>NW_018744501.1:151245-751245 GCF_001683475.1 Chenopodium quinoa | reverse complement strand
GAAGTTCTGTATTTATTTATTTATTAGAATATTCGATGATGCAACTGATATGTGAAATTGAAATTTTCTCTTGCATGATCTAGGGATACAGTTTTTCTGGTGCTATACCACTACTGTACTCGGCACTTGTACCTTGCAGTATGTATCTACTCACTACTTGCATTTCGTCACAATGGAGTGATCTCACTTATGTTCTCCGAGCACATCCTAAGGTATAATGCTGTACTTCGTCAATTTGTTGTTGTTAATCAATTCAAAGCTGATAATTTAACCCAACTGATAATTTAACAAGTAGTGGTTAAACACTTTAACATTAAGAATGTCTAAACAAGTCTTTCTTTTACAGGTTGACAAATTTATAGATGCAGCCTTTGGAGCTGTCCGCATGAATATCAACTTCCTTCAGATAAAGCTGTCAGCAGAGGAAAATGAGTTTCACTCAAATTCTAGTCTAGGCACTGAAAAGGCAGTCAACTTCTGTTACCAGCAATGTGAGGCTTCTTTGCAGTTTCTCCTGTCGTTATGCCAAAATAAGTCTTTTCGAGAATGCCTTCTCAGGAATAAGGTTGCCACTATTTCTATATTTTTTAAAAAAACGTTTATTATCATTATATTATTCTGTTCTCTTCCAATTATGCTTAGTGGCTGGCTTTAAAGATGGGAGAAGTAGATTGTTGAAAAGTAGAGCCACATCTAACAAGTACCATTTTGCATGTATATATGGCAAGGATGTCTACACATGAAACAAGGATTGCATAACATTGTGTTTTCATTCTAAAGTAGCTATGGTGTTCTTTTCGAAGGCACATATGAGCTTCCTTTGATTTGATGGTTGCCGAGGCATGTCCAAACATTTAAATGTAAATGACTAATTGCTAGTTGGTATCTGTGCTATAGCGTTGTGTGTCTAGCTTCTCTTTGATGTCACATTGGGTGTTTTCCTGGGTTGTTAAATATTGCAAAGAAAGCATGATTAGTAGGCTCATTTTTTCCAGTGTTCTTCTCTAGTGTACTTTTTTGTCAAGGTATCCAGGGAGCTTTGACCATGGTGAAATTTTATGTTATGACATTTAAATGTAAAAGGGAGGTAAGAGAAAGCTATGGTGAAGATGCTGGTCACCGTAAAATCTAGAAGGATCAGACATCAGTTTATTAAAAAATGAATGAAAAAAGAAAGAAATCTTGTACCTTAAAAGGCATTTGTAATCCTTATGATATTTGTTTGAAGTTATTTTCTTGCAGATATGTATTATTTTAATTATTGGACCCCATGATTTAATCTTTCTTACAAAGTTTTGTATTCTGTATCAATGTAGGAGTTATGTGGGAAGGGAGGAGTCCTTCGCCTTGTTCAAGCTACCTTGAAATTGAATATCTCACCATTTCTCAAGGAGCCTCTTGCAGTGGTAGCTGCTCTTTCTAGGCTAAAAGCTCGAGTTCTATCAATTGTAAGTCCAAAGAGTGTAGATTTCTCCAAGTGATCCTCTAGAATTGGACTTATAATTGCACTTCAGTTAGGGTTTTTTTTTTTTTTTTTTTTTTTTTTTTTTTTTTTTTGAAACGCACTTCAGTTAGTTCAGTACCTGTAGTTTGGCTGAAAATGTTAACCAGTGAACTTCAGATTTGCAATTGCTAAGAGGGCTACTGATTTGACTTAAGAAGTATTGGCTTTTTGTAGCTGCTGCATCTTTGTGAATCAGAAAGCGTGTCTTATCTGGATGAGGTTGCCAGCATTCCAGAAAGCCTGGAGCTTGCAAAGTGTGTTGCTGTAGAGGTAAGTGATAATAGAACAATTCTGTATTCTATAGTTATAGGAGGAAAAGCATATGTTTTTCATGTATATTCACTCCCTTTTAAAAGATGGTCATCATACAAAAAGGTATATGTTGATATGCTGCATCTTTTACTTTCTATAACCGTAGTTATGTGGCCTATTTTTCGGTAGTTATAGTAATTGTTTTTTGAACTTTACAGAATTTGAAAATCACCTTCTTCTCCTTTGTTGTACATTATGGAACTTTAACTTACAATTCAAATTGGTCACTAAATTAAGTGATACAAAAGCACAATACTGGTGAAATTGTGAGAATATCTGATATTATACTTACCTATGACTCTATGAGTTGATATTGTTGTTATTTTAAGATTCTTACTGTAAGTTTGGGCTTCATTGACAGCATTTTTACTTCGGTTTATAGCATGTGAAAAAAAAAAAAAAAATCATTCTCTATATAAAAAATAGGAGATGTAGATTATAGTTTTGAATATCATCATATTTATTTCTGCTTCATTACTTGAGTTGTTTTCATTCAATTATTTTTAAAGCAATTTACTTTAGTCACATATGCCTTCCAGAACCAAGGGTCTACTAGGTATTTCACTAATGATCCATGTGTTGATCTAGGTTATTACATTACTGAAGACCATGCTCAGGAGAGATCTTAAACTGCTGGTGAATCAGTCGGGTATAACATATCCAAGGGGGCTTCTGCAGCTCAATGCATTGCGCCTGACAGACATCTTCTCTGATGATTCAAATTTTCGTTCCTTCATTACAACATATTTTGTGAGCTCTCTTGCAATGCTGTATTGTTTTATTAGTTATTTAATAGTTTAATACTGCACTTATCACATGGTGTCCCCTCTACCCTTAATCGTTTTCAGTTGATACTTGGCATATCATTACACGGTTATTTGCAGTTAGGGGCCAAATTTGCCATATAACATGTTTCAGACTTATTATACTTTTATGTTAATTGTCTCATAAATCACTTTGTATTTATATATTCCATTTGATGCCTAATTTTCTCTATTCACGTCATGCACATCATTTTTTGTCCAGGCTGAAGTGCTGGCAGCGATCTTGTCTATTCCTTACCAACAGTTTTTGGCTATTTGGTGTTCATCTGACTTACCTATAAAGGAAGAAGATGCTTCACTGGAATACGAGCCATTCGTCATGGCTGGGTGGATATTGGACTCATCTTCAACACTAGATACGATCAATGTAAAAACATATGAATCTAACTATATTCCAAACAACAATGCCCAAGCATCTTATGCCCATCGACGAACTTCTCTATTGGTTAAAGTGATTTCCAATCTTCATTGTTTTGTGCCTAATATTTGCAAAGGTTAATTTCTTAGTCCGATTTTTTTTTTTTTTTTTTTTTGTTTTTCATGTGTATCAAAAGCATTCATCTGAAAATTCAACTTACTATATTATTTGTAGTTAACAATCTAGCTTGTGCTTTCACCCTAAATTACAGAGCAGGAGAAGAATTTATTTCTTCACAAGTTTCTTGAACGTCTGAAGATGGATTGGCACGATCCACAAGCTGGATTTACATTCATCTCTGCACCTCATAAAGCTGCTACTATATGCAAGAATCTCTGTAACTATAACTCCCTGACCACCTCTTTCAGTTTTTGATATGATAACTGCTGCATAATTTTATGAGTGCCTGGTATAATCTGTGTAGGTTCATTATTAAGTCATGCAGAATCCTTAATCCCGACTTTTCTTAATGAGGAGGATGTACAACTATTAAGGTAATTTGGCGTCTTACATGCAGTGTGCTGAATGATCTAGTACCCAAGAATTTGCTCCTTGTGCTTCTATTTTCTTTATCAATTCTCTTAATCTACATCCAAACAAATTTTTAACCTGGATGATCTATGTTAATTCTTCCTTGCGTGCTGTTTTGGCTATCTTTAGTTAAGCATGCCAATGCGGAGATGAATTCTAGCTCAAAGCAAAGAGTCATAAACCACGAAGACATTATGTTAAATAAATTATAAATTCCTTTTTTTTTTTTTTTTTTTTTTGGTTTCTGTTGCAGGCTTTTTTTCCTTCGATTGCAGTCACTTATTGGCCTGGTTGATTATGAAGTCAATAGAGGACTGATAAATGTGTATCTTTGACATGAAATGGAACTGTTTGCAAACTTGACCTACCTATCTTTGGCTCATAATTCTTGACAGCTGTTATAATTGTTGTTAGGAACTTCAATATTCGAGAGGCTGTACAGCTTCTCTTCGAGGAAATGTTGATTTTGATCATAAGACCAGACACTCTAACCTGAGAGAAGGTAATTCAGCTTTTCCAGGAGTGGACAGTTCTTGCATTATCAACGTTGAGGCTATTGCTGAAGCTGATGGTGCAAAGCATGATCAGAAGACGGGTAAAGGTAAATCTATCAAAGCTTTAGCTGAGTGTATAGTCGGGACTAATAAGGAGATTCATAGTGAAGAGACAAGTGGATCAGAGAAAATTACTACAAGAGGACAGAACCCCAATGATAAAGTTGGTGATGCTGAAAATACTACGCCAAATGAGCATTTCCATAGAAGTGTGGTTGGAGGTGTTCAACAAGATGAAAGGGTTGAAAGTGTACATGGAGAAGAAAGGCAAGTAAGTAAACGTAAGAGAAATATAATGAACGATATACAAATATCGTTAATTGAAAGGGTGCTGCAGGATGAACCTGATATCCATAAGAATATAGCTTCTTTACAATTATGGGCTAACAGATTAAGTTCACATGTAAGAGAATTCAATCTATGTTGTTGTTAATAAATATTTGATGTTATTATGCTTTGATAGATGGTTTATATATGTGATTCGTATCTTTGGTCCTTGCAGGGTTCAGAAATCACATCTTTACAGTTAAAAAATTGGTGAGCCAACTTTCCCTTCAGGTTTAGTACATTATCGACTACATTATTTGTTTCTGATTAAAACTTAGAGATGTCTGTTTTCTCTTCATTTTTTTATCCTGCGTTGTTCAGCTAGTTTATTAAGATGATGCCCCTCCTTACGTAGCCTGTTTTTACTCTTAATATTCTGTGCTTGCTTACTTGCTGCTTACGCTATGCTTAATTCACCTTATTTTTGCTTATCTGATCTGATCTGGACTTATCTTTTCTAATTTTGATCTGAACTTGAAAAAAAGTAATGTATAACGTGTGCTATCTGCTATCTGCTATGTATCCGTATCTGATAAATCCTCGATAGACTATATTTTGAGAAAGCAATGCTTTTCATTAATGTCTAAGCTTTGCATTTCTTAGTTAACAAAGGTGTAATTTCCGTTAGAGAAGCCTAGGTATGTGTAGATATGCCATATGCAGATTCTTATTTTAAACTTTGATGTTGTGTTTGGATAAAATGATGGAAAAGAAAAGAAGCAAAGGGAAGAGAAAGGGAGAGGAGGGAAAAAAAAAAAAAAAAAAAAACATAAAAAAAATAAAAAATGAGGTTTCCATTCAAATCTCTTCATTGTTGGAGAGATCAAATTCTACAATTTGATCCCTCCATTTTTCTCCCCTCCAATCTCCTTCCTTCCCCATTTATTATCCAAATGAAAGATAATTCATCCCTTCATTTCCCTTCCCTTCTTTTTCCTCCATTTCCTTCAATCCAAACAAAGTATGAAAGTGCTTCTAAGCCCATCGATACCTTCATATGGACTTCTTCAGTCAGGACCTAACTACACAATAAGAATGTAATCTTGTTTTTTTTTCTGTAATTTGCTTTCCCCCGCCAAAAAAAAAAAAAAAAAAAAAAAAAAAAAAAAAAAAAGATCAATCAAGAAATTATGATTGATGATTTTGTGATTTTTCTACTAGAACAAATAAAGATATTCAATCACATACTAGATAAGATTAACCACACAAATTTTCAGCTCAAAAGTCAAATAGATAGCTATAAGAAAATATGGGTACAAATTTTTATATAGAATATTAAGCAATTAAGTTACTTCCTCTGTTCTCGAAAGTTCGACTTACTTTCTATTTGCGCGATATTTCATGTACGTCTTTGACCATAAATATCCATAGTTACGTATAAGTTAAAATTTATTTAGGTGGTGTTTCTTGTAAACAGGTTGAACAACAGGAGAGCAAAGCTTGCACGAGCAGCCAAGCGTGATGGGTCCAGCCCAAGTGGCAGTAAAATGTGTTTTTACTTTGGTCCATTTACTTGGTCCATTAAATGACATTTTACTTGTCTGGGGTAAGTCCAATTTTGGAATTAACTTGTCGCTTCTTGAGTAAGCCTTGTGTTGGTAACCCTTGGTAAAAGTAAGGGTGAGTCAAAGTAGTAGCTGACATGCACAAAATTAGAAAATGCAAGAGAGCAAAACTGTTTGTTGCCAAACATTCCTCCTTTGGATCGTGCTCAAATTTGGAAAGCTTGTTTTTTTACATCAAATGCTTCATTTTGGACGGTCTTATCGTTGTTTTGATCTTTGGTTTGGTCAGAATTGCTGCTGAACGGACCTGGCATTTTTAGCTGAATTTTACACCTTTTGTTCTCTATTTTTGATCTCTTATTGTTTGGTGATTGTTGGTGGGTTGTGAATCCTTTGTAGACTGATTTGGGGTTCTTTTTCCCTCAATAATCAATAAGAGAATTATAGGGTGGACTCCTTAAACAGTCCCGTGATTTTTATCTTTCACATCGAAGGGGTTTTTCACGTATAATTCGTGGGTTATTTGTTATCATTTTTTCCTATTATTGTTGGTTTTGCTACTGTGTTATTGCTGTTTTTATATGTGTTGATTTGGTCGTGTGAAAATTTGGGTTAATTGGATTGGATTGTTAGCTAATTGTCTTATGTATGACATTGTGGGTGTCGTAGTGACCCCTTTTCAATCCTTACACCAAGGATGGTCACCCATTATCTGAGGAGAATGTTATAGCTGATACACAAGTTGGGCCCCTTCTACAAACAGCTTCGGATTCCCCTGAGAGTCCTATGGAGGACCTGACTGCTTTTGTTGCTGCTAATGACCATAGTCAAGTATCGGCTGTATAGAGAAAGTTCAGGGATAAATATGAACCCAAGTCTTAAAGACTGCCCACCCTAAAAGTTCAAGCAAATTAAGCATCCAAAATGAAGGTCTGACTGCAGATACGAGTTGTGTAAACTTTCAGGAAGGTCAAGCTATTTTACTTACTGATTCCCTACACTACTACAAAATTGGGCTTAAGTAACACCCATAGGTAATACTTTAACAAAATCATGATTATTTGATTTTTACGTAACACTTTAATATTATGTAACACTTTGATATTAGGTATCACTTGGTTGTAACACTTAGAATTTTTTATTTTATTTTTTTTATTAAACTGGTTACCTTATTCAAAAATAAAATCGACCCTCATTCAATCGACCCTCGTAGTTAGGAGTGAACACCGGTCCAGAACCGGACCGGACTGGACCTGAACCGGTTTACGCGGACTGGTAATGGACCTGAATCTACCGGTCCGGTTTCGGTCCAGACCTGAAAATTCAGGTCCGGTCTAGGTTTGGACTTATTTAGACCGGTTTGATTTTCTTTCTTTATAAAGGCCTATTTTGGACCTATTTTGAACTTGTATTTGGACCTGTTTTGAACTTGTTTTTGGACCTATTTTGATCTACTTATTATATACATCAAAACATAGTATAAAACATATTTAACAAGTTACATAAAGTCCAAAATAGATTATATTAGATTACATGCTTGATCCCTTATATTATCTCCCTTCAATCACACGCTTCAAACGAATCAAACCAACGAGCCTACAAAAATGACTTCATTGTCTACATCGCCAGATTGCACATCTAAATCAAAACGAAAATAGATTATATTAGATTGTATTAATAATTAATAAGTAATAATAAAAAAAAAAAAGTAAAAGTGCTAATAAATAAGAGCTCTTTCCCAAATTAAAGTCAAGAAGAACCGCAATTCCCAAATTGCAGCCAAAGTTTTAAGAATTCCCAAAGTACCGTCCACGTCACCGGTTCAGGGGGAAGAAATTTTAAATCCGGTGTACAGCAAAACCGCTACCTGAAGTAGCGGTTTTTACTAATAAACCGCTACTTCATGTAGCGGTTTCTTTTTAATAAACCGCTACTTCAAGTAGCGGTTTTTGTTTAATAAACCGCTACTTCAAGTAGCGGTTTTCTAGCAGGTATAATTTCCCGATTTCACTTTCCTCTTTCATTTTCGTCTTCTCACCAAAATCCCATCCACGCCTTCCACCAAAATCACACCTCCTTCAACGGAAGCCGGCGCAGCCAAGGAATCCACCGACGCCGCCGGAGCATTCCTCAGCAACGAAGGCCGCCGCTGTTGACGCCGAGGGTTCGACTTTAGTGGTCGGCTTCGCTAATTTCAGAAGAAACGTGCTGATCTTCTTGTTTGTGGTAAGTGCCCTAATTATTTTTTGTATTCAGTTATTGGGTTTGTTGTTGTTATTGAGTTTGTTGTTGTTATTGAGTTTCAGAATTGTATGTATGTGTTGTTGTTGTTGGTTTTGGTTGTGTTGTTGTTGTTAGTGTTCTTGTTTATTGTTGTTGTTATTGAGTTTCGGTTTTGGTTGTGTTGTTGTTGTTAGTGTTCTTGTTTATTGTTGTTGTTATTGAGTTTCGGTTTTGGTTGTGTTGTTGTTGTTAGTGTTCTTGTTTATTGTTGTTGTTATTGAGTTTCAGAATTGTATGTATGTTTGTGGTTGGTTTTGGTTGTTGTTGTTGATTTACTTACCTTACATATAACCCTTGTAGAATTATTAATGGTTTCGATCACATTACTCAGTTTAGGTTGCTATAATTGCTGATTTTGAAAGTGAAAATAGAGCTTCTATACACAAAGTACATGAGCTCAAAGTACATGTAGTCATGACTTATGCCCATGTTGAGCTTCAAGAGGTATTAAGACCTTCATAGCTCAGTTTAGGTTGCTATAATTGTGTAGTTTGCTTGCTTGATGTTAGGACATTGCCACACTGTTAATGAATTTTTGCAATCTAATATCTTTGATTAATAATGGTCTTTTCTAGAATGAAACATGGAGGTTCCGAACTACCCTCTATATTGCTATTGGGGTGGAGAAATTGTCCACAAAGATAGCGATATAACGTATAGGGGTGGGAATCAAAAATTTGTGTTTGTACATTCTGCGATGACATATTCACAAGTTCTGAACAAGCTATATGAAGAATTGAGTGTTGATCCTAGAGGTGTGGAGTTGAAGGTGGTTATGCGTTATCCTATGGCTGGGGCATATGTTGCAATTCCGTTAAATGACGACAACGCTGTTAGAGCTATGTGGATTGCTGTGACTCAGAGTTCTTCTGTTGCAATGCAATTGTTCATTGAACAAGTTCCAAAGGAGCCAGTTGTGCAAACTAACACTGGTTCCTTTCCGGGGATGGATTTTTTTGGTAGTGTGGATCAACCGTTTTCCACTGGTGTTCAAAGTGTGGGCATAGGGTCATTCACAAGAATGCTTGTTGATCCACATTATGTCAATGACCATCTCTCACAGTTTAGGTCTCCGGCCTCATCGCCTAATGTTGGAACCTCGACAAGCACACAACCACAAGGCATTCTTGATTCTCTTGACCCAAACAATGTTGATGTATTTGGCGATGCAGAGATGAATGACACTGATGAAGATGATGATGAAGAGGTAATTGAAGCTCGTGATAAGGCAATTAAAGGAAGCGCCCCCACTTCAGACTTCAATGAAGTGGCGCAAGTTGATCCTCGTTTGAATAACTCATGGATGTCTTGGTTAGGAAATGAGACATATAACAATGGGGGAGAATTTGAGGTTGGTCAGCAGTTTGACTCATTGCAACAACTGAAAGATGCTGTGAAATCTTACTCCATAGCTAGAAATCAAACAATTCGAGTTGTGGAGGCAGAGCCAGAGAAATATGTTGTTGAGTGCAAGAGGAAAGAACAATGTAGTTGTTCGTGGAGGCTTAGAGGAGTGAAAGATCCAACACTCTCTACGTTTAAAATTGTGAGGTACAACGGCCCTCATGCAAGTAACTGTGTTGGTGACATCGACTCGGGAGATCATAAGCTACTGACTTCCGAGTTCGTTTGCAATGCTCTTCTAGATGTCATTCGCGTTGATCCTTCATTGAAAATCAAGACAATGGTGCAACTTGTGAAAGAGAAATTTGATGGATTCCAAATAACCTACAAGAGAGCATGTCCTACTCTTATTGGTGGATTTGGATCATCTGGGTAACATGATTAATTATATATTCTTGTTTAATATTTATGTTTTTTCTCGAACGCTTAACATTAATTCAATTTTTTGTTATCGTGTAGGTCCCATGGAGCCGGTGATTCGTCCAGGCCCAGTTGATCCATCTGTTCTACGCTTGCAGACTTCCTATAGGAGCCACGATGTTTGGAGTGGCGTAGCTGATAGAGTTCTCTCAGTTAGGGAGCATATGGTCAGCGTGGGACGTGAGTGGAGGGTAGATGGCGGAGTACTAGAGTACGTTAGGCTTGCTGGGTTTTACGGTGTACATAGGATTTTGGGAGGAGGGTTTTTGCTTGATCGATCTCTTCTTACGGCGTTGGTTGAGAGGTGGAGGCAGGAGACACATACTTTCCACCTAGTGGTAGGTGAGGCCACCATTACTTTACAGGATGTCTCTGTCCTGTTAGGTCTGAGAGTGCACGGCCCTCCTGTCATTGGACCTCCATTTGAGGGATGGCATGACCTAGTTGAGGAGTTGCTGGGTGTTCGACCTGGCCATGATGATAACGGTAAGCCGTTTCTGGAGGGATCTACTTTGAAGTTGACGTGGCTCAGACGTCACTTCTCACAGATGCCAGAGGGAGCTGATGACTTGACAGTTCAGTGCCATAGCCGTGCTTACATTCTCACTCTCATGGGATCTATTCTGTTCGCCGACAAGAGTGGCGATGCTGTGTCACTCTACTACTTGCCGTTCCTTCGAGACTGGGGGACAGCTTCGACCTACAGCTGGGGGAGTGCGACTCTTGGTTTTTTGTATCGGCAGCTATGTCGAGGATGTCAGCGAGATTCAAGACAGATTGGAGGCCCGCTCATCCTACTACAGTTGTGGTCGTGGGAGCATATTACTATTGGCCGACCATACATTAGGAGGCCTCGAGATCCGCCACAGGAGGACCCTGAGGCTGAGGATGACATTTTGGGGACTCAGCATCAGCGAGGTGTTGACCCTTTGGCGTGCAGGTACAATGTTTGCTTCAAGTTCATGTTCTTACAATTCTATCTTTCAAGAATTATTATTAACATGTCTTTACAGGTGGTTACGTGTCCATCTATCGTGTGCGCATACTGCTTCTGGACTACCATACTACAGAGATGCGTTTGACCATCAGCGCGAGGACCAGGTACAATCGGTGTTTCTTTTTTTTTGTGCATTGTATTTCTTCCATTATGTTAGTCATATACATGTTGACATACTTGTTTTGGGAATTAGATGATTTGGCAGCCATATACTGAGGCGGTGATGGATCGACTTCCGGAGATTTGTCGCTCAGACATGCACATTTGGCGTTCACGGGCACCTCTGATATGCTTTGACGTCGTTGAGTTCCACCTCCCAGACCGAGTCCTTCGTCAGTTCGGGTTAGACCAGCCGATCCCACAGGATGTAGACACGGACGTTGCTCTACACAGGAAGGATCGAAGGGGACAGCGTAATTGGGAGATTCGGCATTCGGACCATGTACACGAGTGGAGTCGACGAGAGGCATTAGTCGTCCAGGGATACCCGTTCACTGGGACTTCTTCCCCGGCCATGACAGAGTACATGGCTTGGTACCGTCGCATCACGAGACTGGTCATTACTCCACCTTCGCAGGAGCGCCCCCCGAGTCATTACCAGCCAGCTACCTCTGACCTCCTGCTTGTATGAACTTCACTTCATTTCAATCTAGTTCTTACGTTTTTGATTTCATTTTACTAACATTAAAACTACACTTAAATGTAGGCACATGCATTTGCTGATTTGCACGTCCAGCTATCGGGAGCTACTGAGACCATCTCCCACTTGCCACCAGAGACGGCTATACCATTTGCCATACAGACGATGCAGGGTTTTACATCATTTTGTGGCCAAACCTTGTCTAGGGTGGGGCAGTCACACCTTATTCAGCAGCCTCGACCGTCCACGTCTTCATCTTCTACTGTGCACACTATGCCGATCAGACCACCACCTCATCGTGGAGGCCATTCAGCACGTGCCTTCCGTCCACCGACTCCTTCTCAGCATACTATCATGACATCTCCTCCACTAGTGCATCGCCAGTATCAGAGAAACCGACGGCGTAGCAACACTACGTCTGGGGTTGGAGTTTGCCTGGATGACATTCCAGAGGAGACAGCTGCATCATCTTCATCGTCACCTCATGGGAAGAAGCAACGCCCGAGCTAAGTGCATATTTTGGAACTAAACTAATTTTTTTGTAAATGCTTAGAATTGGATTTTGTTATATTTAATCAATTGAAAAATATTCGACTTTGCAATTTCGACTTCCTTAGATCTTCATAAACTTGTTATTTATGGTGGTTGTGTTGAAAATATGCTATATATCTCATGTTTTACAGGTACACAACTTGCAGGTTTTTTTTTTGAGTGATTATGCAAGTTTGAAAAAAAAACCAGTCCAGGGTAAACCGCTACTTCAAGTAGCGGTTTTTCAAAGTAAACCGCTACTTGATGTAGCGGTTTTCCAAAATAAACCGCTACATTAAATAGCGGTTTTTTGTAAACAAACCGCTACTTCAAGTAGCGGTTTTAAACTAAGAAACCGCTACTTGAAGTGGCGGTTTATTGCAAAGAAACCGCTACTTCAAGTAGCGGTTTACCCTGGACCGGAAAAAAAAAAACCGGTTTTTTAACCAGTGCTTACGTGGACGGTAGAATGGGAAAACTTAAAACTTTGGCTGCAATTTGGGAATTGCGGTTCTTCTTGACTTTAATTTGGGAAAGAGCTCAATAAATAACATAACTACCTTTCTCGATTTCCTCTAACTCTTTCAAAGTTTCCTCTACATCAATAATTGACAATCCCTTTGCTCTTAACCAATCTTGTGAACAAATAAGGGCTTGAACCATCTTAATACAAAGACAACAATTACTTAATTCAGAATTAACTAACATCTTTGCAGCATAGATTTCCTACCAAAAAAAAAAAAAAAAAAACCTAGTCCACATCTCAGAAATTGTCTTTGAAGCAGACATTCATCAGTACACTGAAACACTTGAAATTTCAGTCATAAAATGCATTAATACATCTTCACTCGAAATTTTAGTTATACAATTACTTGATACAACAGGAGTACAAAAGAACTTTGGATGAAATAAACAAATAGAGCAGAACCTGATTCAGTAAGTAGCAACAGCAGGTTGACATTTCACAATAACCTGACATTCTACCCCACCAAGCCTGGTTGCATTGATGCAACACAACCAAAGCCCACCCGGAGGAAAACTGAGGGAAAAGGCAGTTAATGGTTGGAGTCTGGTGGAACCATGCAATGCCCAAACTAGAGGGCAAGGTAAGATCTAGAATGATATTGGAAACAAACCAAACCCACCTCTGATTCATCAGCAGATTACAGAGTCAGCAAAACAAAACAAAGAAGAGCAATACACGTTCCTCCATAGAAACCTTATCTGGATGTGGCCCAATATATATATTTATATATATTTGATGAAAAGCATAGACCCAAAGGAAACCTTAAGTCCTCAACCTTGCAAACACCAGCATAGACACCAACAAAATTTACTGCTCTCAGAAGCTATTATCTAGTGGAAGGAAGTGGAATACACCAGTTTACTACTTCAAGACAGCAGAACATGTGAATCCCATACCATACAAACCAGATTAAGTCCCTAAGTCCCCAACCAATATACCCTAAAAAAGGAAAATTCAAACATAGTCAGGCAACCAGTATAACACTAACAATATATAAGATACTCTTTCATTATGCATAAAGCTGAATTAAAGGAATGCAGCAGTAATAACAACTAAGAACAGGGCATAAGAACAGTGAAACAACACAAGCAGTTAAATTAGAGTGTAAGAGAGAAATTAGTCAGCAAGCATCATTCTTTGAATATAAGATGAATAGATCAGCAAACACTAAAACCCATCAAAATTCAAAACATGTAAATTCACAAATTAGAAAATGTTAAGGAAATTGATTTAATAAATAACAGTGATAGACAAATTCAAGGAAGACAGCAAATTCTATATATTCAGATTTTACCTTAGGTGTTAGAGAGCTCCGAAATGGATCTAGAGTACAACCTCCCGTACTAAAAGCGGATTCAGACGCAACTGTAGACAGTGGGACTGCTAGGATGTCACGTGCCATGCACTTAAGAACCGGATAGCGATGACCATTAATACCCCACCAAGTTAATGCATTTAGTTCTTCTTCCTACGGCCCTATGCATTCATGTAAGAACCTATCCAACTCGTTCATCACATACCTACTTATCCCCTCTAATCTTTTTGCCACTTCTCTAAGGTTTTTCATGCAATCGGCACCCCCTTCTATACCAAAGACACTATCATCATCAACATCAAAATCAACATCAACATCTATTGGCATTAAATCTCCTTGTTAGCTACTGATTTGGGTAAAAACCCTAAGCCACGTGGCCTAATAAAAAGTTGACACATAGAAGTCTAGGAAAGGTCCATATAGGACCAACCACCGCTGACATGTGTCCTTCCTAATTAGAAGGGAAAAAGATGGACTTTAGGGCCCAATTCCCGAGAAAGCCGCAAAGCGGCGCAACCCACCAATCTAGGTCAAAATGACATAAGGGCACATTTACCAATGACCCTATAAATAGGGAGATTTACCCCATTTGGGGACACGTCATTTATTACAACACAATTAATTCTCTCACATCAGAGAAAACACCTGATCTCGGGATCCGAGAAGATCTACTTTTACTTTCCGCACTTTTTACCTTACTTCGATCGGTTCTAACTTGATCGTCTGAGGCGGAACTCCTACCAACAGGAGCTTTTGTTGTTTTGCAGGTACATCCGGCAGGGAATCCAGTCTTAGTGACGTAACTCTCCCGTAGGACACAAAAAACCCCGAAATATTTTGGCGCCATCTGTGGGGAGAGTACCTCTAAGATGGTTTCTTAAGAGACTGTACCGCCTCCTATAGAAAAGCAGCCTACGGCTGAGGTCTTTTTAGACCATGATACGGATGAAGATCCAGAGGTCGAAACATATACGGCCGCAGATGGATCCCTCATTACAAGGCGCATCCGTTCCAAAGACAACAAGGAGCGGGGTAATAAGTTCATGAAATTCATGACAAGTTTCAAGGGAGAGATGAAGGACCTACTCTCCAAGAGGACGGCTGGTCCCAGCAAGGGTCAAGCAGCCAAGAAGCCCTTACGCTCTGAGAAGGCTAAATCGGTCAAGGATAAGGAGCCCACTCCGCACCCAAAAAAAAGGAGGGGACCCGGCCTTCGATTGATTAGACCAAGTTCCGCTTCCCCGAGCCGGGGAAAAGGAAGGCCATCCGGCATACACAGCCGGATGGCAGCAAGAAGACTATCTCTAATGCTCGACTTATTATTGAGCAAAGGAGAAACCAGCAACTGTCAGACTCAGTTTCAACGTCGACTTTCCCTGACAGCTTCAAGAATACCTCGATGAGGTATTCTCAATCTGCACAGGAGAGCCTGTCAGGTGGCCCATCCGTCCATACAGGTCCTCAGATGATAGGGTCAGTCCCGTATGTGCCCCAACAGCCATACAGGCTGTTTGCCCAGCCTTACCTGCTGCATGTTCTCTTTGGTGGTCAGGCGGTATATAATGTTCAGCCACTGGACTGGCAACTCCGTCTGCTAAAACTTGGAGAACAACCTTTTGCGTTCTCCAAGGGGATAACCAAGGCGAGACAGCCGGCCAAGGTTAAGAATGTATAGCCTTTTTCCCAGCCTTACCTGCAGCTTGCTCCCTTCAGGGGTCAGGCGGCATGTAACGTCCAGCCACTGGACTAGCAGCTCCGTCTACTAAAACTTGGAGAACAACCTTCTGCATTCTCCAAGGAGATAACCAAGGCAACATAGTCGGCCAAGGTTAAGAATGTCATGGTGGGTACTTATGATGGTACCACCAACCCAGAAGACCACCTGGGGGCATACACCCACCTCATGTACTTCAGGGGTTGGATGATGCCGCATGGTGCAGGTGTTTCCCAGCCACGCTGAAGGGCATTGCTCAACAGTGGTTTGGAAATTTTGTCGGTTGGGTGCATCAACAATTTAGGACGCTTGCGTTCTTGTTTGCCTCAAACTTCTCCATGAACATACCCGTCAAAAAGACAAACTTTAACTTGGGCGCGGTACAACAGGGAGACAGGGATGGGCCCCGTTCATACGTCAGGCGGTTCAATTTGATGAGAATCCAGATCCAAGGATTGTCTGACGATGTTGTTTACACAGACTTCTTCAAGGGTCTGAAAGAAGAGTCGACTTTCAAGTTCGATCTCATCCGGAAGAGAATTTCAACTCTTCAAGAGGCGTTGATGGAGGCGGAAGCCTATATACAGGCAACCGAGCTCTACTCCACCAGTAAGCAGTTAGACTCAAAGAAGTCTGACAAACAAAAAGGGAGTCAGCAAGAATAGCCGGCTCAAAAAGCTGAAGAGAGCAAGAAGAGAAAAGAGATCTGGGCGGTTAACGATTCTGATCAGTCGTCCCAGAAGAAAAAGAAAGAGTTCAAACCGTACATCCCAATGTAGGAGTTTAACAAGGACTGCTACTCCATCCTCATGGAGATAAAAGATCGGGTGACTATTGAGAAGCCCGCTGCCATGAAGAGTTCCGTTAAAAATCGGAAAAAAGACAAGTACTGCCATTTCCATGAGGATATTGGCCATGACACCAATGACTGCTACAACTTCAAATGTTTATTGGACAGAACGGCTTGTCTGACATCATCAGCTGGAAGTGTCTGTCCAAGCTAAAATGTAAGCTAGGCAGCATGAACAGGTTCACTCACCCCCTGGTTGGTTTTGGGGGTGGAGTTGTGCACCCAGTCGGCCGAATTGATTTACCCATCCAGCTGAGAGAGAAGGAGAGGGGCGCCATATGGTCATTTGGTTCTTGGTCGTAGAAGAGCTGACCGCCTATAATCTCATTTTGGGTCGTCCGACTCTAAACGAATCCAAGGTTGTCATTATCCCATCCCTCGTGCTGCTGAAGTTTGAAAGAGATGGCGGTTTTGTTGGCTCCCTGAATGGAGACCAGAAGACAGCCCGGGAGTGCTATCTCTCAGACGTCAAGCCCACGACGGCAGCAGTCGACCAGGGTGAAGAGCCAATAGATCTTGACGATGTCAAGGAACCAAGGCCTGCCCCACCAGCAGTCGGCAAGAAAAGAAAGGTTGACCAGCTGGTCACTGTCAAAAAAGAGAACAATAGCAATCACTGACCGAGGAACGGTCAGATGAACTCCGTCCCCAACCAGCTGGTGAACACATCGATATTTCTCTGGATGACACACGTCCAGAACGTGCTATTAAGGTGGGGATGGTTGCCTTTGCAAAGTTGGGGGCAGACTTGCACAATTTGCTAAAGGAATTCAAGGACATCTTTGCCTTTGAAGTAGAAGAGATGCCAGGCATCAGCCCGGATCTTGTTGTCCATAAACTCGTCGTGGATCTAAAAGAAGAAGCATGTTAGGCAAAAGAAAAGAAATCACGGTGAGGAGAGAAGTCAGGCGGCAGCCGCCGAAGTAAAGAATTTGTTAGACGCCAGGTTCATTCGGCAATGTTACTTCCCAGATTGGGTTGCGAATGTTATTCTTGTTATGAAGAAGTTAACATATGATGAATTATTAGTTAATTTTTTTTATTTGTAAAGCACCATCCTATGATGGTTTCCTTGTGTATTAATATCAAAGGTATTATTATGTGTACTATACTATGCGGGTTTGTGCTGATGTTGAAGACTCATTTCTATTTATTGTCATTGTGGATTATATTGCACTTGATTAGTTAAGAATTCCCCTTGGTTGCTTCTGTGAGGTTTTTGATGGTTATGTGCTGCTTCTAGATTATATCATTAAGTATGTCTTGATATGCTGAACTTTCTTGTGTGTTTTTTTTTCCAGAGATTGCACGCCATGGAAGACAGAAGAGAAGGATAAGACAGAAGTGCATGGGTTTGGGGCTCAATTAGGCCATACCTAGAAGTATAAAACTTAGGAAGAAATAGTTTGACAAAGTCTGGTGCATTGTGCAATGTGAAATGTGCATAACAGTCTTCTTCACATTCCGGGATGCATATTTTTGTGCTATGCAGAATGTACAGTTTCATGAAAATAATGTACTTTTGATGATCGACATCTTTTTTTAGCAATGCTGAAATGCGTTGTTGTGAAACGAAAGAAAAGGTTCGAGTCCCTTTTGCTAGGCCAGGATGAGGTATTCTGATCCTGGGTTCTAGAATTCTAGAAACTTGGGAACTCTGAGTGTGATTATATTTTTTGTAGGGCATTTTTGATAAAGAGCGAAGGGGCCTAAATTTTGGTTACTTCAAACTCTTGTGTGGGTCTATGTAGACGTGTTTGTAAATGTGATACAAAAGCTTGTGAATATAGCTATCTTTAAATTGTTGTAGCGCTCTTTTTAGCTTGGGTGTTACGGTGTTGCTGACATGTTGTGATGTTGATGAGATAATTACAGTTCAGATATGTTGGTTGCATTGTTTCTAAGTCTCCATGCTTACAACTGAAGTTTGTTTATTAATAATCCTAATTGCTTATCAATATTACTTGACTTGGTTGTGGCCAAGGCGTGGTGTGATGGTGCGCATTATATGTCTTGTTAGCTTTGTTTGTGTGATTAAGGGCTCTGTGGAAAAGCAGGCATGGGTTTAATTAATTAATTACTTAACCAAAACTTGATTAATAATTGTCATTCAAGGCTTCAAAGAGGTATATGTCGGGGCTATTTTAATCCTTAGATGGTGTGGCGTTACTTGTAAGTTGCAATGTGTGACTGGAATGATTGATTGATCTTCTAATCCATAGGTGTTATGGCTTGATGCTTGTCTGCTATCTTCGTCAGAGCCTTTTACTCCGTAGAGGTTGATGCATGATACTGGCCTTATATTTCATAAGTCTAAGACCAACAATATAAGATATTCGTGCACCCAAGATGAGTATGTGCGTCTTGGAGCTGAGAGAACTTCTAATTGATACTAGGGTGAAGAAACACTAATCACATAACAACTCTTATATCAAATAAAAGTTTCTCTTTCCTTTTAAAAGATATTAATTGCATAAAATCATGGACAATGTGAACAAGGTAGAATTAGTGAGATTCGACTCCTTGCATCATGCCTGAAAGTCGAATTGCAATCCTTACCATTAGAACCTTTTCTGATTGTTTGGGTCAACAAATGGAGCATAGCCCAATAGCCCGTTTGTCCAGCCCAAGTAAGCTCCGTATTAAATAATCAAACAAAAAGGAGGGAGAAAAGAGGATAACGTTACATACACTTTTACAGAGTCGAAGCTCCAACAATGGAGGTTTTAGCAGTTGGCATACCTCATTTAGGAGAGAGAATACTCTCTCATTCCTCAAACCTAATTTCTCTATCTTCATCTCCTTCGCAAATTCACTCGATTCCCATCCATTCAATTCAATTTCAGAAATTCTAAACTCAGAAATTACAGTAGTATTAGCTTGCAAGAGAAGCTTCCATCAATTGAAGACGAAGAAAAAGAAGATAGAAAGTACGAAGATGAATTAATGGCAGATAGAAATTTAGCGTTGCTGGATGATTATGAAATGGAGGAGAGTGATTTTGACCCTAACCATAAAAGTGGTCAGTATTTTTCAAAATTCTTGTATTTTTTTTCTTTTTTAATTTAGGGTTTCGTAGGGCTGCATTTCGAAATTGAAGTTTAGCTTTGAAATGTTTGATGTTAGTTCTATTTTGGTATCTTCAAATTTAGGGCAATTTTCACTGAATTTGGTTGTTTAATTGATTTTTAGTTGTTGCTGATTTTTGAAGTACTACTTCTTGAAACTGGGTTCATGCTTTGATAGATTTTAGTGCTATTAGCTATTTATGTTATCAGTTGATATTAATTATCCTGTGGCATTTTCGAGTGTTCAATTGCTTTATTGTTCACTTTCGAGGTTTTGTTAACTTGTAATATGTTAGGAAACGTTTCTTTGGAGACATCGGGTAAGGCGATAGGATTGGAATGATGTGATAAGAAATTGGGGAGGATGCTATTCAGGTGATTGTAATGGTGAATTGGTTGTGCACTTGAGCTACGGCTTTAATGGATACCATACTAATGTTGCGGGCGATCAATCAGGATTTGGTTGTTTTGTTTAGGACTATCGTAATATTAGTAATGCACTTATAAGTTCTTATCTTTGGTAGATACTAGGTCAGGGGATTCGAGTTATTGAGTAATCCCTACTAAGCAGAAAACCTTGCCTCCACCTAGTTGATATTCAGAAATAACAGAAGTTTGATTATGTTATTCATTATCTTCAATTATTTGGACTTCTATACAAGTCTATTCTCCAACTTTTTTTGTTGGGGTTATGGTTAGATGTTCTGAAAAATATGCTTCTTTTTCTTGAGATTACATTTTAATTTCATTTACAGGATACAAGCCAAATGTTCGGAAAAGCACTCTTATAAATCAAACGATTGGTCAGAAGCTGTCAATTGTTACAGATAAACCTCAGACTACCAGACATTGAATCCTTGGTATATGTTCTGGCCTAGATCATCAGGTTTGAATTTCCCTGTAAATGATGGCCTTGTGACATCGAATATATATTTGTAGAAGACAATACCTCTAATGGCAAAATGTTGTTTCCTGTGTGGAATCTTCTATAGCTTTTAATTTTTTTTGTTCTTTTAACTTTTGAAGTGTGATTAAGCGTGGTGTTTTGATAACCCCAGGCCTGTTATGTGTTTAATGTGTAAACTTTGGCTGGTGACATTCCTATTTAATGACGGTATCTTCTGTTGACAAAATTGGCACATGTTGCTTGTATTTTTTCTAATTTTCTTGATATCATTAACCATTATGAAATAAAATTGACCATGCTTTTATGGTAAAGTTGGGAATACTTGACATCAGTCTAAGGTGCTGCATCATGTGATTTTTTTCCTAGGCGATAGGGAAACAAATGTCATGTACCATTGTATTGTCTATATATTAAGTAACCTAGTGATGCAGTTGAATGAGTACATCAATTAATTGCTAGTGACATTCTTTGTTAAGGTTTGCATTAATCTTTTGATGATTTTGTGTTTGTTATTCTCATCTTAAGCAGTTCTAATATGGGTCATCATATTTCATCAGGGAGGCTTTGCTTGATTTCTATGTCTGGGAAAAGAAAGCCTGAACATATTATCATATTTAGGTACGGGTTTTTTACTAATTAGTATTTAAGATCTCTGCATTATTTTATTCTTGTTTTTTAAGTTCTATGCTAAAGTTAAATTGCTGTATGTTAGCTCTTAAGGTTTCTTCTTTTGTTCTGTATCTCTTAGGGATGGAGTTAGTGAGTCTTGAACATCGAGTTAGACAAAATCATTGAGGTTTGCCCATGATTATTAAGCTAATCTTTTTAATCCTCTCTTTTTGGAGTGTTCAGGAAAAAACTTTACATCTCTACCGCATCAATTTTTATATCCATCCCTCAGCATTCGGTCTTATTTTTGGAGTGGTTTGTGGATGTCAGAGTGATTAACATCCCAGTTTGTTGTAAGTGCCTAAGTATGTGAGACCATTCTGATAATATATATATCTTATAGGTGTTTAATTTCGATGCTGATAAATCTCTGAAGTTCAGTTAAGCATGAGTATATAAAGGACCACATGCGGTATATTAATTTGATTGTTCTGTGTAAAGGCATAGTTACTATATCATACTTGAGCATCTTATTCGATCACTCTGTCTAAAATTTTCTAAAGCTCACTTTCAACTTTTCAAGATTAATTGGAACTTATATTGTACTTCACATATTTTGGGTAATCAGGCTGGTTTCCTCAAGAAGGCTTTGAAAAATTCAGGTATTGCATATGAGATTGACGAAAATCATAAGAAAGCAGGAATACAATCTAGCTGAAAGCCTGAGGTTCACAGCTGATGTATTGGTAAATGCTTAATTTTGAAATTTTGAGTCTTCACTCCACCTGTGTGAAAGTAAACACAACCCCAGCTTGATTTCCGAATTGTTTAGTTGTGCTAATGTAGGCTTGGGGTTTTCTGATGTGTTGGAGGTTAGGGGTAAATTGGTGAGATAAATCACAGTAGTCAGTAATCAGTCATGAGTATACCTACAGAAACTATTGTATATGCTTTTTAAAAACCTTCCTGAATGACCTGAAATGCCTGAATGATTATACTCTATGTGACATGGGCTTATGTTCTTCTTTTTAGATCAAATTCCATATGTTGAGTCTGATTCTTACGTGGTCTACAACAACGAGAATGGCAGGGTCATCAATCGCTTAAGAGAAGATGGTATTGTTGATTTGGACTCTGATTATCACACTATCCCAGAATAAATATCAATGAAGGTGATGGTTAGCAGCTGACTTGTGGATTCCCTTGTATATGAGGTATGGATAGCTTCAGACAAAAAGTATGTACAAAAGATCTACTATTCTGATCTTGCATGGCCCATTGGAACTATTCTCTACTTCAAGCAAATTCATGCTGTGAAGAGCCATCTTGGAATCACCAATGAGAATGCCGAGAGAATCGAAACTGAGGTCAAACTTTATCCTGATATTTTTTATCCTAATTTGTGAATGAACAAGCATTTGATCTGATTTGATCAGTCATTGCATCTCTATCCTTGCTTGTTTACAAGTTCTGTGGTAACGGATGCTGTTTTTTGGAGTTTGTGTTTATTATTCTCAATTGCAATTCAAACTAATTGCAAACCTTAACAAAGAATGCCACTAGCAATTAATTCATCAAAAGATGTGCCATATGAGAAATCAAGCAAAGCCTCCCTGATGAATTATCAATTCAAAAGATGTGCCATCAATTGCAATTCAATGTATTTTTAATTGAATCTAATTAATTCATTGGTGCAGGTTAATGGACTGGCTGAATTTTTGGCAAAACCAGAATCTGAAACCCAGGAATTCCCTGAAAGATCAGCAATTAACTCATCTTATGCTCTCCGGACCACGGCCACAAGAACTCGCTGTTCTACAAGGACTAGAGCGGTGGAAGGAACTGATGCAAGGAAGACTCCGGCAACACGAACCACTCGGAAAAGAGCATCTCAGGAAGCCTCAATCCAGAAAAATATGGAAGCTGAATTTGAGGCTGAAAAGGACCAATCTGAACTGACAACAGTGTGCTTCCTGGTAATGGTTTTTCTGAATTTTTATTTGGATGTTATTTCCTGTTTTTTATTTCTGAAATTTTGTTTCTACTTCTTGTGTAAGGAAATTTCAGAAGTGGTTTCAGGAGTAAGTGTCGAAATTGAAGGACAAAGTGAACCCCAGAAGGAGGTAGAGCAGCAAGTCGATGATGGACAAGAAGTCATTAATTTGGATGCACAAGAAGGGGTTACCGAGATGTCGAATGACAGTAAGAAGGTGGACTTCCACAGCTTCAGTCGAAGGGATCTCCAAAATCTGTGTAAGGAAAACAAGAAACCTGCCAATACTACCAATGCTGCAATGGCTGCTTCGCTTGAATCTCTCGAAATTGTAAGTTTCTTTTGCTACCATATCTTTTGGCTGTTAATACCTGAACCATTCGTCTAAATTTTTGTATAGCTGACTTTGGAAGCCAATGACTACATTTTATCTCTAAAGTTAATGTTGTTTATACGCTAGATGTATTAATTTCCTAATAATTGTATTCTCATAGGTTGAAGGTCTGCAAGAGTTACTGATGGGATGTGACTCTCAAGTTCCAAGCTCCCCTCTGATGTCCAAAGTGCCCACAATAATTCTAAGGATGGATATATCTCACGGATCACCAAGGCATTCTGATGTGCCATCAATTGCTGCTGTAACTTTCTACACTCACCCTTCCTCATCATTTCTAAAAAATTGACAAGGAAAATTTGCTATCAACATTCAATAGTCTTCTCCCCAGCATTCTTAGTTAATAGTTTCTGCTTCTCTACTGTGAAATACAAAATTATTAGTATACTGGCAACACTGCATTGATTTTTAATTGACAAATCTGTACAAGAGGCTATCTGGCAGCAATACTGCACCATAGAATCAAGTATGTTAAGTTTACTTAGCACATGACAGTCAAACATTTCTATATCAAAGACGCTCAGTTTTCCAATCAGCTCAAGACAAAACATCGAATGCAACTTTGATCCGCTCCTACAGTCAAGCTTGCATATATTATACGTTTTTACACAATGATCAATATTTCGATGATTTCTTATCCTTCATCCTTGTTACTCAAATCTTAAAACCCAGAATACTTTTTAAAAAATTAGGGTATAACATATAACTGTTAGTTCAGACTTTAAAAATATTTTCCGGCCAAATTTCATGATTTGACTCAATTATTAGTTCAGACTTTAAAAAACCATATAATTCTTCATGTAACCAAATTAAATTGCACAACATTTAAAATATTACTTTAACAACAAGGGTATACTTGTGCAACTAGAATCAGGAGAGTACAATCGGAATTATAAGAAAATGGCTAAAGCAAATAAAAAACACATATCAGAAGAATAACATGCCAAGTGCAGCCCAAAGCCATTGCATAAGCGAAGCTTTTTAAAAAAAAAATTATCCTCCGGCTTATTCGCCACCCTTGACAGTGCTGCAATGCTGTTAGTTCAATTGCGAAGTCAGATTAACAATTCTTCAATTTGATGGAAGCAAATACCACATTGAGTTCGAAAGTGTCAACAGTAGCTACAAGCCTACAAGTTATAATTTACTACGACATAATCCAAATTTGTCAAATTGTAGCAATTTTAAGAATAAGAGAGAATACATATATTGGTAAAAAACTGTTGATCAATTCCATAATCCTGAGACTTTCACAAAGCTCTCATAATGAAAATTACACAATTGGTAGCACTCTCATTTATAGGTCTTAAATACCCTAACTTACAAGTAGGCCTAGTTATTGGGTAGGGCTACCCAATAGCAAAAGGGTCGGGCCTAATACTAAAGGGGTTTGACCCTTTAATTTTTTAATGGACAGAGCTTTTATAGGGTCTTATTTTATAGCCCAATAATTTTAAGAATTAAAATAAAAAGCCCAATAATAATGGTAAGGGTCAGCCACTCAGCCCTCACTTCCATTTTCTCCCTCTTCTTCCGCCCACCTTTCTCTCTCCTCCATTGAAGCGCACTCAGAGTTCTCCATTGAAGCCGCGCACTCAGAGTCTCAAGTATCATCATTGTCTGCAGATTTATTTTGGTGTTTTTTGTACGATTTAATTATAATTTGGGAGATTTTATAGGTATCTTCCTTTTTTTTTTTTTTACTTGATTTTAGTTTTAGAGAATCATGATTGTCTGCGGATTCGACTTAATTTTTATGAAAATTTGATGAATTTGGATATGATGTGATCGAAAATCAATTCAAATTGGATGCATATCCTCTACAATTGGAAAATTTTGATATTCGATTTTACAATACTTGACTTCAGATTATTTTTTTTCGTCGAAAATGGTAAAACAATGGAGACTGCTAATTGGGGGAAAAGTAATTATAATTTGGGAGTTTTTTTGCTTGATTTGATATTTGCTTGATTTGATTATAAGTTGTTCTTGGTGTTGCTAATGCTGATTTATTTTGGTGTTTTTCGTATGATTTAATTATAATTTGGGAGTTTTTTTGCTTGATTTGATATTTGCTTGATTTGATTATAGTAGTATGGTGCAACGATAACTATCTTGTGTTGTCAGTGTAAGTTAGCTTAGTATGTACAATAGAAGTTTTAACAAATGTCATCAATCATAGAAACCCCCCTGCCCCCAATTCAAATTTTGTTTCTTTTTGAAAGGAACTGTCCAACTGAAAGCACTTGAAATTTAATAGCAGAAAGTAGAAGTTAATGGCTCGCTTCACTTTTACCTCGACCCTGATCCGACCCTGATCCGCTAAATATTCATCATGATCCGCAACCAACCCGTCCCGCTAATGACCCACACCGACCCGCCCAATAACCACCCCTACTTACAAGCAAGACCTAACACACATGACATCAAATCACAAAGTCTTCCCAATGTATGTTTCCCTATACAAGTTAACACTGTACTACAATTTTGTCTCCAATCTACATAATGGACACGTTCGTTTTCCTTGAAAAGCTCAACGAATCATGCATTTTTTGTGATAGATATGAGAGCAAGGAAGAGTCGCCACATTGTTTGACATCCCAAACTCCTCTAAACATATCGAGCAATTACTAGGGGTGGTTATTCGGCGGGTCAGTAGCGGGGCGGGTCGGTTGCGGGTCATGATGAATATTTAGCGGGTCAGGGTCGAGTTAGGGTTAATGCGGGTCAGGGTCGGGGTAAAAGTGAAACGGGCCATTAACTTCTACTTTCTACTATTAGATTTCAAGTGCTTTCAGTTGGACAGTTCCTTTCAAAAAGAAACACAATATGAATTGGGGGGAGGGGGGTTTCAATGGTTGATGACATTTGTTAAAACTTCTACGGTACATACTAAGCTAACTTACACTAACAACACAAGATGGTTATCGTTGCACCATACTACTATAATCAAATCAAGCAAAAAAAACTCCCAAATTATAATTAAATCATATGAAAAACACCAAAATAAATCAGCATTAGCAACACCAAGAACATCTTATAATTAAATCAAGCAAATATCAAATCAAGCAAAAAAAACTCCCAAATTATAATTACTTTTCCCCCAATTAGCAGTCTCCATTGTTTTACCATTTTCGACGAAAAAAAATAAACTAAAGTCAAGTAGTGTAAAATCGAATATCAAAATTTTCCAATTGTAGAGGATATGCATCCAATTTGAATTGATTTTCGATCACATCATATCCAAATTCATCAAATTTTCATAAAAATTAAATCGAATCCGCTAACAATCATGATTCTCTAAAACTAAAATCAAGTAAAAAAAAAATGGAAAATACCTATAAAAACTCCCAAATTATAATTAAATTATATGAAAAACACCAAAATAAATCCGCAGACAATGATGATACTTGAGACTCTGAGTGCTCGACTTCAATGGAGAACTCTGAGTGCGCTTTAATGGAGGAGAGAGAAAGGTGGGCGGAAGAACAGAGGAGAAGAGATAGAAAATGGAAGTGAG
The DNA here is from genome assembly GCF_001683475.1 of Chenopodium quinoa. Classification (NCBI taxonomy): domain Eukaryota; kingdom Viridiplantae; phylum Streptophyta; class Magnoliopsida; order Caryophyllales; family Amaranthaceae; genus Chenopodium; species Chenopodium quinoa. Next base: position 724,099 of record NW_018744501.1, on the reverse strand, counting down.
GGCTGAGTGACTGACCCTTACCATTATTATTGGGCTTTTTATTTTAATTTTTAAATTATTGGGCTATAAAATAAAACCCTATAAAAGCCCTATAAAATAAGACCCTGTAAAAGTCATGTCCATTAAAAAAATTAAAGGGTCAAAACCCTTTAATATTAATATTAGGCCCGACCCTTTTTCCATTGGGCAGCCCTGCCCAATAACCAGGCCTAGCAATTACTAATAGTTCCTGAATGGCCGCTGTTAGCAAACTTGACTCCACCTGTAGAATAGATTTTATGCGATTAGTATCACAATACATGGGTTCGTAATCCTGTTCAATACAGTCGGTATCAAGATTATAAGGATGCATGGGCTCGTAGTCCTCTTCCTCTACATTTTGGTAAACCATAAGGTTAAAAACAAGAGACGTGCGACCAGATTCACGAACATCAGTGATCAAACTCTCACAACTTTCGACCACAACATCAATGGTAGTATCCCAAGCATTGACATTAACATTAAGATGAGCGAGCCAACCCATGACATCAAATTGCCAATCAGAGCTTTCTCTCTTCAACTTTAATGTCCCAGTAACATTGTGGACAAGGCTGCTGTGGCCGCGGACGTGGCCGCGATACGCTGAGTGGACGGTGAAGAAATTATCGACTGGCCTCTGACATCACTAGAATATTCGTCGATTGACCGTGATTCAACTCTGATGCCTGATTTTATTACTAAACTTAAACATTTATTCATCGTCATATGACATTCTGCACGAACAGATTCTGAAATTAGGAACGAATTCTAAAACTCACACTTCCATCTCATTCATACAAATAATCGTGATATATATAAACATTATAGAGATTCAATTATCAAATTAGGGTCGAAAATTCAGAGGGAAATTTGATTAAAACATCATAAATAGTTGAGATTCGAACCCTAAACTTACCGCATTGACAATTAAAATGAATCAGATAAAACATAAACCCTAGATTATGAAATTGATATGATGACTATAAACAAGTTACCTCTCAGAAGCTGCCTCTTCAATGGGGGATACACGGATTAGAAGGCGCCGTCCGCTTGAAACTAAACCTTAACCTTCGAAACTCACTCCAACCACCCCGAAATACTCAACACTCACCCGAAAACACTCACCCAGAAAATTCGAAAAAAGAAATGGAGAGTAGAGGAGCAGAGGTGGTGGTGGGAGAGAAGAGAGAAAGATAAAGGGATAAATCACTTTTTTTATTGCCAGTATTTACAGTCTTATACTACGTATAATTTTATCAAAGTTAATCTTTGTGCGGTTTGTTTTAAATAAATCAATTTTTCAATTAACTAACAATAAGTTGTATTTTAAGAAGGTGTTTGTTTGGAGAAAAAAAAGAGGAAGATAGGGATATATAGGGATAAAAGTAAAGGGGTTCAAATATTCTCTTGTTTGTTTAGGGAGATAGGGGGATAGGGATAACATAGGAAAGGGGGACAAGGATAAAAATACAAGTTATCCCTCTAAAATAATAACTAGGGGAGGTGGTATAAGGGTTGGGGACATAATAAAGGAGGTAAAATACATTTTTACCCTTAATGAAAGAAAGAATAAAGGAAAAGGAGAAATTTGAGTAAGGGTAGTTAAGTAACTTTTTTACTTATCCCAATATAATTCCCAATTCATACCAAACAAAGGACAACCTTTTTTTCTTCTCAAAAAAAAAAAAAAAACAAAAAGGGTTTTTCTATATAGTACCATGTTAATTTCGTTTTTCTAAGTTGTGCCCCAACATACATCACTTTCCACACTATAACCTCAATATATATACAATTTCCATACGGTAACCTTTCCGTTATCCCACTGTTAAAAAATTCCGTTAGTGGGGTCCACTTTCCATTTATTAATATTTTTTATCGATTTGCGCGTTGGAAAATATTCTGTTAAAAGTTTTGGGGGCTATTTTAGCCCTCATGGGTCCAAATTGAACTCAAATTTCACAAAAAATAACGTAAATGCCTCGTTTTGCGTATTAAAACGTGAATACGTAAATTGAGACATTTCTTAATAAGAAAAACGAGGCATTTAAGTTATTTTTAGTCTGAGCTCATTTTGGACCCAAAGGGCTAAAATAGGCTCCAAAACCTTCAACGGAAGGTTTTCCAACGCGCAAATCGATAAAAAAAATATTAATAAATGGAGAGTGGGCCCTTCTAATGGAACTTTTGGGATATTCTCGATGGTAACCCCCTATTATTGCTACGCACCAATGGTAACCCCTTTTTTTTGGATTATACGAAATGACCTTGGTTATCTTTTTTCTCCTAATGATGACATTAATGATGGTGTTTTAACATAAAATTAAACTATGGTTGACCAAAATAGCGAAATGACAGAAATGCCCCTTTTATTTGACAGATTTTGTTTATATAAAAAAAATTAAAGAAAAAAAATCAAAGCCCCTTCCCTTCCCCATCGCCACCTCCACCTCTCCTTCTCCGGCGACATCAAGGCCGAGAATTCTCCCCACCACACCACCAACATGACACCAGCCACGTACCCACACACGCTACATCCACCATTCCACCGCTACAACCACCAACTCTGTCAACAACAGCCCGATACTAGCAGCTTCTGCTCGCCTCCCCTGCTATCTCAATTCACCAACAACACACAACAACTGCGCATCACCACTGAAGCCCGCAACCTCTCTTCACACCGCAAGCAGCAGCGAGCAACCAACTAGCAATTCAGCCCGTGCAGCACCGCAACAACATCAATCAAACCGTAACCCAGCAACATTAATTTCTCCCTCACTCGGCCTACAATCGATTGCTCCAATCTACCATCAACAACCACAATTCGACCGTCAATTACTACAATTTCGGTCACCAATCGCAGCAAGGACTTCAATTGATGCTCCAATTCAATACCTAGATGATGCGAAATAGTTGATGATGGTGACGATCGAGCGGTGATGATGAATTGTTGGTGATGGTGCGAAATTTGAGTGTGTTTGTGGGTTCATGGTTGCTGGGTACGTGGGTGTGTCGGGCTGGGCACGCGGTGACGTTTCGTGGTTGTTGATTGGGTGGGTGTGTTGGGCTGGTGGCTCTGTTTTACGGCTGCCACGATGTGAGTTGAGGGTGTTGCAGTGCTTGGGGAGAGAGGTGATTGGCTGCGTGGATTTGTGAGGTGGTGCGTTGTTGAATGACAGCGAGTGAGTAGTGGAGGTTTGTGGTTGCAAAATGGTGGCAAGGTGAGGTGGGATTGTGTGGTTGTGTGGGCTGGTGTATGAGAGTGGGGTCGCCGGCAGGTGGTGGGAGGCGGGTGTGGGCTGGGTTCTTTGTCGGTAAAGGGGTTGTGCTAGCTGGGAAGGAGGAGGGGAAGGGGAAAGGGTGGTTTCATTTTTTTTTTTTTCTTTTTTTTTTTTAAAATAATTAACCATAGTTAATTTTAATTGACTATTTTATGTTAAAACACCATCATTAATGTCATCTTTAGGAGAAAAAAGAAAAGTAGTGTCGTTTTGTATAATCCAAAAAAAGGGGGTTACTGTTGGTGCGTAGCAATAATAGGGGGTTACCAATTGAGAATATCCTGGAATTTTTTAACGACAGAATAACGGCAAGGTTACTGTATGGAAACAAAATGTATATTGGATTTACAGTGTGGAAAGTGATATATGTTGGGGTACAACGTAGAAAAGTAAAATTAACAGGGTTACTATATAAAAAAAAAAACCCAAAGAAAAAAGGACAACCTCTTTTTTATCCTTATCCCACTTACTTACCCTCAAAACTTATCCCACCCTTTTATCCTCCTTATTCATATCCCTCATATCAAATACCTCGTAATAGGTATCTAGTCTATTTACTTTTATTAGGTTAAATGACCTACAACCTATCAAATACGAGTCGAATATTGAAAATTATTTATTTAAATTAAATACGAATACTAAAAAAAACTTTTAAAACAAAACCACCCCTTTTTGACCTTTTTCTAACCAGCCCCCATCACCATCCCCACCCCCACCAACCACCGCACAGACAACCCAAAACCACAGACCACATTCGAGTGTCTAAACTTAAGTTCAAGACATACTTAAGGAGACCTTGGAAACAATACTCATTAAAATGGAAAGTACGATTGGTGATGTGATCACACCCTAGGGATGGTCACCTTGGCAAGGGGACTTTACACTTTAGACATTGTACTATGCCGAGTTTAACAACCATATGGTCCGGGTGTAGATACCTCAAAATGAGTTAAATAGGGTGGTCATTATAAGAAGTCTATTACTCCCTCTATTTTTAAGTACTTGCCTCACATTTTATTTCCGACCGTTTTTAACTACTTGCTCAATTTCTTTATTTGGAAAGCTTTAATAATATTTAATTCATTTATCTCAACTAGTGAACTTAACATAAATTGTATTGTATTAATTTCATATTCTCTCTCTCCTCTAATTCTCTCAATTACTTTTGCTTTTTATAATTTTTTATTCTTCTACCAACCCACTATATCCATATTTGATTACTTTTTCTAATTTATCCTAAAACTCCGCACATGAAGAAATAGAACAAGTATTTAAAAACGGAGGAAGTTGTAGGCAAGAGGCACATACAAAGTTACACCCTTGCAATGTAGTTGGATTGAGACAACCCTCAGTGCAGGGGCGAAGCCTAGGGGGCGGGTGGAGGCCCAGCCCCCATGGGCCAGCTTTGAGGACCATAAGTTTTACTATTGGCCCCTATAATGTTTAGAATATATAGAAATGTTGTTACTTGAAGATTGTAAAGCAATGGTTGCCACAGTAATAATGACTTATGGGTAAAAAAATTTGTTTGCATAATCCTAGGATCAAATGTCTTTAGTGGACTTTTTATTATTATTATTATTATTATTATAAAAACTTCTATTTTTTTTAGGGGTAAGGGGTGTGCCCCACCTTAATTTCCTATCATAGGAATATCAAGGGGGTATTACCTACAGGGAGAGGGGGGATATGAGCCTCGATCCTAGGACACTGCCACAGGGAGCGAAGCCTAGCTCCACTGAGCTATGGGCTTCTTGCTCTTATAAAAAAAACTTCTATGCTATACGGTTGATTGCTAATAAGGGTAAAATGCTAACATCGAGTTCCTCACACGTTTAATTATTACTTCCTCCATTTTTTTAGGCGATCTATTTAATTTTTTGCATCATTCACATAAGTTACTTTAACTATTCTTTGTAAAGTATTCGTAAGATATAATTTACTTATGCACGATGTTGTTAGACTGGTCTCAATGTGTACCTTATTAATATGTAACTTTTAAATTTTAATTAAAAAAGGCATAATAAGATATATTAATGCTTAATGAAATGTATTGACCAGTTTGTTTAATTGAAACTAGTCATTTATATAAGAACATATGAATTATTAGTTTATTATTAATTTGACAAGTACGCTATTATTTTAATAATTGTTGTACATGGAAGGAATTTTCTCATACAAAATTTTCTTATAGATATTTTTATTCGTAGTATACATAAAAAAAATAAAAAAAAAAGATCCGACAATCTTTTCCTATGTATTGTATTTTTTAATTTAAGACCTTATTTGGTTGATGTAAGAAGTAAATTCCTATGGAAAATTCTAATTTATGGGAAATTATTTCCTTTATAAAAAGTCCTAGGAATTACATAAATGCCTTTGGTTGTCATGTGGGAATTTGTAATTCCTAAGAATTGTGAATAACCTAGGGTGGAGTGAATAAGTAACTTCCCATGTTTTGTGGGAAGTGAAAATTCCCATGAATTGTAACTTTCCCCATTTTTGCTTTTTAATGTCAACCAAACAACATACTCAAAAGGAAATTCATGGGAATTTTGAGTGCCTATGGAAACTAAAGGCAACCAAACAACACCTAAGTATCAACCAGTCCCCAAAGCTATAAAATGTTGGCTTCGTCCCTAGTTCTTTTTGGGTTGTACAATTTAAGGCTCAATACTCATGTATTTTAAGAAACTTTGACTTTTAACACCTCCAAAACACCACTTATTGGCTTTTACCACCTACATACAAAAAAGTTTTGTTTTATCACTAACAAAATTTCCAAAAATTGGTTATTACCACCAACTAACGGATTCCGTCCATGAATCCGTTACTAGGGCCCACCTTTTTGACGTTTCCTCCTTATCTCCCCCAATCTTCCATGTCAACCGGTCGACAACAAAATCAAATCACCTCAGTTGGTCGAAATTTCGTGTGGGGCTAGGGAAGGGTCGGAATTCAGTGTTGGCTAAGGAGGGGTCAGAATTAGGTGGTGGCCAGGGTTTTAGAAGTGCAAAATTTGGTGGTGGCTAGGGTTTTAGGAGTGGTCGAAATTCAGTAGGAGAGGGATTTATGGGTAGTCGGAGTTCGGTGGCTAGGGTTTTGAGGTCGGAAATTGGTGGAAAGGGGGTCGGAATCCGGTTGGAGGGGTCGGAATTTGTAGTTATGGCTAGTGCTTTGTGCGATGCGGTGGCTGATGTATGGCGAATTAGTGGTGGGGCTGGTAGCCGGTCTGGCGGTGGTAGGGAGCCGGTTGGTGGCTGGGTTTTTAGTTTTATTTTTTAATTTTTTTTTAAAAAAATTTACCATATAATATTGTGACACGTGCACATGGTAAACCCCACTAATCCAGTATTGGTGGATGTATGTGCAAAATGACAAGTACTGCCACTAATTGTGACAAGTACCGCCATTTCCATGAGGATATTGGCCATGACACCAATGACTGCTACAGCTTCAAGAGTTTATTGGACAGAATGGCTGATAAGGGGGTGTTGAAGTCTTACATCCTCAAGTCCAAGGTGACCCTGCAGACGAACCCCAGACAGCCGTAAAAAAAGCCAGCAAAGCTTACCAGTAGTTCGGACACAGATAAAGAGCCGATCTACACCATAGCAGGCGGCTTTGCCGGTGGGGGCTCAACTATCAGAGGCACCAAGGACCATGTCAGACTGCTGGATGCCAGCTCGGTCGATGAGGGCTAAGCGTCTACCGACACTTTTCCTGAGGTCATCATCTCTAAGAAGGACCGGGGTAAAGTCCGCCGGCCACATGATGATCCCATTGTCATTGAATGCAAGGTGGGCAACCAAAGAGTTGGTCGTATCCTTATTGATACCGGTAGCTTGTCTAACATCATCAGCTGGAAGTGTCTGTCCAAGCTAAAATATAAGCTAGGCAGCATGAACAGGTTCACTCACCCCCTGGTTGGTTTTGAGGGTGGAGTTGTGCACCCAGTCGGCCGAATTGATTTACCCATCCAGCTGGGAGAGAAGAGAGAAGGATGCCATCTGGTCGTCCGGTTCTTGGTTGTAGAAGAGTTGACCGCCTATAATCTCATTTTGGGTCGTCTGACTCTGAACGAATCCAAGGTCGTCATTATCCCATCCCTCATGCTGCTGAAGTTTGAAAGAGATGACGGTTATGTTGGCTCCCTGAATGGAGACTAGAAGACGGCCCGGGAGTGCTATCTCTCAGACGTCAAGCCCACAGCTGTAGCAGCCGGCTTGGGTTAAGAGCGAATAGATCTTGATGATGTCAAGGAACCAAGGCCTGCCCCACCAGGGTCGGCAAGAAAAGAAAGGCCGACCAGCTGGTCACTGTAAAAAAAGAGAAGCAATAGCAATCACTGACTAGGGAACGGTCATATGAACTCTATATTTAGCCGGCTGGTGAACACATTGATATTTCTCTGGATGACACACGTTCAGAACGTACTGTTAAGATGCGGACGGTTGCCCTTGCAAATTTGGGGGCAGACTTGCATAATCTGCTGAAGGAATTCAAGGACATCTTTGCCTTTGAAGTGGAAGAGATGCCAGACATCAGCCCGGATCTTGCTGTCCATAAACTCGTCGTGGATCTAAAGAAGAAGCCTGTTAGGCAAAAGAAAAGAAATCACGGTGAGGAGAGAAGTCAAGCGACAGGCGCCGAAGTAAAGAAGTTGTTAGACGCCGGGTTCATTCGGCAATGTTACTTCCCAGATTGGGTTGCGAATGTTGTTCTTGTGAAGAAGTCGAATTGTACCTGACGCATGTGTGTTGATTACAAGATATGAACAAGGCATGTCCGAAGGATAGTTATCCGCTTCCAAAGATCGATAATCTGGTTGGCTCTACAGTTGGACATGCTTCGCTGAGTTTTATGGACGCCTATTCTGGCTTTCATCAGATTCCCCTGTGGAAGAAAGATCAAGAGAAGATGGCATTTGTCACTGATCAGGGGTTATTATGTTATACTGTGATGCCGTTTGGCTTGAAAAATGCGCCTGCTACTTTCCAACGAATAATTAATACGGTCTTCATTAATCAAATCGGAAGAAATTTAGAGGTGTACATTGATGACATGATAATCAAATCCAAGCTACAGACGGATCACCTTGCTGACCTCCGAGAAACCTTCACCACACTCAGGCGGCACAAGGTCATGCTCAATCCTAGGAAGTGTGTCTTTGGTGTTGAGTTTGGGAAGTTTCTCGAATTTTTGATTGATCAAAGGGGATAGAGGCAAACCTAGAGAAGATACAGGCAATTATTGACATGTAGTCACCTCGCATTGTAAAGGAAGTTCAGAAATTCACCGGTTGTCTAGCGGCATTGGGGAGATTCCTCGGCCAGTCAGGCGACAAGTGCCTTTATTTTTTGGGAAATTCTACATGGTGGCCTCATGAATTTAACTTTTCTACGTGGAAGACGAACCTTTTTCCAACTCTCTTCAGTGGCACCAAGGTTTAGAAAAATTGACCATAGTGGCCTTTTTTAGGTTTATGGCTAACCTTTTTAGTTAAAATGGTTAACCTTTGATTTTTTTTTATTAAAATATTATTTAAATTATATTTTAAAATAATAAAATTAAAAAAAATAAAAAAAAAAAACAAAAAAAATTCCCAGCCACCCAGCCCAAGCAGCCCATCCCCTTCCGGTGTCCACCAGCCACCTCTCCTGCACCCCCACCAACGCCAGCGCCTAGCTCCACCTTCGCCGGTGCGCCGGCCTTCGATCCCCCACTTCCACCTCCTTTATTTCTCCCAATATCGAACCCTGCCACCCACCTTCCCCGACCACCCCCACCTCTCTACGACCCCTCCTACTCTCTTTTCCAGTTTCCGACCACCCCCACCCCTACCCCCCTGCTGACCGCTGCTGCCCCTCCCCCTCTGATCCCTTGTCCAGTTTCTGACTACCCTCGAAATCGAAAAAGGGGTTCTGTTATTCGAGGGGGGCGAGCTGAGATTTCGGTGTCGAAAGAGGGTAGGCGGCGGCCGGAAATTGAAAACAAAGAGAGAGAAATTAAGGACAACAAATGAAGGTTGGCAAGGGTGCGTGGTCAGTCATGGGTGGCTGGGTGGAGGGGATCAGAATTAATGGAGAGTGAAGGGAAAGAGAAAGGAAGGAGGGAGGAAGGAGGAAGGAATGGGCTGTCGGAAATTATGGAGGAGGAGGAAGGAGGTGGGATGCTCGAAAATTAGAGGTCGGGGGTTGGGCTAGTAGGTGGTTTGGGTGGTCGGGAGTTGGCTAGGAGGTGGTTCGATGGTCGGGAGTTGGTGGCTGGCGGGATTCCGACAAGGTTAGGGTTAGCGGGGTAGCTGGGAATTTTTTTGTTTTGTTTTTTTTTTTATTATTTTAAAATATAATTTAAATAATTTTTTAATAAAATAAAATAAAAAATATCAAAGGTTAACCTTTTTAACTAAAAAGGTTAGCCATAAACCTTAAAAAGGTCACTATGGTCAATTTTTCTAAACCTTGGTGTCACTGAAGAGAGTTGGAAAAAAGTTCGTCTTCCACGTAGAAAAGTTAAATTCATGAGGCCAACATGTAGAATTTCCCTTATTTTTTCCAAGCAATCAGAAAGAAGACTATGTTTGAATGGGGGGATTATGCTGAGGCGGCCTTCCAAAAATTAAAACAACATTTGCACTCCTTGCCAAGGCTTGTCAGCCCTTTGCCCAAGGAGACACTTCACATGTACTTAGTCGTCTCAGATCATTCTCTTAGTGCTGTTCTCCTTGCTGAGAGAGATGACAATCAGCTCCCGGTCTACTTCATTAGCCATATGCGTCGAAATGCAGAACTCCGGTACTCTATGATTGAAAAATTCAGTCTTGCCCTGTTCATGGCAGTCAAGAAGTTGAAAACTTATTTCTTGGCACATCCGGTGGTAGTCTATACAGACCAACCTCTCAAGCGGCCAATGACAACTCTAGAGTCATCCAGCCGAATGCTCAAATGGGCTATTGAAATGCAAAGTCTTAAAATCTCTTTCGAACCAAGGAAGGCAGTGAAGGGTCATGCGTTTGTCGACTTCATTGTTGAAATGACAAGGCGGGTTGAACCTGAAAATCTTGATCAGGATTGGAAGGTGTATGTAGACGGGAGCTCTACTATAAACGGTTGTGGTGTAGGGATAATATGTCAATCTCTTGAGGGGGACAAATATGAGTATACACTACGGTTCAAGTTTCAGGCCTCGAATAATGAGGCTGAGTATGAAAGCCCTACTAGCCGGAATACACATGTGTAAGGCGGCATAGGCAAGAAAAATTGACGCCTGCTCTAATTCTCAATTGGTTGTTAGCCAATACCATGGTGACTATGAGGCCACCCATCCGGCTATGATCAAGTACTTGCAGGCAATCAGGACAGAAGCTGGGACACTTTACGAATTCTATTTAAGTCAAGTGCCCAGATCAGAGAATAATCAAGCAAATGCTTTTTCTAAGCTTGCATCATCCGCCTTTTGTGATACACCCCGGTCAGTCTTTTGGGAAGTGATGGAAAAACGAAGTATTAAAGAAGATCCCCTTAGAGTTCTAGACCGAAGCTCAACCTGGATGGACGGGCATCCGAGCCTATCTGCTAGACAGCACTCTGTCGGATACATATCCAAAAACGACTGCAATGAAAAAGCGTGCGGCCAACTTTGATATTCGTAAAGGAGAACTTTTCAATAAGGGCTTTCTGCAACCTCTCTTGAAATGTATCACCCAAGAGATGGGGCAGGAAATTCTAGAAGATCTACACTCGGGCTATTACGCCTCACACATAGGCGGAAGAGCTCTAGCAGAAAGGGCCAGGCGACAAGGCTAATTTTAGCCCACTCTTGAGGTAGACGCCATGGAAATGGTGAAGAAGTGTGACAAGTGTCAAAGATTTGGCAAGCTCATCCGTCGTCCGGCCACTGATCTGAAGGCCATTCATAGCCCAGTACCATTCTCCAAATGAGCCATGGACATTTTAGGACCATATACTCGTGCGTCAAGCGGACGGCGGTATATTCTAGTAGCTGTTGACTACTTCACCAAGTGGGTAGAGGTAGAGGCGGTCAAAGGCATCAAGACAAAGGGTGTCATCTCCTTCATCTGGAAGAACATCATCACCCGGTTTGGGGTACCTAGTCTATGGTCTTTGACAATGGCCCCCAATTTGAGACGCCTACCCTCAAGAATTAGCTGGGAGACCAAGGGATCTCTCACTGCTTTGCATCAGTCGGTCAGGCCCAAGCAAACAGCCAGGTTGAAACTTTCAACAAGCTAATATCAAACAATATAAAAAAGAAAATTAAAAGTGCTGGCGATCTATAGGCAGAAGAGTTAACTCATGTCCTATGGGCCATCAGAACAACAGCAAAAGAGGCAACACGCGAATCACCATTCCTCATGGTATATGGTGCTGAAGCCGTCTTACCAATTGAACATTATGAGCCGACTCTTCGAGTCATGTTGTGTTGTATGATGAAGAGGTAAACTATGAGGCCATGCGGCTAGCATTGGACTCACTCCCAGAACACAAGGGCAATGTCGCCTTGCGTCATGAGATTTACCGTCTGAGAATGACAAGAGCCTACAACAAGAGAGCAAACAAACGGCACTTGAAAGTTGGGGACTTTGTGTTACGGAAAATGGAGGAGTAGGGCCAATGAGCAAGGCAAGTTGACACCCAATTGGGAAGGTCCCTACCGGATCTATGAAGAATTAAGAGGCGGAACCTACCGCCTGGAAACTCTAGACGGCAGAAACCTAGCCAGAACTTGGAATGTAGACAACTTAAAAAAGTACTACTTCTGAAACTTGTAAATTTTTTGTAAATGAAAGCGTATTAATGAAAAGTTGCCTTTTATTTTCAAATTTGATTATTTTTGCTATATTAGATATGTCTCCCAATGGGAACACCACCTGTGCAATGTGCAGGCGGCGAAATCTAAACCAACCGTCTGCTCCAACAAGAGTAGGACATCCGGCGACACCCCTCTGGGTGAATTCGTCGTAGAGAGCATCTCCCATTTGGGTGGTACATTGCTCTATAAAATCAAACACAAACAACCCAATTGACTCTCAATATGGGTTAGCTCATAGCAGTTTGATCTGAATAATCTAAAATGAAACCTAAACGACATAATTACCCGTATGTCTTATCGACACCAGCTGGTATCCGACCGTCATTAAAGTTTAGATTAAAATTTTACAATAATTGTATAAATTTACAGTCCTCCCAATAAGGCAAAAGGACGCTTGAGTATATTATTCCAACTAGAAAGATGACCCAGACGGTGAAGGAGGTTTTCCTTTTTCAATGGATTAGGCAATTCCAAGAACCGTCTAGGTATCCAAATTTATACCGCCTGAACCTTGGACGGTTGTGTACTTGGTTTGGGGCAATCACGGTAGTGATTGATTGACCAAGGAACTTGACATACTCTTTAAAGTATCAAAAGTTCCTAAGTCAATCAATCCACTTTTTGAAACCAACCACACAGCCGCCTAGGGGCATGAGGCCTGCCGGTTTGTTAGTTGTCGTATGCAATTTACCAGTTAGGAAAAATTAAAGCATATACAGCAAAAACCAAAGAGTTGCAAAATTGAAAAATTGAACAAAACCAACTCGGTCGGCTACTTCATAAATAAATCCCAACCCAAAGGCTAGGAGAGAGATTGTCAAACCGAATCTACGCCCGGGGAATTGAAAAAGATTGTTAAAAAATACAACAGAAATACTCGGCACGCATGCCGGAAATGCAGACGGCCAAAGGCCGAATAGAGAGAAATAAAAGCTAATCTTGCTGAGGCAGGGCCACTGACGCGCTTTTCCCAGGCAGGGGTAGAGTAGAGTTCACCTGTCCTTCCTCTATCTCTTGCTCTTTCTCTCCCTCCCCCACGCCATGAATTGGCTCCTCACCTGTCTGAGATCTCTTTGTTCATCCATTCCTCAAACGGCTCAGGCTCCGGCTTCCCCTCCGCCCTTGTTGTAAGAACAAGATCTGCATATTGGTATCTTAAGGAAAATACACCCCATTCGACTCCCGGATGCACAAGGTCCCATGCCATCTTCATCCGGTCCTCGCAGTCTTATTCATTCTCCTCAATTAGGCGGCTTTGCTCAACCTCCAAAGTCGTCCGAAAATTGGAGCGGGAAGCCACCAGCTCATTCTTCAGGCGGCCGACGTCTGCCCGAAGAGTGGTGTTCTCTTTATCAACGCCCTCCAAAACCTTAAGCTCTGACTGAGCATTCTTAAGTGCCGCCTCAAAGTCGGAGGCTTTCTTGTTTGCCTCATCCAGCGCAGCCATCAAACGTCTGATGGAGTCCGCTTGCGTTAGTAACTTAGCCTTAGTCTTAAGATCATTTATTGTACATTGATATCGGGCAATGTCGGCTGACTCATTCGCCCTTATTTTGGCCTTCCTTACCTCTTCCTGTTTGCGGGCGCACGACCTTTTATCCCATCTACTCACAGCATCGCCTGCATTATATTGTACAAACGGCATATTAAAAATACAACCGGCATTATATTAAAAAGTATCTGATAGTTAAGTTAAGCTACCTCAGACAGCAAGGAAAGGATGCGTTCAACATTGAACATATGTACCCTAGGAATGGCCTCCTTATCTTCCTTGGATATTGACCTCAGCATGGTCTTGGAGAAATGTTGCACATCCAGCCATCTGGGGGATAAATCTGCAGCATAAGGAAGATTTGGTGAGAAAGCACCATAGACGCCACCAATAGACTGCCGGCTACCTGAAGAACCTTCTGACTGCTGTTGAGAGTGTGACTTGACCCGTATGGGCCAAGGAAGGGCAAAAGCAATGTTGAAGGGGTCATTCGTACCTTGGGATGTTGGTTGAAGGCTTAGATTACCTACAGCCGCTGCAGAACCACTTGTAGTTTTGGGTGGCTTGCCACCCTTTGGCACCTCAGAGGCACCCGACTTGTTTGCAAGGTCAAACCCAAGACCATAATTTTTTATACTCTTCCCAACGACGATCAGACGACCCTTCCCAAGCGAGATATCAGGAACCGACTGAGTGAAAGACACCTTCCTAGACTTGGCTAAGCTCTTGACCTCGTCCTTAGGCTTCCTCTTGAATTGCTTTGAAAGGGATCTGGGAGGCCCCTTGTCTCCATCCTGGACAAAGAAATTCGTGTTAAAGGCACAATCGATCAAAACCGTCTCTATATTAAAAGAGGCAAAGTGAAGACTATGGAAAGCGGACCATACCTGACCCTTGGCTGCCAGCTGGGCCTTCTTTTTCTTTGCATTGTCTTTTCTGATTTAAGTTGCAGAGCGGGCAGGCATTTTGTCCTCTAGAAGCATGCTTCTGCCGATTTCTGCAAAAAGAATTGTCTGTCATATCACCAAGCAAATTAAGAAAATTGCAAAGGTATAGAAATAATAAAGGCGGCATAAGAATGTCGGATGTCTACATATGTCGATCAAACATGGTGCTTAGACCGTAGGTGGATAAGAACGCCTCGTCTCTCAGCCACTCATGCTTTGGTACCCAGTTCTTGGGTACACTTATTAGTTCTCCGGTTGACACGGTCGTGATAGTTAGCCCAAAGAAATTCGGTGCTATTATTTCATCATAGTCCTCATCCGGGATCCGGGGCAGGGCACACTTCTGACCCACCAAATCCGGTTTCTTATTGTAACGACGATACTCGAAGTTTTCTCGCCGTTTGGGGGAAGAGACAAGATAAAACTTGTTCTTCCAGTCGGACCACTTAGACGGTGTCTAGGGTCATGAGATATTCGGGGTAGGTGGTCAATGTGTACCACGCTCGCGAGCCGCCTGGGTTGCGACTCAAGTAATGCATCTTGGCAAAAGCCTCTCAGCAGGGATGGAGGTTTTACATCTCTCTAAGAAGTTTTGACTCTCTCTTTAGACTTTTGTGGGAAACCTCAAAAATGAGGGGGGTAAAACATTATTTAAAGAGGAGTAATTCTAGGGGCATTCCCGTAATTTTCCCAGAAGGTAAATGGTTTTTTTACAGTTCACCAATGAAATCTTGAAACGTATTACATGTGCCACATGGCATGCCACGTGACCCCTGTGAGGGGCAAATGATTTGGGTTAAAACCCTAAGCCACATGGCCCAATAAGAAGCTGACACGTGGTAGTCTAAGAGAGGTCCAAACAGGACCAACCACCAGCTACACATGTGTCCTTCCTAATTAGAAGGGAAAAAGACGGCCTTCATGGCCCAATTCCCGAGAAAGCCACAAAGCGGCGCAGCCCACCAATCTAGGTCAAAATGACTAAGGGCACATTTACCAATGACCCTATGAATCGGAAGATTTACCCCATTTTGGGGACACTTTCATTTATTACAACACAATTAATTCTCTCACATCAGAGAAAACACCTTATCTGGGGATCCGAGAAGATCTACTTTTACTTTCCGCACTTTTTACCTTACTTCGACTGGTTCTAACTTGATCTTTGGAAGCGAAATTCCTACCAGCAGGAGCTTCCGTTGTTTTGCAGGTACGACTGGTAGGGAATCCAGTCTTGGTGACGTAACTCTCCCGTAGGAAACAAAAAAACCCCGGAACAATGTATATCATTATTTGTCATATTAGCTAATTTGTGTATAAAAACATGTCATAAAAGGGATTATTAGCTAATTTGTGTATAAAAAAAGGATTTTTTTTTGTCGAAAACCACCTAATAAAACCTAGACTTTGTAAGACAACCTAATCAAAAAAGCGTTGTAAAAAACTACTTAATAAAAGTTAAAATACTGTAAAGTACTATCACTAGTAGAAAAACCGAAATCAGCACCACCCTTTTCGCACCGGTTTTTAAAAACTGGTGCCAAAAAAATAGGCGGGATTGAGGGAAAGAGTTTTCGCACCGGTTCCAACCAAACCGGTGCGAAATTATATTATTAGCAGCGGTTCAAACCGGTGCGAATTTAAAAAAAAAAAAAAACAAACAAACAAAAGGAGGGGAAGAATTTTCGCACCGGTTCAAACAAACCGGTGCGGAATAATGTTTTAGCAACGGTTCAAACCGTACGAAATTAAAATAAAAAATCGGGCTCCCTCTTCTTCTTCTTTCTTTCCCCCTGCTTTTCATTATTTCTGTTTTCCCTCCCAAATTTTCGCCCTTCTCTTCCACCACCTCTGAAGTTTCTTATTCTCCATTGAAGCGGTTTATGAGCTTTACTCACGCTGCACCTCCTTCTCTCTCCACATCTCTCCTCCATTGAAGCTCGTAGTGCTCTTTATTCTCCATTGAAGCAGCTTTGAGCTTTCTTACCTCCATTGAAGTAGCTTCGAGGTAAGATTTTTTCTTAGTCCTTTTTAAATTATCGAATTCCTTTGCAATCTAGGGTTTGTCATTGATTTTATTTTTAGTTTAGTAAATTTAAGGTTCTTGTAATCTAGGGTTTGTCATTGAAGTGCGCACGACTCCCCCTCAACCACAACGACCTTCTTGTCACGGCAGCTCCCCCTCGAACAGTGTCTGGTGAGCTTGCCTTTCCGGTTTCCTTTAAAGCCTATTATATTGATGGCTTGCTGTGAATTAAGTTATTGGGTGAAGGGGGAGGGGGGGTGAAGGCACCGGCTAAGAAAAAGGTTAGGGGTCCGACAACAAGTTTCAAGAATCCATCGGTTCCATGGTCCTGGAGTATGACAAGATAGGCCAACCTACGGGCAAATGGCGTCGTCAATATGTTGTTCACGTTGGCCTATGTGCGCAAAAAATCCCCATTACACTTGGTTGGCAGGAAGTATCTCCGGGCTTGAATCAAACATTTAGGAATGATACAAGGGTAAGTGTTTTGTTTGCACATTTACACAATTATAAATACCTTCACCTTATTGTTATTTAAAAGGTGAAACTAATAATCGCTTTTATTTTTGCTTGCAAAGTCTGTTTAATATTCCGAATGATGCCGCCAAGCGAAGGGTGTTTGAATCTTTACTAGCGGAAAGATTCAGAGGCTTCAAGACCACCTTAGTTCGTGGGTGAATCACTAAGAGAGTTGTGAGAAAACCAAAGAAGAAGAAAGCTTGCCAGGGAAAGGATAATGGAGGTGGAAATGATGAATTTATCAAGGAAGAGCAACTCCCATGGAAACAATGGCCAAGCGTATCGAAGGATGATTGGGAAGCTTTCGTTCTTCAAAGAAGTAAAAAGGAAGCAATTGTAAGTTTAGGTAAATCTGATGACAGTTGTATAATATATTGACTCTTTTTGAAGTAATGATACTAACATTTCTAATTATGTAGGAACTTCAGGAGCAAAATTCCAAAAATGCATTGCAGAGGCAATACACCCATCGTATGGGGTGTAAGACATTTGGTGAATGGAGGGAAACGTGGGTCAAGGAGGGAGTATACCCCACTTCGCTTCTAGGGTCATCCAAATAACCCTCTGATTCCACGATCACTACGTTGGTGAGTCGTGCTGGCGATTTCATTTGTTCTCTGCATGCGCGTGACAAGGAAATCGGAAAATGGGTCATTAAGGCTCCGGAAACCAAAGAAAGGATAAAATTGTAAGCTAACTATGAACTTGTGAACTTTATGAAGCTTTTGCATAAATATCACTATACATAAATAGTAACTATATTCATGTTACCTTTTTTATTTTGCTACAGCTTGAGTACATTGAAGAACTAGTTGAAGGCAAGCTTGTCCCAATTGTAGAAAAGACCCTTTCACCTTGGCTTTGGGAAAGACCTACCATGTAGGACGGGTATTAGGTGCGGGAGGGACATTGCTAGGATGGGAAAAGGTGATGGGTGCAGAATACACCAAATTAGGAAGATCTCGAGCAAGTGTTAACTCACCACATGACTTGGATGCCAAGGTGGCATCAATTAAGGAACGAGTACGCAACGAGATGCGAGATGAATTTAATGCTTGGGCGAAGCAAATGAACTTGTCGGGCTTAACGTTCCCCTCGACTACACTGGTCGACTTATGTAGTCACCCACAAGGACAAGGAGAAGATGAGACACATCGAGACGATGAGATACATGAGGTAGTTTCAAATCTATTAGTTTTGGCATATTGAGTTACGTGGGATCTAAGGTGGCATTATTAATTTACTATTGCAGGTTGGTACTCCTACACATGCGGACTCGAGGGAGCTTGATAATCCATCACCTCATGAATTTCCAGATTTACAGGTGATTTTGTGTAGTTCTAGCGTAGTGAATTTCGTTACATTATCAATTGTGTAGGAAAAGACCCCTTGTGATATGTTTGGTTCTTATAAGTGATCTTCTAAATTGGTGTAGGAAGAGACCCATTATGCACTTCTACACCCAGGGCTATCAAACAGTGGAGCTTTGCATTTGGTTGCATATGCTAGTGCACAACCGACCTGTGGTACAGTCCATTTGCGACCGCTTAGACCACAACATTACTCGGTCGGGATCAATTTTGTGATTGCAAGGTTCGAGGACATCCTAGTACCGGTTTCCGTAGAGGAGTATGGCCTTACTACACTTTAGGAAGCAAAAGGTAGCTTTGTGCAATGGCCATGTGCTTGGGTAAGGTTGATCAACGAGGTAAGATTTTGGGTTCATCACTCTTTACTCTATGCCCGATTATCTTCCCAAGAGTTGGATGGATTTCTTTTCTAACCAATTACGTGATTCGTTTTATCAGATTTCGAATAAAAGCCAAACTTCAAAGAGAAGGAGGGTGGAGCAGCCTAAAAGCATTGATCAACCTACAAAGAAGATGAGTGAACAACGGTCGGAGAGTGAAAAAGTATCGAAGAAGAACTCTTCGAGAGGTTCAGCCATGCAAGCTACTCCACTTATTGGAGACACAGTCCTTCAATCGCTCTCTAAGGATTTAACTTTTCTACACAATGTTGTTAGTATGTTGCCTAGTGACACTCCCATTGAAGTTGCACTACCTAAGGCATTGTTCCACTCTGATGAGGATGCAATTGCATGGATTACCAAAGAAGATGTGAAGGAATTTCTAAGTGGTTCAATGCTTAACATTTCCCTCATTCAAACATTCATGAGGTAATTCAATGCCACTTAAATTATGTTATTCAGATTAGTGGTCATTGTCGTTTATTTTTCCATTAATATTGTATTATCATGCATGCAGAGCACTTGGTAGGCGTGTCGCGTACCTATCAAAGATAACCTAACAGACCAATACTAATGTAGACTGGCAAATAAGGGTCGGATCCCAAGAGACTAAGGTTTAGAAATAATTAAATAGACTTGAATTTCTACTAAGCAAGAATCAATTATAATCAATTATCTAAGGAACTAAGTATGAGAAGAATTCGAAAATAAACTAAATGAGATGATTAAATCAAGTACTTAAAACATCCAAGATCTAGTTTCACCACAATTATTATCGATGCAATTGTAATTCTACCCTTAACATACGATTTCAATCGAACGGGGAAAAGTAAACCCTAATAAATACCAAGGATCTCTCTCGAGTATCAATGGCTTCCCTAACATACAATCAATCATATTCTCATGGTATCATGCATATTAAAGACATTAAACACATTACTCTGACTTCCCAATTATCAAGCATAACTACTCTCGTGATATGAATCAAACCCTAAATTAGTTTACTCAAATCCGTTTATACCCAACTCTCGCTGTGATAAAAACAATGGAATAATCGCAATACTATAGTTACGTCTAACCTAGTATTGGCATAATCACAATCAATTTAGCAATTCAATTGTTAAAGTTATTAAAGAATTTAAAGATTTAATTCATACATCAATAATAATAGGGCTACACTAGACCTTGAATTAAAGAATCTACTCACACATGATTAAAGAAACAAAAACAATAATAAATAATGAAAACATAATTAAATAACAAAGGATGAAAAATAAATACCAAATCTTGAATAAAATTGAAAGTAGAAAGCTTGAATCTTGAATCTTGAATTACAAAAACTTGGAAAATAAATGGAGAGAACTAGTTCTTAACAAAGTAAAACTAGAGACTAATAAAAACTTAATGAAATAATAAAACACCACTTAGTATAAATATAGCCCTAGAAAAGATAAGAAAGTCGGCAAAAAGCTTGGCGCACAAGGATCCCAGGAGGCACGGACGTGCCTCTCCATAGGCACGGACGTGCCTCTATGCGAGCATATCTTCCTTTGGCTACTGACTTCCAGGCACTGACGTGCCTCTTGACGAGTGTAATTCTGCAGTCTTCTGACTTTCAGGCACGAACGTGCCTGACTGAGGCACGGACGTGCCTCTTGACGAGTGCTGAACTGCAGTCTTGGGCACGAACGTGCCTAGTGTCGAAACTCAAAACTGTGTATACTGACTTGGAGGCACGGACGTGCCTCAGCTAGGCACGGCCGTGCCTAGCTCCAAAAGGCCCTAAATCGTTCTTTTCTTCAATCAACAAGCTTCGTGGGCCTCGGTTTAGCTTCATGGCTTCGTAATATATCCAAATTAGCTCCATTATTCCTGAAATACATCAAAAACAACGAAACTACCCATAAAAGTATCGAATCATCGAAACTAAACCAAAATACACCAAAATGGACTCAAATACTCAACTAAACTAACAAAGCTAACTAAAAATAAGCCAAATAATATACACAAAACACGACATATCAGCACTACAAGAGCACTTACGTGACATTAATTCTCCTTGTCAACTTGGATGGTTATGCCCCGAGCAGACCTCCACTACTAGAATCTTAGGCAACCACCCTAACGTGTTATACTATGTTGAAAGGAGTATCAAGGAATCAATGCGTGCAGGAGACAAGTTCAAATTCGCCCCATGTTATGAGGAGTACGTCTAACCATGTCAAATTCATTTGTTTCCCCTGATTATATGTTGACTCCTAATTATTGATTTGTTTGTCTATTGTGAATTTATGTAGTTTGCATTGGACCCTGCTGTGATTTGTGTTTCCAATAACACAATCTTCCTATTTGATTCAGCTCGATTGCCTCATCCAAAAAGATCCTCGTGAAGTTCATACCGCAAAACAAAATATAGCTACCTAGTGTTGATTATCATTACCTAACTCATTTATTAGTCATACTAATCAAATTTGAACTTACTTTTCTATAGTGTTATGAAGAAGATAAATTGTCGAGCTCGTGACGGTCCTACATGGAAATCACCGATGGTAATGCCACATGATATTGTGATTTTCGTAATAAACAATGCGTACGATGTTGCTAATTTGCTATGCATGTTTTATTCATGTACTTTGTTCCTATGCTAGTGCGCACAACAAGATAACGGAGATGATTTTGGCCTATACGTGATGAGATTCATGTTTGACATAGTGAGTCGTTGTACGTACACACTACAGCTTTATGAGGTATGCCATTGACTTAGTTAATTTGCTCTTTTCATGTGATTTGATACGAAATGTAGGAAATAGGCATCCTAGTAGTCATATAAGCCTTATTTGGGCCATTTTGGATGAAAATGTGTCCTAAAATCCTTGCATTGCTCTGTTCATATGATTTCAAGCCTTAGCCGCCTATAACTAAGTAATATTGACATGTTATGAGAAAAAATGAGTTGATTTGATAAGAAATGTAGGAAATAGGCATTCTAGTAGTCATATAAGCCTTATTTGGGCCATTTTGGATGAAAATGCGTTCTAAAATCCTTAAATTGCCCTTTTCATGTGATTTCAAGCCTTAGCCGCCTATAACTAAGTAATATTGACATGTTATGAGAAAGAATTAGTTCATTTGATAAGAAATGTAGAAAATAGGCGAAGTAGTAGTCATATAGGCCTGAGTAATAAATTTTTGCCTAAGTGAACTTGTAAATGTATTTTTACATGCATAACCTAAGTAATTAATCTAACATAATTTTTGTTTATTCCAAGTTTTGCAAGGTACAAAAGGGAGGTCCGTTGACAAGTAAGGAACTTAATGAAGTTCGAGACATGTTGGCGTCTTTCATCACCATTAATTTGTAAATGTCATTTCTATTGGAATATGTATTTTGTTAACTTTTTAACTACATTATTTATTAGTATTGTTTGTAAATATGACACTTTTTTTTTTTGAGGAATTGTAAATATGACCCTTCATTGTATTACATTTGGAATTATTAATTAATATTTATGTATTGTTGTTATTATTTCAATTTAGAAATTATTATTATTATTATTATAATAATAATAATAATAATAATAATAAGAATATTTATAATTATTATTGTTATTATAATATATTATAATAATGGTAGAATTAATGCAGGATGTACAGGTTTATTATTATTATTATTAGTATTAATATTATTATTTATTGCCGAAAAACAAAAAAAAAACAGTTAAAGGCACCAGTTCAGGCTTGAAATCGGTGCCAATTATATGTAAAAAAAAAAAAGCACGCCTGGTACTTCTAGCACCGGTTAACCGGTGCCAAAGAGTGTACTTTGCACCGGTTAACCGGTACTAAATGTTAGAATTGGCACCAGTTTTGAACCGGTGCGAAATCTTCAAGTTTTTGGCATCCCTCAAATCTGGACCGGTTCAAAACCGATGCTAAATGGGGGGTTTGAACTGGTGCTAAATACCATTTTTCGCCTAGCGTATCTCTAGTCGGATTTCCACTTTTGAACTAATATTTCGGCGTTCACGGCCTCAAATCACCCCTGAAACCAACACAACTCACTTGAAACTTCTTTGCCACGCCGAAACCACCCTCCAACCCCAAAACCACTTTCCTGTAGCCAGAATACACCCCCACCAACTACCAAATCAACTGAAAGTGCCTTGAAAACCAACCCTTAGAGTGTTTCAAGGGAGTTTTGAGGTTCGTTCAACGCCAGAAAATTAGGTCAACGGTAGAAATCCGGCCAAAGGTAGTATTTGACAACATTTTACTTTTTGATTAAGTAGTTTCTCACAATATCTGGCTTTTAATAGATAGATTCTGACAAAATATAGTACAATAAATGTCATGTATATTATTTTGTTATACATAATTACATACCAATACATTGGAGCGCTATAGCACATGAAAAATGCAGCCAACATACATTGAACGGGAAAATACTCCCTCTGTCCTTAAATGTTTGTCACATTTTCAATATTTGGGTCAAATTTTATAAAAATTGTCCATAAATTCCCGTTAATATATAAGAGACTATATGTTCATATAAGATCCTGTCGGATTCGTCATATTGTATATTTTGTAAATATCAAGTTTTTAAATTTTTTACGTGTATGGAATTGGAGATATATACATTTTATAACACGTTTTGGAGACTGTGAAAAGTCAAATGTGAGAAATATTTGGGGACGGAAGGAGTATATCTTTATTATAGACGATGTCTATGATTCTTACACATGAATGTGGAGAAAAATCAAATGACAGTGGATGTAGCAAAAGACAGGGAAAATATCACTTTTTTAAAGAGAAGACTTCATAACTTCGGAAGCAATTTTTTATTCTCACGAGATTCCGAAAGGAGAAATGTTGTTCATATATTAATGCAGATAAACAATGGAACTGCTATAAACCCAACTGATTATATTGAATTCTTCCAATAAGTTCTTGACAGCTTCCCTGAATTTATTATCTTTTTATGCAATTTCCACTCACTATCAATAAAATGAGCCATAAGACACATATAATTGATTCGTTGTATTGAGGTCCAAGTATTAATAAAATGAGCCGTAAGACACATATAACAAGACGCACCCGTTCTAAGGAAACAAGGGAACAAGGCAAAGACAAAGCTGGTCCAAGCAACCCAACCGTTTAGCCAGCTGGGCGACCCCAGGCGGCGGAGGGTGCTACTCCCATCACTAGAGATGAACTCATGAAATTCATGACGAGTTTCAAAGAGGATATTAAGGACCTGATAAACAAGTTAACTGGCACCAACAAGGGTCAGTCGGCCAAGAAGCCTTCTCCCTCAGGGAAGAAGCACGTGAAAGATCGTGTGCCTACTCCTCACCCTAAACCAAAGTGGACGAATGGGCCCATGATCAATCTATCGAAGCTCTGCTTCCCTGAATCAGGGAAAAGGAAGATCATCCGACAAGTTCAGCCGGATGGATCAAAAAGGACTTACTCAGATGCCCGGATATTAATCCAGCAAAAAAGAAGTCAATAGTTGTCTGATTCGGCCTCAACGTCGACTTACCCAGACAATTTCCAGAATACTTTAATGAAGTATTCGGAAACAAACCGAGAGAGTCAGTTAAGTGACTTGTCCGCACTTACTGGCCCTCAGATCATCCAACCGGCTCCGTATGTGCCCTAACGCCCATACATGCCGTATGGATCATCCTACATGCAGCCGGTCCTCTTCGGGGGTCAGGCGGCACAAAATGTCTAGCCAATGGACTGGAAGCTCCGACTGCTAAACCTTGGGGAATAGTCGTCTGCATTCTCTAGGGAGATAACCGAGGCGGCTCAGCCGGCCAAGGTTAAGAATATGTTGGTTGGAACCTATGACGGTACCACCAACCCAGAAGACCACTTAATGGCTTACACCAACCTCATGTATATACAGGGGTTGGATGACACCGCCTAGTGCCGATGCTTCCCGGCGACATTGAAGGGTATAACCCAACGATGGTTTGGCAATCTGCCAGCCGAATGCATCAACAACTTTAAGACGCTCGCATACTTGTTTGCATCCAACTTCTCTATGAACATCCCAGCTAAAAAGACAAGTCTTGATTTGGGGGCTATTCAGCAGGGAGATAGAGAAGGGCTAAGGTCCTATGTCAGGCGGATCAATATGATGAGAATTCAGATTCAAGGGCTGTCTGACGAGGTCGCCTACATAGACTTCTTCAAGGGTCTGAAAGCCGGGTCGACTTTCAAATTCAACTTAGTCAGAAAGAGGGTGGCTACCCTCCAAGAAGCTCTGATGGAAGTCGAAGCCTATATACAGGCAACGAAGCTCTGTGCCATTAAGCAATCGTCGGACCCTAAAAAGTCCGACAAAAAAGACAACCGGGCAGCTCAGCCGGTTAAAAAAGAGGAGAGCAAGAAAAGAAAAGAAGTTGGGTGGCGGACAATTCTGGTCAGCCGTCCCAAAAGAAAAAAAAAGAGTTGAAGCCGCACGTCCCCAAGTACGAGTTCAACAAGGACTGCTCCTCCATCCTCATGGAGATTAAAGACCGAATGACCATTGAGAAACCGGCTGCAATGAAATGTCCCATCAAAATCCGGGACAAGAGCAAGTACCGCCATTTCCATGAGGATATAGGCCATGACACCAATGGCTGCTATAGCCTCAGGCGGTTATTGGATCGTCTGGTTGGTGAGGGGGCTTTGAAGTCCTACATTTTGAAGACCAAGGGTAACCCCAGAACAAACAGTGGGCAGCCGTATAAGAAGCCGGACAACCTTGCCATAAGCTCTGACACTGATGAAGAGCAAATCTTTATTATAGCAGGCAATTTCGCGGGAAGGGTCCAACCATCCGGGGCACCAAGGACAACATTAGAAAGTTGGAGGTCAACACAATGGATGAGGGCCAGGCGTCGAAAGACACCTTCCATGAGGTCATCATCTTTGAGAAGGACTGGAGCAAGGTCAGGCGGCCTCATGATGACCCCATAGTCATCGATTGCAAGGTTGCCAACCAACGAGTGGGCCGGATCCTTATTGATACCGGGAGCTCGTCTGACCTTATCAGCTATCGATGCTTGGCAAAGCTCAAGTACAAGCCTAGCAGCATGCACAAAGTCTCTCACCCCTTAGTTGGTTTTGGGGGAGGGGTAGTGTATCCGGTGGGAATGAAGGATTGACCTACCCATCCGGCTAGGAGAAAAGGGGGAGGGACGACACATGGTCTTCATGTTCTTAGTGGTTGAGGAATACCGCTTACAATCTCATTTTGGGTTGTCCAACCCTCAACGAGTCCAAAGCAGTCATCATCCTATCCCTCATGCTGCTGAAATTTGAGAGGGATGATGGGACAGTGGGTTCCCTGAATGGGGATCAGAAGATGGCAAGGGAGTGCTATATCTCAGACTTCAAGCCTACTGTGGTCGCAGCCAGCCAAAGTGAGGAACCCATTGACCTTGATGACTTCAAGGAAGGTGAGCCTACTCCTAAAGCAGCCGGCAAAAAGAGAAAGGCGGACCACTTGGTGGACATAAAAAAAGAGAAGCAATAGCAATCACTAATCGAGGAACGGTCAGATGATCTCCGTCCCTAGTCGGCTGGTGAAAATATTGACATTGCTCTTGACGACAGCCATCCGGAATGAATCGTTAAGGTGAGGGCGGTTGCTTTTGCCAAGTTGGGTGCAAATTTGCACCAACTGCTGAAAGAATTCAAAGATATTTTTGCCTTTGAAGTGGAAGAGATGTCAGGCGTCAACCCGGATCTTGCTGTCCACAAACTCGCCGTGGATCCACAAAAGAAGCCGATTAGGAAAAAGAAGAGAAATCACGGTAGGGAAAGATCCCAGGCGGCTGCCGCCGAGGTCAAGAAGTTGATGGATGCCGGGTTCATTCGGCAATGCTACTACCCGGATTGGGTAGCAAACATTGTCCTTGTTAAAAAGCCGAATGTTACTTGTCGAATGTGTGTTAATTACACAGATCTGAACAAGGCATGCCTGAAGGATAGCTATCTACTTCCAAAGATCGACAGTCTGGTCGACTCTACAGCCGGTTATGCCTTGATGAGCTTCATGGACGCCTACTCAGGCTTCCATCAGATACCCTTGTGAAAAAAATATCAAGAGAAGACGACATTTGTCACTGAACAAGGGTTATTTTGTTACACGGTGATGCTGTTTGGGCTGAAGAATGCGCCTGCTACCTTCCAACAAATGATTAATACAGTCTT
Organism: Chenopodium quinoa; assembly: GCF_001683475.1. Taxonomy (NCBI): domain Eukaryota; kingdom Viridiplantae; phylum Streptophyta; class Magnoliopsida; order Caryophyllales; family Amaranthaceae; genus Chenopodium; species Chenopodium quinoa. Next base: position 697,020 of record NW_018744501.1, on the reverse strand, counting down.
CATTAATCAAATTGGGAGGAATGTAGAAGCGTACATTGATGACATGATAATCAAATCTAAGCTACAGACGAACCACCTTGCTGACCTCCGAGAAACCTTTACCACCCTCAGGCGGCATAAGGTCATGCTTAATCCCAGGAAGTGTGTCTTAGGTGTTGAGTCTGGGAAGTTTCTCGGATTCTTGATTGATCAAAGGGGGATAGAGGTCAATCCAGAGAAGGTACAGGCGGTAATTGACATGAAGTCACCCCGCACTGTCAAGTAAGTTCAAAAACTTACCGGTTATGTGACGGAATTAGGGAAATTCCTCAGTCGGTCAGGTGACAAGTGCCTCTACTTCTTCCAGGCAATAAAAAAGAAGACTAGATTTGAATGGGGGAAATGCTGAGGCGGCATTCTAGAAATTGAAAGAGCACCTCCACTCATTGCCACGGCTAGTTAGCCCTCTAGCAGGAGAGGTTCTCTATATGTATTTGGTCATCTCAGATCATGCCCTTAGTGTCGTTCTCCTAGCTGAGAGAGATGCATCAGCTCCCGGTCTATTTCATTAGTTATGTTCTTCAAAATGCTAAGCTATGGTACCCCTTGGTTGAAAATTTTGGCCTTGTTGTTTTCATGGCAATCAAGAAGTTGAAACCTTACTTCTTGGCACATCCGGTGGTGGTCTACACAGACCAACCTCTTAAGCGGCCAATGACAACCTTCGAGTCATCCGGCAGAATTCTTAAATGGGCTATTGAAATGCAAAGTCTGGAAATAACTTTCGAACCAAGAAAGGCAGTGAAAGGTCAGGCGTTTTCCGACTTCATTGTAGAAATGACAAGACCGGTTCAGCCAGAAAGTGTTGATCAGGTTTGGAAGGTATATGTAGACGGGAGCTCTACTATGAACGGTTGTGGTGCAGGCGTAATTTGCAAGTCTCCGGAAGGGGACAAATATGAATATGCACTGCAGTTCAAGTTCCAAGCTTCAAATAATGAGGCGGAATATGAGGCCCTGCTAGCCGGTATCCGCATGTGTAAAGCGGCAGGGGCAAGAAAGGTTGACGTCTGTTCTAACTCACAGTTGATCGTTAGCCAATACCATGGTGACTACGAGGCCACCCATCTGGCTATGATCAAATATCTGCACGCGGTCAAAGACGAGGCCGGGACACTTGACAAATTTCATCTCAGTCAGGTGCCCAAGTCAGAAAATAATCAGGCGGATGCACTATCTAAGCTAGCATCATCCGCCTCTTGTGATACGCCTACGTCAGTCTTTTGGGAAGTCATGGAAAAAAGAAGTGTTGAACATGATCCCATTGGAGTTATTGACCAAAGCTCGACCTGGATGGATGTCATCCGGGCTTATCTGGCAGACAACACTTTGCCGGATGCCCCTTTAGAAGCGACTTCATTAAAGAAGCGAGCCGCAAGTTTTGAGATCCATAATGGAGAGCTTTTCAGGAAGGGTTACCTCCAGCCGCTGTTGAAATGTGTTACCCCTGAAGTTCTAGAGGATCTGCACTCGTGCTTTTGTGCATCACATATAGGCGGTAGAACTCTGGCCAAAAGGGCCATGCGACAGGGCTACACTCTTGAGGCAGACGCCATGGAAATGGTGAAGAAGTGTGATAAGTGTCAAAAATTTGGCAAACTCATACACCGTACGGCCACCGATCTGACGGCTATTTACAGCCCGGTTCCATTTCCAAAATGGGGCATGGACATCCTGGGTCCATATACGCCAGCTACAGGCGAACGGAGGTACATCCTAGTTGCTGTAGATTATTTGACCAAATGAGTTGAAGGAAAGGCGGTCAAGGGCATTAAGACAAAGGATATCATCTCCTTTATTTGGAGGAACATCATCACCCGGTTTGGGGTACATATGTCTATGATCTTTGACAATGGCCCTTAGTATGAAACACCTACCCTCAAGAGCTGGTTGGGAGATCAAGGGATCTCACATTGTTTTGCATCAGTTGGCCGTCCCCAAGCAACGACCAGGTTGAAGCCTTCAACAAGCTCATCTCATACGGCACTAAGAAGAAAATTGAGAGGGCTGGTGGTCTATGGGCAGATGAGTTGCCTCATGTCCTATGGGCCATCAGAACAACTAAAAAGGGGGCAACCGGTGAAACCCCGTTTCTCATGACATACGGCTTTGAAGCCATCCTGCCTATTGAGCATTACAAGCCAACACTCCGAATCATGCTCTATGATGAAGAGGATAATTGGGAGGCCATGCATCTAGCATTAGATTCACTCTCGGAGTGCAGGGGCAATACCGCCTTGCGTCATGAGATATACCGTCTGAGAATGACGAGAGCCTACAACAAAAGAGTGCACAAACGATCCTTAAAAGTGGGGGACTTTGTGTTACGGAAAATGGATGCCACCAGTAGGGCCAATGAGCAAGGAAAGCTAACCCCCAATTAGGAAGGCCCCTACCGGATTTTGAAGAAGTTAGAGGCGGCACCTACCGCCTGGAAACTCCAGACGGTAGGCAGCTAGCCAGAACTTGGAATGTAGATAACTTGTAAAAGTACAACTTCTAAAGACTCGTAAATCTTTGTAAATAGAGTATATTAATGAAAAGATGCTTTATTTATGTTTTCTTGTACAAAGTCCCATTTGTGCAATGCACAACCGAGCATACGTCTGCTCTAAATTGAGTATATATAGGCTAAGTCTCAAACTTAGCAGCTATTTATAAGGCCAATGGCCGGATAGCCTTTAAACCGCCTGCTCCAACATGAGCAGGCAACCGGCGACGCCCATTTGGTGAATTCGTTGAAGAGAGCATCTCCCATTTGGGTGGTACATTGTTCTATAAATCATAACTTAAGCGTCTTTAACCGACTGTCTAGGTTAAGATAACTCACGGCCGTTTGAATGATCAGTTGAAACCTTGATACAACTGGTCGTTGCTTAAAAGCAACACAAACGGTAACTGATATCTTGGTCAAATAAAACCGGTCTTTGCCCAAAGGCACTACAACCGGTTAAAAAATCCAAAATTAAGCAAGGTCAAAACCTTAGCAGTTAATTCATAACCTGGTTATGATGCCTACGCCCGGCCAATGGCCGCCTGCATCCTAACAAACGGCGATGGCATCTACCCAAAGGGTAACTCGCAGCGGTTAAATGAATGTTCTAGGTTAGTCCTACCCGGCATCGTCTGCTAATCAAACTTAGAAAATAACTCTACTTCTTTAGATACGGTCAATGACCGTTTGCCTATCCGTTCGGATGCTTGTTTGGACGGCTGACTGCTTAGGGTTGGGCAATATCAAGAAAACAACCGTCTAGGGGCAGGTAAAGCCAATGCATCCAGCATACCGCATGTGTTGAGTCAAATTGCAAAAAGAAAAGATTAGTACGAGCATACTAGAAAAGTTGCAAAAATTGAAGCATATATATATATCAAAGGCAAATATGGGAAAAATCGACTCAGTCGGCAAATTCTATTAATCAAAAATCATTGTCAGCCGAAACTACGTCCGGGGAAAAGAAGAATACATGAAATACTCGGCTCGCAGGCCTGAGATAGAAAAAGAAAAACAATCAAGATTCATTGCTGAGACGTCTGACGTCTGGCCCTGGCCGGATGGAGGAGCATCCTGAGTTTGCTGGGCCTGATTAGCATCAGTCAGCGCTCGTTCTTCCGCCTGCTCCTCCCCATCTTCCTCGACAATGCCAACCCATTCCTCGAAGGGAGCCGACTTCTCAAGCCCAAGAGTTTGAGCGTCGTACACCTCGGTGGCGTACTTATACCTTAGCTCGAAAAACTCCCATTCGGTGTCCGGGTGGATGAGGGTCCAGGCCATTTTCATGCGAGCCTCACAGTCCCGCTCATTTTCAGCAACCAGCTGGTCCTGCTCGGCTTCTAGCTTGGCCTTGTGATCAGCTTGCGTCTGGCCAGCTCGTTCTTCAGCCAGGAAACGTCGGCCCTCAGTTGGGTGTTCTCTTTGTCGGCATCCCCCAGCGCTTTGACGTCGGCCTGGAAGTTTTTAACTTGCAGCTCAAAGTCAGCCGCCTTCTTGTTGGTCGCGTCAACGACCGCAATGAGCTCCTTGATTGTCTCCTCCTGTTTCATCTCCCGACTTTTAGTTTGTATTTCATACATTAAAGTGTTGTATTGAGTAACGTCAATAAGGTCAGTCGCCTGCCAATTGACGTCTCTTACCTCCTCTTGCTTCTTCCTCAAGGGAACCTTAAGGCCGTCTAATCTTAACATCACCATCAAAACCAGCTGGAAAAGGGTTAGCCTCTCAATTGTGGTACAATCGGCAAAAGAGTAAATTGTAAAAAAGCACCCCAACCGGCTAATTACCTCAGCAAGCAGCTAGTTGATGCGGTCAATGTAGACCTGGTGCACACCCGGCACCGCCTCCTCTTCGGACCGGGTAAGGGTCCTCAACATCCTCTTGGCATATTGTTGGAGCTCAGGCCAACGGGAAGAGGCATCTGCACCAACAGATTCATTCGTTAAGTATTAAGCATAGGCGACACCTATATTCTGTCGGCAGCCTAAAGAATCCCCTGATTGGGTAGCTTGGGACTTGACTCGCATAGGCTCAATCGGCCAGGGGGGATCAAAGGTGAGAGCCATACCTTCATTTCCAGGCTGAGGGGTCATCCCACCCCAAGCCGCATTAGAACTAGTCGCTACAGCAAGCTGCCGGCTTAAGGGAGTTTCAGGCTCCCTCATCTCAACCTCAGCCGGCCCTGTGTTTAGGCCAAGGTCTTTCAGGCTCTTGCCTGCTGAGGTGGGCCTGTCAGGCACAAGCGGCCTTCCGGAAGAGGGAGGGGCAGCCGGAGTCCTCCTAGACTTGGAAGGAGGCTGGGAGGGCTCCTCGCCCGGTCTTTTTAGCATCTTTGTCAGGGAGCGAGGAATGTTCTTGCTCCCCGTCTGAAAAAAGAAACAAAGAAACCGGTTAATATCATAATTGACGTCAAACTATACAGACGGTAATATCAGCCGGAGCTTACCCCATCATCCTTGGCCACCAGTTGGGCCCTCTTCTTCTCTAACTGATCCTTCCAGATCTGAGCAGCCAATTTAGCGAGTGTCTTCTCTAGAGGCACCATCTCTAATCCTTTCTCTACAAAGAAGAAAATCAAAAATTCAAATGCCATTCAAGAAAGATACAGGTGGCATAAAGTGCCGGTTATCAGTCACCATACGTCTGCTAAACATTGTGCTAAGGCCACGGGCGGAAAGGAAAGCCAGTCCGGATGAGGGACCCAGTTCTTGGGGACAATGATTTCAATCCCATCATCCAAAGGCATTGAGGTTCCCTTAAAGAGCCTCGTCTCCATTATTTGCATCCAAGCCTCTTCCGGTACTCTGGGAAGGGCGCATTTCTTTCCAAGGAGAGTCGGGTGCTTATTGTAGTGACTCAGCCGGTGGTTCAGACACAACGATGGAGAAGAAACCAAGTAAAAATTGCTCTTCCAGCTGCTCCACTTTGACGGCTTGTCAAGCGTCATTGTGTATTCTGAATGCGTGGTCAATGTATACCACGCATTCCAGCAGCCTGGGGCATGGCTGAGGTAGTACATATGTGCAAACGCCTCCCAACTAGGCGTTATGTCCTGCATTTCGCAAGCGGCAATGTATCCTATTATATTCACCCAGGAATTAGGTGTTAATTGCCAAACGCCAAGGTTGTAGCCTCTTAGAATGGCTTTTATTGTATTGTGGAGGGGGAACCGAAGGCCGGATTTAAATGCTACCTCATAGCAGCCGAAATAGTCGTTGGCATGGTCAAGATCATCATCCCAGACGACGATTACCTCTACAGGCGGCACTACAATTTCCCATCCTTTCCCAACCGGGCACTTCTTTAAAAATCCGGGTAAGGTAGCGTTCAGAGTGACCACATCCCTGGCGGTCATGTGTGCCTCTATTGGATTATTGATGGAGGGTCATTTATACGCCTCCTCATTCCCTTGGGGGGCATCCGGTTCCAAGGTAGACTATGAAGAGTCTGATTGTTGGACGATCTCTTCACCGCCTATCCTCAGACTCTTCTAAAATGTCATCACTAGGCGTGCTAGGTACACCCGGATGGTCATAATGTACAAGGTCAGCCGGAGCTTCGGCTGAGCCGTCTGATTGGTAGTCAGGGTCTACAGCCGTCCGTCTCGTCCGAGCATTCTGTCATGCACATGAACAGAGACGGTCGGATTTGCAGAAGAGTAAGGGTGGTCCAAAAACCCCCAGACGGCATTCCTAGTCCTAGACTCAGCCGTATCCGGTGACCGGCTGACAACTGTCCTAGGCCGTGCCGTGTGTGTGTTGGGTGATTCCATTATTCTTTACAAGCTATACAACCGGAAAAACTCAAAAAAGTTGCAAGGAGTAGAGACGGTACCTCGAAGAAGTTTTGAGTTTGAAGGAGGTTGACTATCTGGATCAGCAGCCGGAATTCTCTGTGTTGCTTGCTAGATACCCAGACGGTTGCCCGGATGTACCCACTTAAAGAGCAAGTGAATTGGAGAAAAACCCAAGCGTTCCTCTGAAGTTTTGCTTGAAGATACCCCATACGGTTGACCGGCTGTGGGTGTGTTAAAAGCTAGGAGGATGTCAAGAGACCCTCAGGTGGTTTTAATATGTTTTGAATGAAGAAGCACTCAGACGGTAACCGGTTGAGTGAAGAAAAGGAAGACGGTTGTGCAAGAACTAGCAGCCGGTATCAGAGCTCTCTTTTCTCAGAAAAATTTCTCAAAAATTGCAAAGTGTGAAAATGAGGGGAGGGGGTCTCTACTTATAGAGAACCCCAGAAGGCAAACTATCACCTTCCAAATTCAAATTCAAATTCAAATTCAAAAAAAACAAACAAAAAGAGAGAGAGAAGGAGACGAAACGTCACCTCCTCACATCATGACACTTGTCACAGGTGCCACGTGGCGCCTATGAGGGGCAAATGTTTAGGGTAACACTACCCCCCTGTCCACGTGGACCAATCACGTAGTGACACGTGGCACTCCAACCCTTGAAAGGGGAACTGATCCCCTCGCACTATAAATAGAGGAAAATCCTCATTTATTGCACATTCATGAATATACACACAAAACTCGAGCAATATTAATTACAGAATTCTCTCAGAATCCGAGAGAAAAACCTTTACATTCCGCACTTTTATACATCCAGATACGTTCTAACTTGATCGTTGGAGACAGAACTCCACCCAACCGGAGTTTTCCGTGGTTTTGTAGGTACAGACGGTCGACGCACATTCTTGGAATTGTAACTCTCCTGAGGGACTCAAAAAAACAATTCAGTTTGTTTTTCTTTGCCCTTATTTACATTGGTAGGATTATTAAGACATGATTATGCATGTTTTTTTAATATTTTTTGAACCATTAAGGCTTCCATCAGCAGCATAAGTTTTATCACAGTACTTACATTCGGCTCGTAGTCTCCCGCCTTCAACATACTCAATGAAGTCTTCCCAATAAGGTTTTGTCCTATTACTCTTTCTATTAAGTAGATATTCCTGCCCCATTTTTAACTTCTTACCCAGAGGCAAAGTAGCATACAATTCTTCTACATGCACTTCACTAAGTGATTGTGCCGTGTTTTGAGAATAAGTGGGCGTTCGTTTGGATTGGGAGCTCTCCATCTTCAATAAGTGGGCAGATTTCAATACACTTCTGTTTCAGGATTGCAAGGAAATCAACCAGTGACACAATCAGAATACATACATAAACTTAACTTGCAAGAATCATCCTAAAGTCCTTGCCTTTACGGTGTAGTCGATCCGACAAAACAACCACAATATAATACATACAAAGAAAGACAACACCACGAAAATACACAATCTAGCAAATTTCTCCACAGTAAAGGCCAAAACTATGTATGCACTGGGAATATAATGAGTTTCCTAATTTACATCATATAAATCCATTCCCTTAAATATAATTTCTTTTCCACCTACCATATGAGCTGTCATTTCCCAGACAATCCCGAAATACCAAGACCAAAATTTCACGAAATAACTGAACACTATTAAGCAAATTGTATAGTCAGAAATCCTCTAAAATTGATGATCATATCAATAAAACTTCAAGTGTCAAGAACATCAATCATCTCATTTGCTTCCATTTACAGCAATTGGAACAATAATTCGAACTACGATATCAAATGAGTATCTATCATCTAACTCCCACAACATTTTCCACAAAAATCCCTCTAGAAGATAAAAGGATAAAACTACAATCTATGAAAATTAAGCGTTAATAGTATTAGATCATTGAAAAATTGATTTAAACCCAAAAATAATAACCGATTTCTAGCAAAGGATAAAGACCCAAAAAAATTTAAAGCCCTAAAACCCAAATAATTTCGCAATTGCAGAATTCAAATATCAAGTGAAAAATTACCAAGATTTCTACAAACAATTTAATATTTTGCACATGATTTCAACAAAATTAATCAATAATTATGCTAACTTAATAATCAACTCTCAAAATTTGTCACTTTGACATATAATCGCTGCAGAAATTTTGTATAAAAATTGTACCAAAAAAAAAAACGAACGAAAAAAAACACTAACCATGAATGAGGAGTCGCCGGTGAGAGAGAGAATCGCCAGTGAGAGAGAACTGATTTCGGTGAGAGAGAATCGTCGGTGAAAGAGAGAATCGGGAAAGAGAGAATCGAACTTAGGTTTTTTTTTAGTAATTTGACTAAACGTTCAATTTTTCGTTTCCTGATTATACCAAAAAAAAAAACCGGTTTTTCAGTCCGGATCAGAAAATTCCGAGCTAAACCTGGACCGGATCGATACCCAAAATCACCCATTTTTAAGGACCAGACCTGAATCTTTCGGTCCGTGGTATTTTATGTACACCCCTACTCATAGTAACTCAACTTTCTTCCTCCCTCGTATCTCTCCCTTCCTCGGCTTGACGGCTACTACTGCACTCTTTTCCTCGGCTTCAACCGCTACCCTCTTCTCGCTCCCCGGCAATGACGGACCCACATGTAGTCATTGTGGGTCCCAAGACACAGTCTTTTTTTTAAAAAAAAAAAACAAAAAAAAAAATTATTCCTGATGTTATTTTCTTTTTTCCTCTTTAGGTCTATTTCACGGTCGCAGCCTCCCAGGACAAAGTACTCCTTCCTCTCTCTCTCCTCCATTGAAGCATACGGGCTTCTGAGCTTTCTCTCCTCCATTGAAGCAGCCTCTAAGGTTAGATGCTTCTTTTTCTTTAATCATCTAATATTAATTTTGACAATCTAGTGTTAATCGTGTATTTAATTGTCAGTATATACTCAATTTAGGGTTCTTCGAAGTTGGATAATTGAACTATTGGTTATGGATACTCTAAGAATTTAACGTAATTTTTGGAGTCTAGTTTGATAATTGAGTCAATTTTGGTTGCTAATGTGTTGCGGGGTTTGGTTTGTTCGTTTGTGTAACTCTTTAATGTCAGGATGAAACCATGAAAATTCCAAGGGGTGGGGGAATGGTTTCAGGTAGGTGAAGCAGCGTCTCAACCTAACCAAGGCATCACATCACCTTGCACTACCAATCTAATCGAAGCACTGCACCACCACCTCCATTTCAGTTTATGTCTCTTATTAGATCTTGTTATTCTAAGGTTAGGGGGAGGTTTCAGGTAGGTGAGGGTGGATTTATGGGGGCCAGGGTGGATTTTCGTTGGGTGGAGGTGTCTAATCAATCGTAAGGGTGGCTGGGTGGGTTTTTCGAGAAGGTGGAGCCGTGGAGGTGAATTCAAGGGGGCGGGTAGATTTTTCAGGAGGGTGGAGTTGAACTTACGGGGTTGGGGGGGGGGGGTTCAAGGGGTGGAGGTGAACTTATGAGGGGTGGGTGGGGTTTCCGGTGGTGAGGATCGGTGGTGTTTTCGGTTGGGTAGGTGAATGTCATGGTGATGGTGGTTTTTGGGTGAGTTTTGAAGTTAAGGGCAGTGAGACGGTGATGATTTGGGTGGAGGTGGTGGCAGTGCAATGGTGGTGTGGTGTGTCTTTGGTGAGTCTACGGCGGTTTTGGGTTAGGGAAAGGGATAAATAGTCGCTGAACGAGGAGATAGAAAACGGATCTAGAACGAAGGTCAAGATGAAATCATCGGTCAAAGATTTTTGTTTTTTACCTGTCAATTGCTAATTTTTATTGGGGGTTCGATTGATTCAGTGTTAGATGTTAATTTTGCCAATATGTGCTAAATTTGTTAATTTATTTTGATGGAATTGATCTACTAAATTACTAATAGTCCAGAATTTGTCACTGATAGGACAACCTATTAATCAAATTCTGGATCCGCCACTGGCTCCTGGTGTCCACCGCAACCTACCTCCATCACAACCGGTGCTCCAACTTGAAGATGTACACAACAGCCCGTGCTCCAATTGAAGAGACAAAGATTGCCACCTATTAGCTTCCATCCTCGGCCAAAGTTAAGGTTAGGGTTAGTTGTTTCCTCTCCCTTCCATTATCAACAAGAATTTGAGCTAGCTAAAGTTGGGGTTTTGATTCTCTGATCTTGTTGATGATTTCTTAATTTGATGTTGAATTTGCCTATTAACATATTTAATTTCACTATTTTCATTCTGAATTTTGCATGCATCTCAATTGGTTGAAGTATTTAGATGAATTTGAGAATTTTCGTTTTTTCTTCTTTTCGATTACTGCTGGTTTGATTTACCTTGTAATTTGATCTTTGTTGACTGTGTTGTTTGTAATGCTCCATTCTTATACTAGCTCTTTGTTACATAGTCTCTTTTAGCTTTGGTCATAGAGAAATAGGTGATCCTCAATTTTGACATATAGTACAATTGGCATGCTTTTTCATGGTATAGGGATTACTAGAGGAGTAGAATGCTGGTAATGAAAAGGAAGGGGGAGGTGTTTTCAATGGATTGTAAATAAATCTGTTATTGGTTCCCAATCTATTCTCACTGCAACCCAAACACAGAAACGGGAATTGTCTAGTGTCCAACGTTGGGCCGACCCTTTGCAGTTTTAAAGAGTTTGTCTGTTGTATCTGCAACTCTGCATTTCCCTCTATTGGTACAATACTAAAACAAAGCACATTACTTAATCTTATGAAACTGCTCCTTTTCTTAAGTTTTACTAATAACTTAACCACTTAGATAGGTGTAATAGACTAACCTTGGGAGGGGAGGGACACTATTGGCATCATAGTGTATTTCAGTTATGAGGCAGCTTGGGAAATAAGTTGTGAAGTTTAGACTGAGGGAGGAAATTAAGTAAAACATTGAGATCAGTGAGAAAAATAAGTAGAATATTTTTTGAGTGGGTTTAACTTTATTTTTGCTTAGAATTGGGAGTGTCCAGTTTCTTGAAAAACTGGAATTGTAAACCCCATTTGATGATTTAATTTCATTGATTTAGCTAGGGAAAGACATTGCAAAAGGAACTGTATATCAGGTAGAAGGTGAGTGACATAGCTGCAATCTGTCAGATACTAGAACTTGTGTTGTAGATATTACAGAACTTAGGTCTGAGAGGATTGTAAGGCTTCCCCACCCATCTATCAAAGCTAGAGCCACATTTGAACAAGCAGAAGTAAAGATTGGGACCATGAGAGTGATATGGCCGGGATTCTTGTCGGATGCTCGATTAAGCCATAGAGACAAGAGAGTGTCATATATGTTGTCTCCTACACAAAGACAAGGAGGTTGTTTTAAGTAGAGGTAGCTAGTAATGCTGATCCAAGACAAGGCAAAGCCACAAATTTGGCAGAAACAAACTAACAGGATTAGGTGGGTGCTCTTTTTAAAAGTTGAGCGTCATTTCTTGTAAAGCATCCTTTATTCGAAAGGTGTGCTCTTAACAATCGCATTTGTAAAGGACTATTATTGTCTAATGATATCTGAGAATAATTATCATATATGCTTCAGAGTTCTGAACCAGTTGTACAGCTCCTCCATCTTATACATGTGACCATTACCGTTTATGCTATTTATTTGGCGTTCAAGAGTGTTTGAGCTAAACCGCATACGATGTTTTAGGTAAGATTAGCAGTGTCAAACTGTCAAATGGCTAAAGAAAGCCAGTTACGCTCCCTGTTCTCCTAAAATATTCATAAAAACCCAACGAAAAAAATTAACTCCTAAAATTAGACAGTCAGTTAGGTCGGGTTTGGGTCATTGGTCATTTCAGGACGGATTTTGGGTCCTGGGTCATAAGTGCTCAACCCTCACCAGCGTTTTCGGGTTCAGGTCAACCTAATGGATTTCAAAACAAGTTTTTTAAAAATTTGTTTATGGGTTTTTATTAGAAATATCCAAATTTTCAAGTCTGTTTTGCTAGTTATTTTTCAATTTTTTAATTGAACATTCTTGTCAATATTATTTTTAGCCATTACATTTTTACTACATAATTTAAACAACGCGTTTTTGTGTGCGACTAGCTACACCATGTTCGATCATAGAAGAATAATGTAACCCATATACCAATAACCAAGTAGCCCCTATAACACTGACGGAGCAACCCTTGTAACACCGGCTTTTTTTAATAATATCCTTATAGTGTTGTCTATTATCTCCCAAACCTAATTTAAATCATTACGTTATCTTCAATAATTATCTTTGTATTATAGACTCGTATTATGTAAAATTATCGGTGCAATACAATTCAACCTTAACCTACAAAAGAATGATATAGTGTAAAAGATGTTGGTTTTACAAAATCTAAACTAAACATCATCTGAATGTGGGCTATACGGTCAGTGGCGGTGTGAGTTATGCGGATCCAGTTGGTGCGGGTCGGTAGGTTATGCAGGTGGCGATTGGTGTGGATATGAGGGAGAGATAGATGAGAGAGAAATGAATGTCGAATGGTGGATAGATACTCAAACCCAATAAAAAAATAAAAATAAAAAAACTAATAAATATATTTGTTAAAAAGCAATGGTGGATACAAGGAGGGTTCAAGTAAGCTTTTTTTAATAAAAAATAAACAAATGTTTCGAGACTTTCACTCTTCCCCTAATTCCCATTTTTTAATTTTCCTCCCCAAATTTCCAAACTCAACTCCTGATACGCCACTGCACCGTCCCACCGACCATGAGGCCACGACACTGGACCGAGGACCGCAATCCGAGCTTTTGCCTACCGAGTGCCCGATACATTGTAAGATTGTAAGTTAAATTTGTTTTTTTTTAATTGATATATGATAATTGCTATTTAGCTAATTTGAAATATAATTGAATAATTGATTGTTAATTTGTGGTTGTTGGGGTTTTTAACATGATGATTGATATAAAATTGATATGATTTCTTGATTGATTATTGTCAGTTTGTTTGTAATTGATTTATTGTATAAAAGCTACAAGTTACAAATTTACGATGGAGTTAGACGAGAATGAGCTTCATGAGTTTCATAAGAGATTAGGGTCTCAACTCTTAGAGAGTGAGGGATAGTTCAAGTGGTTAGAGCTTCCCTCCCGGTTCCAAGAAGAAAGCAAGGGATCTAACTCTTAAGGATTGCAAAGTTTTGAATTAGAAAAGGAATTTGGGTTGAATGAAGGGAAGATGATGAACTTGTCGAAGGTGAATGCTGGAGATACTAACGTATTTGGATTAGGAAAGACGGTAAATTTGGTGTTGTTCAGTTTGGATTGGTGTATCATCACTGTTGTTTTTAAGATTGTATCCATTTAAGATTGGTTATTCCACTCATCCAAATACTGTACTCCATCAAGTTCTGAACAGCTGTACCATACCTTAACCTAATCAATTCATCCAGTCCTCTCAAATTTGCAAAAATATTGACAAATTTCAGGTAATCTTCTAAACTATTTGTTGTATATATCATTCCAATTCCTTTGCTATACCCTTATTTTTCATCAATTTCTTTAATTTTTATTAATTATTCTGGGTTCCTTAGTTCTGAATTATTATGATATTTTCTGGGGTTTCGACGTTTTGTTAGTTTGTATTATTTATTTTGTATTTTTTAATAGTTTTTAATTTTAATTTTTCAGGGATTCATTCGTATCTGGGTTTTTATTTTGAATTTTCTGGGTATTTCAGTTGCCTCTTTGTTGTGTTCCTTAGTTCTGAATTATTATGATATTTTCTGGGGTTTCGACGTTTTGTTAGTTTGTATTATTTATTTTGTATTTTTTAATAGTTTTTAATTTTAATTTTTCAGGGATTCATTCGTATCTGGGTTTTTATTTTGAATTTTCTGGGTATTTCAGTTGCCTCTTTGTTGTTCTTGGTTATTAAAGAGAATTCTTGGCTGGGAAAGTTCTGCTTACAATACATATAAGTCTTTTTTTTTTCAATTTTTGCTTATATTTGTATGATAATGATTGGTAGGATTGTGAGCGAGGTTGGTATGTCCAAGTAGTATTTTATTGTTTTACATTGGTGTAAAAGTTTGAAAATTTTGTGAAGAACTACCTTCATGTCATTCAAACTTGAGCTTTTTCCGTCTGTGTTTGGCTTTGACTTGCTAATAGGGTTCTAGTTTTAGTTAGCAATTCAGTGAATATCTTGGTCTTCTTTTTTATTAAGAATTGTGGAGGCTTTGTGTTGGGGTAGAACTGTAGCAGGCAGGTGGAAGTGGATGAAAGAGCAGAAAAATAAGTGCTGATGATGATGTCTTGTGGTCATCGAGGTCCATGAGGATAACAGAGAGTTATATGCAGTCTTAACGTAGTGTTATGTTTCTGTGGATAGGTACAGAACTCCTTGTTACGATGGTGCTCTTGAAGGACATTAAACCAGCTGCATCAAACAATATAGACACTAGATTCATACTGTTGGATAAAGGCAAGATTTCTGCGGAAGGCCAAAACAAGACTTGTTTGGCACTTGTGGCAGACGAGACTGCTGCGGTTCATTTTCAGCTTTGGGGACAGGAATGTGATTTTTTCCAGACAGGCGATATCATCCACCTCTCCAATGGCATATTTTCTTACCAGCGTAAAAATCTAGTGCTGAGAGCAGGCAAGAGAGGGAAGATTCAGAAGGCAGGTGAATTTACTTTGTCCTATGTTGAAACACCCAATATGAGTGAAATTAATTGGAGTCCTGATCCCAACAATCGAAAGAAGTACATTCAGGGATCTGTCAATTCTAATTACTCCCGCATCTTTCCTCCGGTTCGTTAGCTTTTGGCTACATTGTTGCCCATATCAAGCTTGCCTTCTGTGAGACTGGCCTTCCTGCTGCATGAGTGACACATGATGACACGAGTAACTCTTTGCTCAGAAGTCGGAACAACTCTTGGAGAACTCTTTCTATCATCTCTATCTAACGAGCTGCAGGTTTGTGTTTATCTGCAGACTCTTTCAAGGATAAGGATGAAAATGTGTCAATTATGTCTGGTAAACTGAGCTGCTTTAGGAGCGTTCATCATGCTGCAGATCTGCTATGGACTCTTTCAGTGACTTGATTAGACTATAATAACAGATCTTGTTGTCAGAACGAGTAATTTTATTATTTCTGGCATTCCCTTCACTCCTTCAGCAATGAAAATACTGGTAACATCAGGCAGACACTATTGTTCTTGTATATACAGAGAAAGGGGGAAACCTTTTAGCACGCACTTTAAGGAAGTGATTATAGGACCGATTATCAATATTTTAAACACTGGTATGGCTATTAGGTGTATAAATGATTTTGATAAAGTGGTCTGTGTACCTTCTCTAACAGCTAATTCAAAGTGTGTGTCATGGAGGCTATGTTGCTTGTTTTTTCCAAAAAAAATAAAAAATGAAACTCATACTCCCTCCATACCTTTATTTTTGTCTCATTGTCATTTTTTGGGTCAAACTTTGAAAACTTTGACCATAATTTACCGTTAATCAATAAAAAATAATATAGTCATGAGTGGTGTTATTAGATTCGTCTCATTGTATATTTTATTAATATCATGTTTTTATAATTTTTACGTATATGAAAATAAAGATATAGACGTTTTAAAACGCGTCTTGGAGACCGCGCACAGTCAAATGGGGCAAAAAAATAGGGACAGAGGGAGTACATAGTATAAAAAAAAAATTAAAAAAAAAGGTGGCATACACGTCAGATTCTGAAAATGGCGAAGCTAAGCATCATGGCTTTACTCTAGATGAGCTTGATGATATGCTAGATAATTTAGTTATTGCTATTGGCACGCTTATAATAGTTGTCTGTATTATTTTGGGATGTTTATAATTCGTTTTCACATTTTGGTGAAATAAAGTTGAAAATTCTTGACACCTACAAATTAATGTAATTTATTATCTATCCAATATTTTATTACTTGTTTGTAGCTTAAATAATTATACAATTTTTCATACACTGCGTATTATGGTTTATATCTTTCTATACAATTCAATTACCTTAATAATGTAATAAGTTTTATCAAAGAATATCCATAATGAAATGAGGACGTATGTAACAAAACAAACCCAGTACTCATGTACTGGTATTTTTATATGATACCAAAAGCAGATTCACCAATTGGCAATAATACACTTGTTAAAAATAAATTAATTACAGATAAATTATGATTTCATTTTACAATTAATGAACACTCAAATGGAAAGCTTCTCTCAACTGCTTCTGTATCTCCTTATGGCCTGCCTTTACACTACTATTCTACAAAAACAAAGTATCTATGGCTTAATGCATATGCTAACAAAAATGGAACTAACTCTTCAACAATACCGAAGCTACATGTACAGAGGATGAGATTTATACTACTCGTATCTAAAAACCTTTAATTAAAATGAGGCTTACAGCACAGCACTGTAAGGTGTATAATGAAGGTTGGTAAAGCATATGCAGATGCTTTGGCAATTAGGGACTCTGGGCGCAAAGAGGCACATATTGCTGGTGAAATCATACAACCAACTTTAAATATAAGCAAGTGAATTGCGGTCATGATCAGGCTGAGGCCGACCTCTAGTAGGAGTTGGTGGTCTTTGAATGTTGAGTTCCTGACCATTCAAGAAGAAATATCAGCACAAAGCAAACAGGATAGAAGAAAGAGAGAACTCAGCATAAGGGTAGTTACAGAAAAAACTCCCCAAGAACAATAGTTTCAGAACGAACTCAGCATACCTGCATCCAAGTATCATCCATGGAACGTTCTGGAGAAGTCTCGGGTGATTGCATAGGCGGTGGCAAGGGATGAATCAACTTTGGAACCACTACCAAACCACGGCCAATAACCAATATTGCTCCAGCATTGTTTGCAGTCCCTGAAGCAACTTGCAATTAGGATACAAGCTAAAATAGAACAGGGATAATTATTTCTAAACACGATTAACAATTGTAGTTACCACAATAGTTTGTAGCAGAAAAGAGTGTGATCAGCTGCCCTTGAGCAAATCGTTCAAAACCATCCATCACACACTCATGGGCCCTAATAATGAGCTGCAGTTTGTTCTTTTTGCAAAACTCTGTGACTCGGTCAGGCTGTATATGAACCAGTTCCAATTCATTTTAGTAAGGGGAAACAAAAAAAACCTTGATTTTAGAGAACGGAAGCACACAAACTTCAGATAGGCTTGGAAGTCAGATATTACACATCAAAACGAAGTAGCAAATTAAGATGGATGTAAAATTAATCCCCACAAATTTTGATAGCCAAAACTTGTGGTCATGCAATCAAGTCTTGTCATGATTTTTCAGTGATATTTTGTTTTACCAGACATACATTTAAATGATACTTCCAAACTGCACATCTAGAGGACCAATACCTTTCCTTCCTCTATAATATAATCTGGGAAAGCCCCATTCAACTAAGCTTATCAGACAAGCAAACAAGGTGACTTCATCCCATAACTGAACAGAGCAGCAATGCCACCAAAAATTCGCCAGTTCCACTCTAACTAGGTTCTCCACAAAATAGACATCAATGCATTTCTGCAGAGAAACCTTTTCTCCTTCCCCTCACCAAAACCCACAATACAATCTAGAACCACTCATTTATATTCGAAGGACATAGAAATAACTCATCATACACCACATAACAGACAACAACATTGAATTTTTATTAAATATTTGACCAACTAATGATGTGTTCCCAAAGAAAATTTCAATATAGCAGCAGTACATAACTAAGTCCAACAATAACTCTTCTTATACTGCATCTTCCTGGAATAAACAGTCACATGTACCCTCCAGCACAAATTGTCACCAATCCTAATACAAAAAGTTTATGATTTTATTTCACAATATGCCATTTTCATAAAAAGTTCCTTGTCAAGGTTTTTTTTTTTTTTTTTTTTTTTTTTTGTTCAAAAAAAAGGTAAGGTTTATAATTTTATTTCACAAGCAGCCATTTTCATAAAAAGTTCCTTGTTAAGAGTAAAGAATGTTCTTAGTATTGAAGGATAGGGACAATGTGACAACATATCTTGGATGGAAGTACATATTTACGACACCTTAGTCCCAAAATGATTTGGGGTCGGCTAACATGCATCAGAAGTATGTATTTACACATCACCATAAAAATGCATCAATCCATCTTTCACGTACGGTGTGACAAAACTAGAAAATGTCAAAAATCTTTCACGTACAATCCATCAATCTCCTCATCAATTATACAATCTGCCCCATCTCACCCACTATAGCCAAAACCAACATTATACCTTTTTCTCAACTGGAAACCTGAGAATGTAATTTTAAGAGAACATTTACATAAATCTATAAACAAATCTTAAGTATAAGAATTTAATTTCCAAACACACCTCACAATTCCAGTCTCATTTTCTACTAAAAAATTAATTCCAATGACACTTTGCTCAGAGAATAGGTGTTGCGTACTGGTTAATAGCACATTGGAGAATAGAAAATAAACCAATTTGCTCCAATTAAAAGTCAATAGAGATAGAATTATTGCTGTAAGTTGTCAAGGCAATTTGCCACTTCCCTAAAGTCCAAGTTATCACCTACATTAGCCATACATGTACTGTGCTAAAAATCAGAACTTGTACTACTACTGATGAAAGAAGGGGGTTGGGACCACAAAAGGAATAAAGAGGAAACCAATAAGCCAAACATAATTCCACAGAAAGAAGTTAAATATCCAACTGATTGTGCTTTCTCCATTAAAGCAACACCCACAGAAAATAAAAGAGTATTTGTTGCAGTGTTCCAACACAAAGTAAAAACCTCCTAAAGTTGTGTACTACAGATTTATCATTGGAGTAAATGAGAATAATTCCACTGAAGATTTCATTATAATTAATTAATTATTACATATTTAAAAATACAAAAAAAAACAAAACAAAACACACCAAATTTCTAGTTGCATGCAAATTACTCCTGCTCTTCAAGGATTGTGGATACTCCACACGAAAGAAAAGGAGTCCTCAAAATGTAATAGTAATTAATGTCAAAACTAGAACAGTCAAACGTATCAAAAGTAGCTGCATAATACATACCCCAAATGTAACTAATCCAGGACCTCTAGCATTTGGTCTCAGACCTTCTATACTATCATTTTCCGTGGGATCAGACCTGCATAAAGGAATGCTGTGAGGCATCGACAGAAAGCAGCAGAAAGAAAAAAATAGGAGAAATAGCATCAAACTCAGGTATACCACAGCAAATCCATTAGAACTATAGACCCAGCATCCATTGTTATGGGTCTCTCAAGTTTTTCTATTTGTTCCACTGCTTGAATAGACCTTCCAATGCCACCATGCATACAGATAATTTTCTTCTCAATAAGGGCAGCGAGTGGAAGATAGTTGAAGAGCTGATTAAACCGTGTCCATGCCCATATGCCATCATTTTCCCCCTACAATTTGTTATAATGTTAGAACAGCTAAAAATGGTAGTGCTTTCTCACTCTGAAATGAAGTTACAGTTGCACGTTTTCTAGACTTGTTAAAAGCTGCCCATATTAGAAAGTGTGTAGTATGCCAAACGATCATTGGTGGAAGGTGCATATTTAAAAATACTAAAAACTACCTCAGCCCTATTTACTAACTCCGTTTCAATTTTGGGGTATCCCAATTTACTTGCCCCATTTCCTTATAGGAAACTATTTCTCTTACACCTTGGGTTGGGTCCCAGACTCATTGTATTGATTATTGTGCATGTAGCTATGGGGCAAGTAAATAAGGATGAAAGAAATAACAATCATTATTTTGAAAAAAAATTTGTGGATCCATTTTAGAAAACAAAATAATATACAAATTAAATCTTGGGTCTCAGGAGTAAAAAAACAAGTCAACATTACCATTCTCTCAATGCATTCAAGACGAAACCCAAAGAGTGCGTTAATATCAGCAGCTTCATGATTCCCACGTATCAAGTGAACATTTTCAGGATATTCAATCTTCAAAATAAATTAATTTATTAGTTTGTAGTGCACCACAAGTTTATTAAAATAAACTAAGCTAACAAGAGAAATAGAGCAAGCATACCTTCAGAGCAAGAAGTAATGTAATAGTCTCTAAGCTATGTTGCCCACGATCAACGTAGTCACCTAAAAATAGATAGTCAATATACCTGGAACAAAAATATTGACAAATTATTAGCCAACTCATTGATGCAAAACAGCTGCAAAAGCTAATTAACATTTTAAGTCAGGCTCACAGGAACAGTCCAAGTAGTTGAGATCATTGACAAGCATCCTTTAAAAGTGTGGAAAAAGGATAGATAGAATATGAACCTATAAGGATATCACATATCTTAGCATTGACTTCAAAGAAATTGACTAAAGAGCTAATTCTCCCCCAACCTCGTTAGTCGTAATTGTCCATTTATCATGCCCCAAAAATATAAAACTAAAAAAAAAAAAAAAAAAAAAACAAACATATTTTTCTCTCATGCTCATATAAGCTACAGAAACAACAATATAAATTAACTATACCCAATTTAGACCAATTAACTCAAAATGGATTCAGCAATGCATCATATACTGAAAAAATTAATGCCCAAATAAAGCGTACATTGACAGAAGCATAAAATGCACAATAATTTTTTTACTGCACCTGGCAACCTGAGAATCGCCCCCCCCCCCCCTCTCTCTCTCTCTCTCTCTCTCTCTCTCTCAACTTGAAGGTTGGCTGGATGCCAGTTTAAAGCAGAAGTTTATGGGTAACACCCCCACCCCCCCAAAAAAAACACACACACACACACAAACAGGGATAGGTCCTCTGGGCCAGCAAATAACCAGATAAAAAAAGAAGGTAGAACATAATTCAACATGAAACAAATACAACAAGCCCCTTGATCATAGTATACTATTTGGTCTTAGTACAAGGATAAACATCTCAAAACTCAATGATTTCAGTTTCAATAACCTCTACAATTTTTCTTGTTAGATACATTGCAAGAAACAAGACGGGAAGAGCTCTTGGTCATGCAAAATTCAGCACCATTACGTAAAAGCTGTAGAGCTATAAACATGATTAAATTTTCATCAAAAAAGGAAGAAGTGTTCGCTTATATCCATATCCCTTACCTCGGTTCTAGTAGGTTAAAACCATGATTAATGAACTATGTCTATAACTTCCAACTAAAAGTAAAGAGCATTAGCTTACGTAATGTCACCAGCGGTTGAAGGAAATCCATATTCATCAAACAATCGCATCAAATCTCCGAACTGTCCATGAAGATCACCAAACACTTTGATCGGAGCTCTCAACTGAAGAACACTTGGCTCATGCATAAATATTTGTTCTGCAGCATGGCAAATCTCACCAACTTCATAAGAATCTAAGAAAAATTTCCTATTTACTGGAGGTTTCCAGTTTCGTGGTCTGAGCAAAGTAGAGATAACCTGACAAAAGTTAAAGAGCAATGAAAAAGGGAATATGAATGACATATTTCAGTTTCCCATGTTCGCGATTTAAAAAAAAAAAAAAAAAATTAAAATATTTCGATGTCCTACTTTTTTATGCAAACCCTGAGGAGACTTGGGTTTCACGAACTTTTTGCCAAGAGTTGGCTGGTCACTGGTGACAGGTATCATCCTCCTGCTCTCATTTTCAAACTGGTCAAGTGATAACTGCCGCACCATTCCACCTAAGTTCCCTACAATTTCTTTAGCGACTACAACCTGTGCCAACCAAAAGTCAATACTGGAAACCTAAAGCACAATTAAAACATACTAATACTTAAGTAAAAGTACATACTGCTCTAGGATGGAGGCGAACATCACCATCAGCATCACTACCATCTGAAGGAGTATCTGTGGTAGGTGTGCTGCCTTGCGACAGAGGAGATTCATCTGGTGGAGATGAGGATGCAGCTTGAGCAGCCTGCCAGACCGTTCTAACTGCTTCAACTTCAGCAGCAGATGCCTCCACAAGTTTATCCACAGATTTTTTTTCGTGGCTGAAAACACAAGTTTCGAAGTTCAAATATATTCGACCAAGTCACTCAACCATCATAAGTATTACTTCCTTCGGTTTTTTTAGATGCATCACTTTCAATTTAGGAAAGTTTCAATTTAGATGCATCACTTTTTTTCTTTCTCTTTTAGGAAAGGTTTTGCTTGTGAAATTACCCATTTGCCCTTACTAACTTCCAAATTCTTACATCGTTCTCCCTTTGGTCCACTACCCTTAATAAACTACCCCTACATCCACTTAAAATCTCTCACCAAAAATTGCCGAGGAGCCCGTGAAGTCCAAAATGATGCATCTAAAAGAATCAGAGGAAGCATTAAAGAAAAGCCAGAAACTTCTACCTTACACCACAAGGTAGGTTTTTTTCGTGTCTTCCATCAGATACATTTATAGAGGGCGGCGTAGAAATACTAATATTAACTCTGGGATCAGTTAGGCTCGGAGCTCTCTCCGATATCAGTGGTGGAGAATTATCATCAGACTGCGACACCATATTCTCTGCGACCAGGAAGTCATCCAGCAATACATCTGCATGAAAATCCATACTATTTAACACCACATATTTGAGTCAAAATTTAAAATCACGGTGCAACCATGTCAACTGTACACAAGTATAGAACATGGGTACAATATCCAGTGTCCGATTGTAAAAATTAACAAAATATAATGGGGATTATAAAGGGTGCAACAGATAATATGACCCAAAGCCTTAAATGCCATTTATTAACCTCAACCCCAATACATGCCTTAGTCTCCCTAAACTTATTTAAGTCCCCATTATTCCAAAGCTCTACTCTCCACACCAAAAGACTCCATCTCAACAAATGTGACAGCATTCGATTTTGTTTTAAAAGACAGCTAGCAATCCTGCAAAAAAAATTTGCCTTCAGTCTCAAAGGCACGTTATGGCCATGTAATTTTGCCACAATTCGACTCAATTTTATTCAACAGATTATTTTCTTGATCAAAACTATATCGTTATTTTGTACAACAAGCTGTGTATACCTGAACAATCCATCACAGTAAACTCCTCATCCAATGTCAGCACACCTTGGTCCTCCTCTCAGTTGGTCTAGACACATACTCCATACACTAGGTTTACTTATGCTACACCTAAAAATTTTCAAGATTCTAGCTTGTCTTTGTAGCTCTCAAAACTAGCATTGGTGCCTAATATCCATCAACCAGAGCCTGATAGTCATAAGCTCATTCATGACATTTACAAGGCGCTGATTACAAATCCTTAGAGTAGCTCCATAGTTTTTTTTTTTATTCATTAACAGGTAATAAAATTTATAAAATAAATATAGAAAAAAACATAGGCAGACACCATGGGGGCATCATCCATATAGAAATAAGACTAAGGAAAAAATAAACTCATGCCCTGGAGCCATCACAACCCAACTAACCAGCAGCATTTTTGGAACATCAAGCATCTCTCAGGACCCCATAATTTCTACGGGCTTTATAATATCCATGTGCACCTCCAAAAGATACTGTGATAGTGAAATAGGTTTGGCAGCACATGACAAAAAGGCATGATATGACAAAAGGGGAAGTATATCTGCTTGTAAATCAAACCCAGTTACTAAAATTTGTTTTCTACACAATCTATTAGAAGTATCTTTGCAGTGGAATCTAGCAATATTTTTTCGTAAACTATTCATCATGGATGCTTTACCCTTGTATCATTTCGTTTTGCTTTTTATAAGCTACCGATTCCTTCCTCTTCATCCATTCATTACCTAGGAAATAATATTCAACTTCAGGTGCCAGTCTACTTCGTTTCACATACAAGCAGGAAATTTTCTATAGCAAGCAAATAATCTAATAAACCAACAGACATAATATCTCACATCTAATTCAAAAGGACAGCATAGTTCTGCACAACTGCTCGAAAATTTCAAACGAAATGACATTCTCTCAAGCAAATCATTCTTAAAAAGAAATTTCAGCACATCAAGAGCCACTTAGAGATAAAGCATCGGCATTTGAGATTAAAAAAAAAAACACTCTAGCATGCATATGTACATCAACCTTTTTAATGACAAATTCATCCTTACCTCCCCTAAGACCACCATAAATATATATACGAACACCAACAGAAGCAGAAGCATGCCGACAGCGACGCATCAACTCCAAGGAAGGATCGTATTCTGTTTGTCCTTTGTTGCCCTTTGAAGAAGTCACCAGCCCATTCCTATCCAACCATACTCCAGCAGCAGTGTCCAAAACTAGTATACATTAAACAAACAGATAGCACCCATTAATTATCACAGTCCATTTCACATGCTCGAAGAATTATTAACACCAGTCCTGGGGTTACCTGCAACAGCTGCTTCACCTTCAATGGCACGTCCTCCCCTAAGAGCACCCCCGGTAACATGCAATCTAGCACCTACAAAGACCTAATAAGCAACAAATTTAGATACAAACTTGGCTAAAATCTGAAATACTCAAAAGATAAATAAATATATAGAAGAAAAAAAATCTGCTATTATCACAACTCATATGATCATATGCTGACTTTGTCTACAATTTATTACTAACATAATAGCGGAGATAGTTGACATGTGTCGGTTATTAAAGGAAAGGAGGAGATCCCCTCTTTCAACCTTCCAAGCCGTAGTCAAATGTCAAAAAATGAGAGAGAGAGAGACAGAGAGCAGCAGCAGAGTACAAGTTAAGCTAGAAAGAAGGAGAGCAGCAAACGAACCTAATAAAAGACAGTAACAGAAAAGAAGACACACAAAGATGGAAGTAATAGATGATCCCATTTTAATAGACTTTTCGAGTTCCAATTCCGAGCAAGAAGTTAACTGTCTCCTTAAATTCCCCTTATAATTTTATTTTATTTTTTTGACGACCCCTTATTATTATTATCACTATTCATATGATCATATGTTGACTTTGTCTATAGTTTATTACAAATAGCGGAAATAGTCGACGTGTGTTGGTTATATTATAAAAAGGAGGAGATCCCCTCTTTCAACCTTTCAAGCCGTAGTCAAATGTCAAAAATGAGAGAGAGACAGAGAGCAGCAGCAGAGCACAAATTAAGCTAGAAAGAAGGAGAGCAGCAAATGAACCTAATAAAAGACAGTAACAGAAAAGAAGACACACAAAGATGGAAGTAAGAGATGAGCCTATTTTAATTGACTTTTCGAGTTCCAATTCCCAGCAATAAATTAACTTTCCCTTTAAATTCCCCTTATTATTATATGCTGAGGTTTCCATTGCTACTCAATCCCAGATAAGAAGTTGACATTCACTTAGTTTCCTCCCTTCAAAAACAATCGTTCAGGAGGCAGCAAAGCACCTCATGCTATACTTTAGGCAGCCTGATGCATTGAGAGATCATTCACTCACTAGTCACCGCAATAGGCACACCATAGGGGCCTTTATAAAAACATGTTGGAAATTCAACTAACATCTCTCATTTAACATTGTATGGGTTATTGTGGTAATAGTTGTATAGATTCACTAATTACAATAACCCTCATTAATATCTCCCCTCCTTTTCATTCAAGGAATAATAGGCTGCTTTGTATTGTTATAACTCCCATCCTTATTACCAGCCCACCCAGGTAACAAAAGAACGGGAATCGATACACTCAATTCCCAAATCCAAATCTCTCTATTATTTCCAAACCCGCAGAACAATGAAGTTATATCCCATTCCTACCCTCTAAATCCCATAAACAAAAACTTAGTAACTTAATGAACCAAAAGCTTCCATAAACAGTTATACCACAAAACTTACCGCAGCATGTTGGTACCTTGGAGAGGGAGAAACACCGGGTGCTAGAGTCCACTCCCACTGACCATTTCTATGCATAAGTAGTCCATATGCATCTGCAAGGGGCTGTACAGCACGAAATCAATCAATAACATATAAACTCTTGCTATGTAAACTTCTTAGAATCCATTCATAAGGATCATAGCAAATTTGAAGAACAATCATGTAGCTTTACACAAACAATATGCAAAAAAGATTAGTTGAAAATGAATGTACACGTTCCACATGCCATGGAATAAATGCAACATGTGACAAAATATGAATTAGATCAATCAGTGATTATTAATGTTGGGGGTGAACTAACAGAAATTTAACCATTTTGCCAGAAATGCAGAAGTTATGCGCAATTTTATGCGTTTTCATGAAGAAAAACAAAAGGCAATAAAATAATTCAATGAAATCTACACCTATTTGCACAAGAAGCTCTTTCACAAATCAATATGGATCATATAAAGGCTGTCTTTGCCCCGTTATTGTCATCCTTGAAACCAATCAGTACACCTTACAATAAAGCAATGGGTTCACTTAAGGATGTATGACAGGTTCTCAAACACCAGAACAGCTCCAGGCAGCAAAAGGTCACCACATCTGCAGCACCAGGTACAGGCATATGCAAATCATTCGTGTATGGCTGAATTTTCTGCAAAAATGCTTGTATTTGTTTCAGTTTATTATTTACTAATTTATTTTGGTGAGGAATGATGCTATGAAAGTGGCCACGGAAATGAGGAGTAGCCTTTTAAGAAAGCATGAATGAAGCTAGGAACAATGGGTACACCTTATCGTTCATATAATTCACACTGTTGGGTTGAAGCCTCAACAAGCTTTTTTGCTCCAAGTATGCACTAAAATATGTAGAGAAGATGCACAACTTACATACACTTTTTTCTTCTACCACTAAGAAGAATACATACACATCACTAAAAGAAAAAATCCCATATTGAACCCATTTGTCTGAGATGCCACATCTTCCACAAGAAACAAAACAAATATGGTATACACAAGGAGACAAACTAGACCTACAAGAGCTTTCTGAGGCATTGTAAGAGCTACAAAGACAATATAATAATATGGGACAGTTAAAAACTTCTACAGATCAAGGCATGGAGAGAGAGCATAAATCAATCAGTCAAAGCCTTAATCCCACAAGAGAGAGGATAAAGACAGAAAAAGAGAGAGAGAGAGAGAGAGAGAGAGAGAGAGAGAGAGAGAGAGAGAGAGAGAGAGAGAGAGAGAGAAACAAATGCGCTGTGCACATAGAGTTCAGAAATATCAGAACAGACAATCCTATGCAAAAATAAGGAAGCAGTCAGCAGTAAGACTTCCCACAAACAGAATCAACATACCGCGCCAGTTGAGTCTCTTCCACCACATAGCAAAAACATGCCGTCTGATCGAGCACTTGCAGTGGCATACCTACACATTGTGCAACCATATTGTCAAATATAATTAGTAAGGTTTAAGCTGTATTGTGTTGTATACGAAGTATCAAATAAGTAAAATTTCAAAACATCTGGACAACCAACTGTTAATGGATCCCTGGCAAATTGACAAGTCATTGATGACTGAACATAACAAGCAAGCTTTCACGTGATACATTAAAAGTCATCTTCTTTATCACCCTCCCTCCAACTTGTCCAAAATATCTTTTGAGAAAAGGTAAGATAACAAAGCAGCAGATCATCGCCCACTTGGCAATGTTACCTTGGGGAGGAGACAAAATACTAAAAACAATTCAAACCCACAAAATTGATTTTTTTTTTTTTTTTTTTTTATGAACAAGATTAGTAAAAAAGAGTTGGTGAACATTGTTCTAACTCATAGCTTTAAGATAACTAGCATGAATGAGCCTCAAAATGAGGCATATTTCTATGGGAAAAGGGAGAAAGAATACCAAAATTTAATATTCGATAATGAAAGCAGGCCAAATTTTTGTAAAGATATACTTAACAAAATGTATGGGTCAAATCCTCTAAGGGAAAGTGTGTAAACTAATCTGGGAACAGCTTGAAAGTAAAGTTTGTATTTCGTAAAGTAGTAAGCCATTAGGACAAAAGGGGTAAAATGGAGAAAAGTAAAAACAAAATAAACGTCCCACAAAATATGATCTTCCACCTGCAAAGATGCATCCATGGCTGCCACCACCCAACAAATCAGGCTAATTAAAACCACCGAAATAGAAGTCATGTCAAATTTGGTTCAGATAGCCGACCCCACTTATGGGATTAAGGCTTTAATTGATTGATTGATTGAATAGAAGTCATGTCAAAAATCTCATCTGAATTGCAGAAGAGGTTTCATGGAAGCATAAATACTCAACCAGTGTCAAACTTAGATATAATCTATAGTCCTATGGAAGTGCCCGCAGTAAAACTATATTCTCTGAAGTATAAATTGATAATCTTCAAAATTCCTCCCTTGTGACAGAAAAGAAGGCCAAAGACGAGAATCATAAAAATAAAAGTTAAAAAAAAGGCTAAAAGCCAAACAAATAACAGGAGTCAGAACTAATAATTTATGGAGCTAAGATGATCTGGGAAATTGATGCACAAGACTGTATAAAGTATAATTAAGAAATCAGCTAAGAGAAGCCTAAATACAAACTAGTTGAGTTTGTCTAATTAGAGGCAAAATGGAAAGCCTTGATAAGGAGCTAGGGTTCGCGTCATAACAATTCTTTAGATGTAATAAGACACATTCTATCTCTAACACTTAAAGGATAGAGAGCCCCATTCATATCAATTTTTTAGATATAATAGCAATGAAAAGTTTATAGTCCTAAATCTCAATTGTCCCTTCGAATAATTATAGAAAACCAATTATCACATTCACCACACAAAATTAACAGATTACTATATGAGTTCTTTAAATTTAAAAGAAATTTGTAGCCAAAAATTAAGCAGAGAGAGAAAGCGAAAGACAACCCTACCTCTTCAAAAATAAAATTAATGACGCACTTACAAAAGTAGAATGGTGAGATCTTTTGTTTCAAGATAAATATAGTTCCCAGTAAGGCACGTGAGCTAGGCTTAACACTTAGCTATCCAGTACTTAATACCAAGATGCTTGGCTCAAATGGCTGCTAAGGATGGAAAAACAGCTTCTCTAACCAAAATACTTTTACTTAAAATTTCCAGGGTGAAAGGCCCACTATTTCACACAATGCTTTCCAGCATAATATCATATCTACTTATCTACTATTGGACCCAACCTGAGCTAAAACTAGCTTATGTTAAATTGAATTAAGGGTTCACTAGTCGGTTTATGGGAAATTCTAAAGATCCTCACTAGTAATTGCTTCATTCAATAAGCACTATATATGTGACTTAAGTATAGGTCATTAGTTAGTGAGAAAATGCTTTTGGAGATTTTCAGATTTCTGATGGAAACGAGAGACCATGGTGATCATAATTGATAATTTTCCAACTTTGCTGATGTCTTTGACCTTTATCATCTATTGAGGATCAGTCAATAAAGCCATAGTAGTGATCTAAGTGGCTTTATTGGGAAGCAAATGTTTTCTTCACTTTTGCACTCAATTAGAGCAATATTGCCAAATAAAACATTTGAAGGTATAGTCTCCACTTGTCATGCACTAGGTTCTGACTTCTGAGCAAAAATTGGTATTGAATTTGTAGAAGAGTTGTTTCGTTAGAGTCAAAATGTTCTGGGCATGAATAGCTTGTATTTTACCCTCCTTCAGTAGTTGGTACAAGGGTAATTGACTGGAATACCTTTATCCCCTAGTGTTATATAAATACTCTGCATTGTTATATTATAATTGAATCCACCAGTCACAATGATAGGAAAGCTGAAGGGAGGGGGTAGGAAAAATATAAAACTAAACGAAAACAGTCACCTAAAAAGAATAAACTTATTCAAGGCAGTTCATATACAATAAAAAGCAAGTTTCCACAAGCTAAAAGCATCGCGCTTTTACCTTTCAAACACCACCAAAGACAATGGGGGTGTATATATCATAAGTCCACAAAATAAAGACGGAATGTCAATTAAATAATTCTTTTAAACCATCACAGCTTTAGAATAAATTCAAAGCAATTACTTGATTACATGCCCACATTAACAACTAACAAGCCTTTTAAGTTTAGAGTCAACTACTAGAAGCTACTAGAAGCAGATATAAATTTACATTAAAACTAGCAAACAGAATAAACTCACATTCTAGCAGATGGTCTATCACCTTCAGGGTTAAGCCTCTGCCAAACATATGGCTTTTGAGCAGTATCCAAAACCCAAGCATCTGATAGAACCCTTTTCCCTGAAAGAGAAGAGTATATTTTACTATCTATATATTATTGGCATAAAAGCACCAATAAACAGCATTCTAATAGCTACAAAAAAACAAGATAAGCAGCGTAGCCCACAAGGAATCAGCATAGTCAGCAAATTGACAACCAGGTTTATACAAATGCAGTAACAGAAGTGGTTTCTCAGTTCAGACAAATGAGACCTTATCTGAAATATTATAACTATCAAGTCGCAAACTATCCATTAATACCAGCATTGACACAAAGCAAGAACTTGCACATTTCATGGAGAAAAAGCCAGAAACGCAAGTACATGGTTAGCTGGTAGTATACAAGATGTACACAGACAGAAACTTTGAAACACAAGGGTCAAAAGTGACCAAATCATGACAACAAAGTTAACTAGTGAAAATGGCATGGAATCAAAACTTGTCCGTTCATTACATGACAACCGTTTAGTAACGGATTTTGAACATTCCCTTCAACAACAACAATAAAACCTTAGTCCCAAAATGATTTTGAACAGGCCCTTCCACGAAAAAAAAACACATCCTAGCCATCAACTATGACTCACCACGTAGTATTTCATGGAAAAGGGTAAAATGAGATAACACTTCCAGACTGTTTAGAAGAGGAGAAAATGGAAGTGAAGATAAAGAAGGATTAAGGAGAGAGCCCAAAGATGTTATTCCCATGAAGATAGAATTCCCACGCCAATTCATCTCTCCCAATTCCCATTCCAATTCATCTCTCCCAATTCCCATTCCATATCATCTCTTCCAATTCAACCTTCTTTCTTTAATTCTCCAATTTCTCATCTTCTTCCTTAAATCTGACATTAATTTTCTTTCTTTATCAAATTTAATCAATCAATTCCATTATTTCTCCTACTTATATGGAACTTTGTTAATTACATTTGGGAATTCAAAAAGTTTTCCCCATAGTTAAACTGAGCAATGGGTATGAACAACAAATTTTTCAAATTCTCTAAATTTCTCCCACATCATACAATTCTAATTTTGTTTATCAAAAAACTAAAAATAAAAAATAAAAAAAAAAAAAAAAAAAAAAAAAAAAAAATACATCAATTTAGATAAACTACAAAATTACCTAAATTTCAAAGTTCTATTATTCACAATTTATCGTCATCATTGATTTGTCTTGCCATTGCCGAGCACTTTCAATTTCACTTAACCTCTACAACTCACCAACTTCCAATATGCAGAGCAAAGTAAAAGCAAGTCTTTCCTTTATTGAAAAAAAATAAAAAATTATGGGCAAAGTTCTATTGCCTTGATTGTCTCATGATTCTAATTGATTTTTTACAAGGTTAAATTAAATTAAGTGAGAAACGATGAAAGATGGCACTTGAGAATGGATAAGGTTTTTATTTATTTCAAAGTTACTACCGTTGTACTTTCTATAATGTAATTGTATGTATACTTGTTGTATTCAATAATTATGCCTCCTAAGATCAGAAGGTTGGTAATAGTTCAAGTTGTATCGAGTTAAAATATCCAAATATTTTTTGTGCCTAATTAGATATATGTAATCATTATATCATAGTATATTGTAGTATAAATGTTGTTTAATTTTAGCCTGAAAATTTTTAGTTTGTATAAGTTGGAAAATATGAGAGGCCCATATTGTTTTTTGAAACAGGGCCTTAAAAATCTTCAAAATGGCCTTGCATAAAACCATATTCGATTTTTGACACTTTAACTGTTTATCTTGATAGGATTGTAAGATTCAACAATTTTAACATTCTACCTAGGTCACGTATTTTAAAGATCATAAAAACATAAGATTCTAATATGAATAGCAATCATAACAGCAATGATAGCTGGTTGCAAAGGAACTTGTATAAAAAAAATGGTAGTGGAAGTTAACCACAATTGAGCCCATTGTCGCTACATGTGCTTGCATGTTGAAACCATATTAAACTTATTTTATCGTGATTTACTATGTCAGGTTGTGCCATGTCATGCTTCTCCAAAGAAATGTGGCTTAGACTCTGTCTTACCGTGCCAAACATATTTAAATGCATCAAAGAGAACACAAGATGAAGAACTAACCATCATTGCCACTGACTGTAACAAGGTATCTTTGAGCAACCAGGTCCATTACATGGCCATATCTAGGTCCAGGTCCTTGACCTTGGACAACTACTCTGAAAACACACAATTAAGGAAAGAAGATGAATGAATATTCACAAAACAAAAGCTCGCGTCATCAAAGGAATTATTTTTCTGCCAAAAATGTCACTCACCTATGCCATTTATACTTGTCATTGGTCAAATCAAGCACATATAGATCATCTGTCGAATGCCCAGCAGGTCCTATACCACCCTACACTCCACTCCAAAGCACAACACCACATCAATAAATAACACTACCAACATTCATCCCCAGAAAAAAACAACAAAATTTGAAATGCCATACAAACACTCACCTGAAATACAACCATAGTTCCAACTGCGGCAGCTGCGTGAGCCGCCCTCGGAGAAGGCGGGTCACCAGCCGGTCTAATCCTATTGTTCAAAACACCCAAACACAATCAAAATTCAGAAACACCAAACCCAAAAAAGAGACAAAATCAACAAACAAGAGAAAACATCAAACCTTGCCCATTTCTTAGTAAGAACATCGTAAGAATGAACAGAATTCGTAACCCCAGCCAACCCTAAATCACAAAACCAAATCAAATCAATCAAACCCAACAATTCAATCAAACAAAATCAAATCAAACAAAATCGAAAAACCCATTAACTGATTCCAGGAGCGGAAGAAGAAGCGCCGCCTTCAATGGCGGTTGCACCACCAAAAAGAATAAGACGAGGACCCTGAGATTTGGTAGCTGCGACGGCGGTAAGGGTATGACCACAACGAGGACCAGGCGCATCTTCGTCGGAATCCCAAAACGATTCCAAAGGGTTGTACGTAGGAGCAGGTTGCAGCCATGGCTTGGACGCCATTGATGAAGAAGAAGGAAGAAGGAAGAAGAAGAGAAGTAATGGAAAACCCTAGGAGAGAGAAAATGGAGAGAATTTGAAAGAGTTGATCATGGCGCTGGTTTGGTGGTGCTAGAGGTGGTTGGTACCTTGGATACTGTGCATTGAAATTCCAAATTCACAATCACAATTTTTTAATTTTGATTAAATTAAATTGTAAGGATGAAATCAGAAATTCAGGGGTTTTATTTTGTTTTTGTTGAGATAATAAAATTTATATTTTCTGGGTTTTGATGTGACTATTATGAAATTAGGTGTAATTGGGTGCCAAAAAAAGTCAACCGGTAATGGCAGTGGTTTTGCTTACTGTCAACTGTCCCACTCTAGAAGAGGGCCAGCCTGTATGATGATCTTGTATTTATCATAGGAATTGTCTTTTTTGGGGAATAAATGGAAGCTTGGATTCTAGATATGAATATAGTTGGATAGTTCTATCACTTAATATTTATCAACTTGGGTTTTTTATATTTATTTAGTATTGTATTTGGTTTATGGGTGTCTAATGTCTATAATGAGCTTCTTGCTTGTTCTGAGATAGACTCGATTTAATGACTCGTTTCAGGATATTATTACAATATCTGGTTCGTTATTTACATTTGCTTGTTAAATAAATTTAAACAAGAAATTTTAAATAGGTATTTCTTTGTATTGAATCTTGTGGTTACACATATTACTGGCGTACTAGGATTACAAATTATAACTAGATTTTCTACAATTTTTTACTTACAAATATACAATCAAATTAATGTGTCACTAAGCATATTATATTTTTCGAATTCCCTATATTCATATAATTTGATAATGTATTCATTCAATCTCAATTCTCCAGAACAAATTTTATTATTGTAAATTGTCCTAAATGATTACCATCATTGGATATGTTTCAGAACCTTGGTTACTTCTATTGTCCCATACGCACAATTACATCAATACCTTTATTTACTACCTCTATTTCACATTATGTGCAACAATTTAGTATTTTTTATGAGATATAAAAAATTCATTTGTTGCACATTGATAAGTGGATTTTATGTCCACTTTTTCTTGAGTTTTTAATTCATTTTTGTAGTCTTTATCCTCTTTCTAACTCATTTTGGTGCCCCGATAGTAGCATTGGTCTTCCCCTTTTCTTTGTGTATTTGTTGATGTTTGTAGGTATATATGGACAATAGCAACTTTGCTCAATAGAAGGGAAGCCAAAGAACTATCCAAGAGACTTAGGAGCGGCCGCGCACTCAAGAAGGAGCGGGGCGCTCCAACCTTCATAGCTACATTCTGTCGTTGGTCTGCAACAGTGGGAGCGGGCTTGCACCCCCTTAGGAGCGGGCGTTCGTACCTCAAGGCAAACAATCTGCCTTCATTCTGAAGCAAGAGGAGCGGGCGTGCATCCCCATAGGAGCAGGTGCTCCTCCCTACTAGGCTGCATTCTGCCGCCATCTGAAGACACAGAAGCAGGTGCTCCTCTCTTTTGGAGCGGACGCTCCTGTCTGTTCTACGCGACTTTTTGGCGGATTTTCCAATGTAATGCGGGGAGTATAAATACTACCCCTTGGCTCATTTTGTGAGAACAACAGTAATTGGAATAGTGTTTAGCACTCTCCTCATAGTTAGCTACCGGTCTTTAATTTAGTGGATAATTTAGCTTAGAATTCCTTAAATTAATCATTGTAGAACTCCGTTTCAAGATATTTTCTTCGTTTTCAACAATTGGAGACAACATTGAAGTTTCAACTTAGTAAATTATGTTCTCTTCTCTTGCTATTTTTCTGGTTTTATCTTCTTGTTTAGAAGTTCTATTGTCTTCTTGAATCTTGCTAAAATCATAGTTTATCACTTTTTCCCAGGTCTTGAACTAACTAGAAACCCTAACTTATTTGAATTGCATGTCTTTCACCATGAGTTGTGAGTAGTCTTTTTAGCTAGGGGTTGGGTGAAGCTCAACCGAATGATTAATTAAGTGGAGTCAAGAAGAGTTTTGGTGCTTGATTTGTGATTAAATTGATTACATGAAGTTTGCTTGTTGTTTATATTGATAGGAGTAGCTACCCTTGATTTTGAGCATGAAGGCCCATATGATATTCTAGGTTTGACATGGGAATGTGAATTTAGATTGTCATTACTAATTGCAATTTCGATTGATTATCTTTTAGGACTAAACTAATGAGGAATCTAAGTTTAGGAGTTTGAGTTTTATTCGTAATTGTATGATGTTGCTCTTGCATGTAGTCTTTGCTACCTCTCACTTATATTATTCCCAACTTGCTTGATTTTCATGGTTGAGTGGATCCCCATTCCCTAATGCTCCCATATTAGTGATTTTAAACCCTTTGCTCGTTTGTTTAGTTGATAAACCATTCCACAACCAACTTGAAGTCTTCGAATTAGCTTATGCATTAGGATCTTTAGCAATTATACCCCATTTCCTTGTGGACTGAACTCTTACTTATCATTATGCTTGGTTTGTGAAGTGTTTGCTTATAAATGTGTTTGATTGAGTGCGAAATGTGCGACCGTTCTACACCCCGCCACACATAATATGAAACGGAGGTAGTATTTATGATTATTATTTTTTAATAGCTTTATTGTGATGTGTGAGTGCTTCCAAATCTAATTATAGATTTTGAGCACACATTGCATACATATACGACTAGTTACAATTCAAAACATATTGCCAAACTGAACCAAAATAGCTAAGTCGTCCATGGTTTATCTTATTACATAGGATTCAAAAGTCCAAAGATGTACATACTTACAAGTCTTATAAGTTACAAGCAAAGCCATAAATTTAAAGGCCAAGAATAAATTAATTTAAATACAAAAGAAAACTATCTCACATTACCAATACTAGGGACATGGATTTGGAAACCTTGAATGAACCTTGTTTATCTCAACAATTACTTCAGCTGATAATTCAATGTGACATGCATTAACAATCTCCTGAAGCTGCCATGGCTTGGTTGCTCCAAAAACAGCACTTGCTACAAGGGGGTGCTTCAAAACAAAAGCTGCCAAACAGAATTCAGTACTCAAAAGAGATTAGTACGTCGTATTTGCCATAAGTAGATAAATCTTAGATCTAAGAATTAAAGCAATGGACTGACTAAAGTTACTGCGTGCAATACAAATGCAGACAATCATAATTTCGTAACACCAGAAAGGAAAGAGAGGTGAAAATGGGAGATATGGCATACCAATTGCCAAAGAAACTGGATGAAGGCCGTACTTTTCTGCTATTTGAAGGTACTCCTGCAGTAAAAGTGATTACTTTAACAACTCTAGCTATCGGCACAAAAATGCCAAGGCTCCGTAGCATATCCAAGAAATTTTCAACATTTGACTGCTTTGTTCTCAGCGATGAGGTAGCTAAAAGTTCCAAGAATTACATCATAATTCATGATCAAACTAGTTGTTGCATGTTGAGTTTAGAAATTGTAACCAACATAGAGAAGGAACAGGTTATCAACAGGAGTTAAAAAGAATATGTACCCTTGTGGCTAATTTTGTAGCAGCATTGGACAGGCTATATCTGGATTCCCCTTCTGAATATCTTCCTGCTTGCCAAACGAGCAAAATTCAATATACAGATTACAGTATATAAATCAAGTTGCATGACGTCATGTTTTAAAATTAGAATATAAAAACCTCTGAAAAGATTCAATCGAGCATCTACAGGACCTCTATCATCTCCAAAGTATTTACCAGACAGTATACCCATAGCCAAAGGACTGTAAGCTAACAAGAAGATGCTGCAAAGGGTTGAACAGGAATATCACAGTGAATTACAAGTGAAGCATTTAAACAGAGAGAATGAAAGGCCACATAGAAGTAGCAACCTAATCTTATAACTGACAGATACAACTTATTAACAAAAGTTGAGAAAAAAACTGCAGCAACTCAGCAAGACAATATGAAGCAAAGCTTACAAAAGATATTTAAAAGCAAAAACGGGGTTCGATGAACAACACTTGCTTAAATTTATGACATTACAGAAAAATAGGCAAACAGCTTAATGCTGATAGTAACAATTAGTATTTTTACCACAAAAAAATCTATCAAAATATTATCAAACAAATATCCATCTCAGCCTTAACCAACAAGAATCCGTCTACTTCACAAGCACAGAATTGATTCAAGATAGTATACCTCTCATGATGACAGCACTCAGCCAATGCAGAATCAAAAGTGCGGCAGAGCAAGCTGTAAGAGTTCTGGTAGGCCAAGATTCACTGTTAGGACCATCTTCCACAGTTTTAGAGCAGCAGAATAGATTCAAAATTTCCAAAATTCTTTTGTTTCCTACTTTTGTGTATTACAGAGTTTATAAAAGTAGAGGAAAGGGAGGACCACTTGGATATCTTAATCCAAAAAAGAGAGCAGATAGATTCTGCAGGACACAGTCAAACAAGGATCTAGCCTTCTTTGAGGGAGTGGAATGGAACCTGCAAGGAGACAATTTTTGGACAGCCATCAATTCTATCCGCGACTTGAAGGAACTTCATCACACCATATGGTGTTTCATTACTAAGTCCAATATATCTGACCTACAACAACAAAATACCACTAACATGTAAACAGAGCATGCAATCATGTTAGAAGTTTGACAAATAGCTTAATATACAATCTCTACCTTGCCAGCATCAACAGCTCTGGTAAGTGCATGAAGCTGCTCCTCAATAGGGGTTGATAAGTATTGTCTGCTTGAATCATACTCTGTTTCTCCAAACATGGGGACATACCTATAAAAGGATAAGACAAATGTAACTATAACATGCAACCATAACTTGTTTGTTATGAAAGCAAATTTCTGCAAGACAGCTAGAAAGAGATTATGCCACCAGTTATAAATGAGAGGACAAAGAAGATAACATACAAACCGATCAGGCCAGTGAATCTGATACAGATCAATATAATCAGTTTGTAGGCGCAGTAGGCTGTGCAATGTTATTAAGAACATTTGTTAGAGCAGATTAGATAAAACAAAAGAAGAAATGAAACATAAGCTGTCACAACGACCACTGTGGTAGGAAAATACAAGAAAGGGAATATGTGAGAGCATGGAAACAAACCTGTTATCTATGGCTTCTGTGATGTTCTTTGCATCTAAACACTCGGGCCCACCTCGAATCCAAGTCATCTGCCCAGAAGGCCCAGCAACCTGCAGATTAAAGCAGAGAAGAAAAAAAAAACTAAAATCCATTCAAAAAATGCGATAATGCTACAAACAGGGTAAA
Organism: Chenopodium quinoa; assembly: GCF_001683475.1. NCBI lineage: Eukaryota > Viridiplantae > Streptophyta > Magnoliopsida > Caryophyllales > Amaranthaceae > Chenopodium > Chenopodium quinoa. Next base: position 658,413 of record NW_018744501.1, on the reverse strand, counting down.
AAGAAAATTGTATCACTTTGATAAAATCCCTGTAGGAATCAATAAATTTTGTCGTCAACTAAAATTTTTGGAAGGTGTGTAATGATGGCCTTCTAATGAAGGATTACACAGGTTAAGAAATGCGAAGGAAAACTTTGAAAGAACAGTATCTATCGGAAGGCTTAGTCTTTAATGATAAGAGTTTTGCTTTGAAAAATATGATCACCCTTATAAAGACCACTATAATGGTTCTAAGTCAAATTCATGCAATTCCTCGATTTTTTTAAAAAAATGCCCGGCAATTAAATTCTAGAAATATATTTACTGCTAATGGGCGTCATTAAGAAAATTAACGCTATGTGCAAAGCTTGTCTTTGGCATGGCAGTGTTAACATTTTTGGAACAGGTTATGTTACTTAGGAGACCCTCTGCTACCCAACAAAAAAGTGAAAGGGCTAATTTTGAGGCATGAATGGTGGAATGAAGCTGCAGTATGAAAGATTTGGATGTAGCCAGGAAACAAAATTCACTTCAGGTTAGATGTGTACTTTGAGTGTACAGCAAGGACCAAGTTGGGTTGGGGTATGAGCCTCCAGCAGAAAACGCCAGCTGCTCATGAAAATGTGTACGCAGGATCAAGTATGTGTTCAAAGATGTGATTCATATGAATGTGGCCTGATAACTGGAAATATTCAATTAAAATAAGGCTTATCAGGAATTTTATTGGTTCTCACATGACTTGGACCTGAACTTAACTTGTGTGGAAAAGGTTTTCTGTACCCAAGTGTAGATTTATTACTTGGTTTGCATGTACAGGAAGGCTCCAAACAAAAGAGAAACTCTGTAAGTTTGGAATTTCAGCAGACGATCAATGTATGATCTGTAATGAGACTAATGACTGTTCTGGGACACAAACATCTACTCTGTGACACAGTTTTCAGTACAAGGTATAATGACTGCAGCTTAAAGTAACCAAAGATCCATCGCTCACCTTCTTATCTGTCTGAGAAGATCATATCATTGTTCTACGTTTGAGGAGAAACTAGCTGCTGCAGCACTAATTGCTATAGCCTATGGCCCTATACTACACAGCAAGTCAGAAATAATTGCTTATGGATTCAAAAGATTTTGAACATTAGCACAGCAAAATGTAAAAAAGCAAAATTGTACAAAAACTACAAATTTTAGAGAGTAAAGTCAGTAATATCGATAGAGCTTGGCTGGACTGTTTGTAGATGTAGTATTGGTTGTTTTGGCCCATGAGCTGGAAAAACCAGAGAATCCTTCCTAGAAAGTTCATCCCTCACTCCCTCCACTCCACAATTGATAGGTTGTAAATTGTAATTGGATTTTATGAAATAATTCCAGAGTAAACTTAATACTTACAAAAAAACAAAATCTACATTCTAGCATCTAGCTAAGCTTAACTTATGGATGAAAGCTTTAAGACAGCACGGCATAAAATATATTTGTCATTGTCACAATAGATGAAGCAATAAAGTGATATCGATTAGCTTCAAAATAACTGGAGGAAGCAACATTTTAGTGGTTGAAACAGTAGCTCTTAGTTAGTGTTTACAAAATCAAAAGGCAGCTTAGTGTAGGGGATAATGTGTGAATCATGTAAGCTACTACGCAAATTTCGCAGCTCCCTTGAGAAACTTCAAACATTATCTTTCATACACTGATTAATGCAGCGACGGATAAATATTACTTCAATTTCAACTATTGCTGCAAAGAAACCAAAAAAGCAATCGACTTCCAGCTAGTGTTTCTTTGCTATCAACCAAAGGATGCTTCATATTGACCTTATCTTTGAGCTAACCTAGCCTTACTTTCCTAATCATGCTACTCCATCCCTAAACAAGGCCGCGTTTCTATCCTAACGTGTCCCGAAATTATTAATGTTCATAATTCTATTAATGTAATTGAGCACAGAATCAGACAATTAAGCAATGACAATCACAATTATGCACAGAAATTCACAGAAATGCCAGAAGCTTAATACTACGTATATTAACCTTAGTAGCCAAAACAATGCGGTCCCTCGGAATGTTTCGGTCTTTAATCCATCGTCCCAAATACTCTTCACTCCTTCCCTGGGTCTCAGCACGCTGCGGCACCGAATACCTAATCAACAGACATTCACACACACCAAATTGAAACACAAACAAAATCTCAAACATACATAAATAAATAACCTAACAATTAGCATTTGAACTATAATTTTCATAAAAATGAAAAAAATTCAAAAGATAATTACATTTCAGCAGAATCGAAGAAATTGATGCCGGAATCAAAGGCAGAATCAAGAAGACGAAAGGATTGTTGAAGCGAGTTTTGTTCGCCGAAAGTCATGGTTCCGAAGCATAGCTTAGAGACGGTAAGATTTGGAGCGAGATTGAAGAGAGGAACTGCCATTTTTGGGGGGAAATTGGAAACCCTAATTGAAGCAGGCAGCTGTGGCGGGAAGTTTGATTGGGAATTTGCATTATCCGTTTGGGTAATTAGGGAGAAACTGGAAAAAGTGGGTTTAGGAAAGAAAAAAAAAAAGAAAAAGGGGGGGGGGGGGGGGGTTGAGCTACATCCCCAATTATAAAAACTGTTAGTAGTACACTAGTATATATATTTTCTACAGTAATCTATTTGCTTAGTAAGAAGGCTACATTTGTTATACTAATTTAAACGTTCCCTTTTAGTGGTTACGTTTCAATTACTTTTTTGGATTAATGCAATTTTTTTTGCACATATGTGTAATCTAATCATTGATTGTCATTATCTTTTTTTCCTTAATAACCACGTGAAAACACCAAACGCAATTTTCTTTCAAGAACGGAGAGAGTAAATGAATTAGAAACAAAACAAATTTAAGTAACTTTACTCTAAAATAATGAAATAATATACTACCTTCATTTCAGAAAGTTCGACTAACTATTCAATTCACGTGATCAAAATAAAGCAGTTTTGACCACAATATATGATTTATAATGTGGGATCTTGTTAGATTCCCTTATTATAAATATTTCAAATATTAGGGATTCCAGTGTGCGCAATGCGCGCAATATGGCTAGCCCTTTGAAAATAATTATTACTGATAGTCTTTATGCCCTATGCCTATTTGCATGATATTATATTATATCTATTTGCATATCACCACTTTATTTAGAGCTACTTTGATTTAGCGAGGGAATGGTAAAAAATCGAATCCTAGAAATATAAATGTCTAAATTTTAAGTACTTATTGAGACGAAATAGAATAAATTAAGCAAGACATCACACATGATTCAAAAAAAACATTATACAATATATTATATACTCCGTAAATTTTTTACTCCATATACATTAAAATTAATTTAGAATACTTTGTATTAAATAGTGTTTAAATTTCAAATAGAAAAAAACAAAAAGAAGTGGAGTAAAAGATGGCTTTAAATATTAAAATAAACACAACTTTTTATTTACACATAATTAATTTAGGGGATTCAAGAGAGAATTTTAAGGCTTTTGAAATAAAATGGGGGCAAATATGTATAAGAACATTTTTAGGGATATAAATGTCCATGCACTATTTATACGAGTTTTGTTAAACTTTTTATAAGGTACTAGGGTAGCTAACGCACGTGATACGCGCGTCATAGCTAGCCATGTCCTCAAGTTCATTCAGTTGGGAGTTGTTAGTAGCGTTTATTAGGGAAAATTTGTAAACAAATATTTTTAGGAGAATAAATGTCCACACACTATTCTTTAAGAGTTAAAAAAATAAAAAATAATCAATGTTAATGAGGGCAAATATATAAATAAACATTTTAGGGACACTAAGCTAGTTGTGCGTGTGTGCGCAACGCGCATACCCCACAGTTGTGCAAAATTTATTTAGTAAAATGTTTTTGTTGTATATTTATTATGTGTTAGTTAATTAGTTTATGATTATTATAAGTTATATATGCTAAACAATTACTTCAATATTAATTTTTAACTAACATAAATCATAAATAGGTTGTTCTTGGATTATTTTACGAAAGAGCTTAGGTCTTTTTTGGTTGGGAGGTATTGGGAGGAAAAGAAAAGAAAGGAAAATATGGATTCTTATGTTTGGTTTTAAAAATCAAATGGGATTTGATAGAAAATGAGGGAAAATGGAAGGAAAGCTATTTTACAAAATCTTCCCTTTCATTTTCTCCCAAAATTGAAGGAATTTGGGAGGAAAGAAATAATTTAAATCTATTAAACTTAATTAGTTTTTCCCTCCCTTTCCTCCCTTTATTAATGTCATACCAAACAATAGATTCCTCTCAATTCCCTTCTTTTACTAATATCAAACCAAACATTGGATGATAAGTTTCTTTCATTCTTTTCCTTTCCCTTCCTTTCCCTTCTCTTCCGTTCTTTTCCCTTCCCTTTCTTTCCTGTACTAATTTTGAACCAAACAAAGCCCTAAGGGACTTACCAGTAGACTAAGTTGAAACCTAACCTAGCTGGTTAGCTAAATATGTTATTCTAAGTGTACATGGAATGCAAGGCAATGCTCCTTTTTTTTTCAACGAATACTCACTCGTGGTTTGCAGATTTCTACTTCCATATGGTTTCACAAGTTTGAGAAAACATACCTATCTCAATTTTATGATATGATGTACTCTCTCCATCTTTCTATCTCATTTCTCAGTCCAACAAAAGGCAAAAAAAACACAACTTTAACAATGTGACATGCCTCTGTAAATGAAAGAATTGCATGTCCACATCTGTCGCCTTGAATCATTCAAATACACTTATTTTAGAACTCAGATTTTAAAAAAATTGATATCTAACAAGCAGAAATCTTAATTCATCCTCAAATCAAAAATTATTAAGCAATAGTTGATAGCTATTTCATTTCAGTCAGGACCTTCATACATACATAGGAGGCATATCATACATATGCATAATACATCCTCAAAGAGCTTTATAATGATTACATTCCTCCTTTCTCGACGAAACATTGATATTCTTATTCAAACTCGTATCTTCATAAGGGTCTACTTGGATTTCCTCTATCGTATGGGTGTCTACTATTGAATAAGATGGTAATGGTATAACAAGAGTCTACTTAGGTGGTTGTTCATTATTGTTTTCGGTTTTATAACTAAAAGGTTCACTTTCAATAACAAATTTCTTACAACCAAAGACGGTATAAACAGATTAAATCACTAAATGAAATAGATTAAATGATGAAATTATGAGAAAAAACATGAAAAGACTGTTATACTCATAAGAAACTTTGGCGATGGCACAGTCTTCTCTAGCATAGTTATTATTTATGTATACACAACACATTTATTCAAAAAGATGGATCAACCATAATATAGTCCGGTGTAAAAAGTATGTTAAGTAAGGACTTGAAAACAGGTTTGTAATAGATAGCTCATTAAGTAGCTTGGCTTCAGGGACAAACATAGTTAAAGAAAGAATGATTAAAAATTGACGTGTATCCTCTCTTTTAAATTCCTTCCTTTTACTTATCTCATTTCTCCTTCTTATCCCTCTAACCCTCTCCTTATCCCCTTTCTTGTTCCTTCTTCCTTCCTTCCTTCCACTCCCTTATCTCATTTCTCCGATCCTTCCTATGGTCTTCTTAAGAATTTTTTATTGATATACATTCATATGCAACATTCCCCACACTCTTAAAGTATTTTTTCTATCTATATATCTCCTTTCTGCCCTACATCCATCCCCACCCTTCCTCACTCTCATCCTAACCTTTTCTCATTTACTCTATACCTTCCTCACTCCTGTTTCCTTGCCTCCTCAATATTCCATACCTTCACTTTGCAGTACACGACATTCTTAGTAATTTGTGGTTTGGATTTTACAAATTTCCCACATAAATTAGAACATGAATTTTCCGGCAGGCAATAGAAAATGGGACAAAAAACAAAATGCCACATTCAACTTCCCATTTCTTATTGTGTTGTAAAAGTAATAGGAAGTTTCAGGGTCCACCTTCCACCATAGAGTTGATCTGCACACATTCATCTTATCAGATATGGTAGCAAAAGAGGGATTCACAAGCACCTCATTTAGAACCTACTCGACTAATATTTTTCTAAATCTTTATTAGAATGGTTTTGAAGCTTATTGGTCCAAAAATGAGAACTGAACTCCTGATTAGCTCTGACACTATCAACAGAATGCAGATTTAGCATGAAAAAATTATGCAGTTTTTGTTCCACAACAACTAAGCCTTAGTTCTAAAATGATTTGGGGGCTTTTTGTTCCATAGATTCTTTAAAATATGCAAACTAATCATATAAACATGAAGCAACTATTTTCGGTTTCTCATTTACTCGCGAATCGTGCATTAGATTATATATGATTCTGTAATTTAGTTAATGTTAATGGTGTGTTGTTATCTCGAAGATTACAAAAATGCACGTAAATTGGGTTTATGTTGATTGGATCGTTCGAACAGTTATAGTGTTTGGGATTACATGTAAACGGTAATAGCCACGTGTTCAAACATTAAGGGTAGTTCAGAATTTAGCAGCAGAAAAACTAACTCAGTTATCAATAAGTTTCAAAACCAAATTTAGTCTTACAAGTTGGAACCATTAAGGCCCTTATTCAAAAACCCAATAAAAGTAGTAAATAAATAAAACCAGAGTTAAATTAAATTCAAACTTATGAAATGAAATCAACTGTGGAAATATCCAACACTCCACTCAAAATCCCACCACCTTGATGCATATTCTGATTATGTAAAAACCTGTGATTAATCTGCTCCCCAATATTACAAGTGTAAAATTGGATCATTACAGGGTCATTGAAAAGGCAAAGGCCATGACCAGGAAAGAGACACACAAAAGCACGCAATCAGCAACGCTGAGTACATACAAGCTACGAAATATAACAAAGAATCCCTAGCATGTTATTAAAAATTAATCAGCATACACAATTTAATTATTGACTCAAACACATGCCTCAATTGTTAACATTACTAAGACTTCACTAATTACTAACGATAATTCATTTCATTTCATTCATTGATTGGATTAAGCAATAGACAAGATTGCCTCCCCATGCTCCATTTCGGAACATCAATAAAAGAAAAACCCCATGCCTCCTTTCGAAAACATCAATAAACATCCAATGGCATACGGGCGCGACTCCGTGTCCATAGCTAGTATGAAATCTCATCTAACTCCTTATAATTTTAAAAAGTATTTGAAAACGAGAGAATCGTAGATCAGACGACCTCTAGAAAAGTGCACGGCTAATACCCCGTGTACCCTAACCCCTGTTTGTCATTACTCTAGATGTGCACAAATCCAGAGTTTTGTTGTTCATCCTTCTTGCACTTTACGTGATTTACCAGTTTAAACTTGGTGATGACTCTAATGCAAAATGATACAACCAATCATACATCAATCATTCAAGCAATTCAAATTTCCAATTCAATTCTTGATTTATTAGTGACAAACAAACATGAACGAGTTGCATAAGGCACCTCAACTTTAAATTTTAACTACCTCGGTGTATAAACACCTTAGGTGCATAAGGCACCTCAAACCATCAACCACGTCTTATAAGACTTTGATTCTCCCTTTACTCATTCCATTTCAATAAACCTGAATGAGTATTAAAATAATTCATTCCCCATATTTATGTACCTTTGCCTCTAAACTCGTCTTGCAAGTTATTGCATAAATAACACTTACAAGAAAATCAATACGCATTTCTCATACATGAATCAAGCCAATCATCACATTAATCATCAATCAAATTCACTGCCAAACAATTTCAACCAATCTACAAGTTTCCCTAACATGATTCTAATTTTTTCCAAGTCCTTAAACATGCTTCTAAAGTCAAGGTTTTCGTATCCTTGTACGTACCTTGAGTCCGAGTTGGTTGGCCACTTTAGGAACTAGAAATCGCCTTCTACAAAGTCCTCTCCTAAACCAAACAATAATAATTCAATCAATACCCAAGCAATATAATTTATAGCAATACTAACTTACTTTAAAACCTTCAAAATTCAATTAAACAACACTAGCTTTAAAACCTTCCCTTTTACTAGAATTAAAAGCTTATATATAGTTCTTTAAGTTTCCTACATAAAAACCGTAAAATACATACTTATTCATGAAATAACAGCTAGTTTAGAGCTTTATAAAAATCTAAAAATTTATTTTACACATGAAATCTTGAAATTATAGATATCTTTATCAAAACATACATTATATAGAAAGTTAGTAGACTTTAAACCCAAAACTTCCTCATTTCAATTTAATTAAAGACTCCAAAAACAATAACCCAAAATTTATTCTTGCAATTAAACTTTAAAGTTCCAAACTTTATAATCATAAAATAACCTCAACCTTTGTTTAATGAAATTAGAGACTTGAAACACATGGAATCAATACAATTTAAACCCAAGATTAAAACTTTAATAATCTGAAAATTTATTTTAAACATTAAACCTTCGTTAAAAATCAAAAAACTGCCCAAAAACCATATTTAGAGGCTAAATTTGGCCACGAAAGGGTGGTGTTCAGTACCAAAGGTAGTGAGTTTTGATTAAATCGTCGCCTACACACGAAAAAAACTATTTTATTGTAAAAATTGGACGAGTTAGAATCTAAACGTGATTAAAAAAATATTAAGAACGGAGATCAGAAGTTGATTACGGAAAACTGAAAATTTGTTTTTGAATTAAACATCATCATGATCATAGTAAAATTCAATATAATCATGCTTTAATTAAATAACTTGTAGAACACGGTTTAAAACCCCACAACATGAAAACTAACATTTTTAAGCCCTAATTTTATGAACAAAATTTCTGAAATTTTAAAGTGTATAATAAGATTCATAAAACTCATAATTTAAGATAAATTATCACATGATTAAACCATTAAAATCAATTAATAATATCATAAAAATAATTATCAAAACAATGAAGGATTAGGGCAAAAATAAGAAGGAAGGAAGAAGGAAAAAGAGAAGGAGAATAACCGCAAGGGGGTTGTTGGTGGTGTACATACTGGGCGGCGCGGCAGTAGGCGGATGCCGGTGGTGGTAGTGCTCGGTGGTTGTGGTGGCTGGTGTAGCAGCAGCGTTTTAATTTTTTTTTTTTTTTTTTGATCATGAGAAGTAAGAGGGGAAAGCAGTAGAGTAAAATAAATCTTGAGGAGGGAGGAAAGCTTGAGGGTTTACGTGAGATTAGAGGGGAAATAAGGGTCTTGGGTTTCCTAGTTCTACTAAAACTAGAATTGTTACTTGGGCTTAAAGTGAGTGGGTTTTAGAAAAAAAAAAGAATAGGCTTAGTAATTAATTGGTTGGACTTGCATAATAATTCATGATTAAAATATGGGTAGTGAAATAATTTTATTAACTTTATAAACATTAAATTTATTTGCTTAAATCATAGTAAAATAAATTATGTACATAAATAATCATAATTAAATATTCACATAAATATGTTAAAATATAATTTTAAATTTCACAAAATTACGGGGGATTACAGGTGGGATGGGTTGAGGTTGTTTTTAAATCTCTCTCTCTCCTTCCTTTTTTTTTTTTTTTTTTTTTCATGAATTCGAATATTATAGGCCGCATTTGCTTTCTCTCGCTCTCTTTCTTTCTTTCCTAATCCTTCTTGTCCATGTTCAATCTTTAAAAAGGCTCTGAAAATTATAGGTTGCACTTTCTTTCTCTCCCCTCTAGCCCCTCCCTCGCTCTCTTCCCTGGCCTCTATATCTCCCAACTTTTCTCAATCTCTCTCTTCTTTCGGCCTCATTCTCTCTTTTTCTCTCCCAGCCTCTCTCATTCTTTATCACTCTATCAATTGATCTATCTATCTCTCTCTCTAGGCCCTTGTATCTCTTATCGCTTGAACGCTTCCTTTTTCGACCCCTCTCTCCCTCTCCTGACCCTCTTTCTTTTATTTTTTTTTTATTTTTTTTTTATTTTTTTATCTTTTTCTCTCTTCTCCTAAATCCTCTCTCTTGGCCCTTCTTTCTTTCACTTTCTCCTAGACCTCCTCTCCCTCGTCCTCCTTTCGCACTCTCTCTCCCGGCTGCTTTGTCTCTTTTTCGGTCTGCCTTCTCTCTCAGCCCTTCTTTTTCCCGACTCCTTCCCTCCCTCTCTCCTGAATCCTCTTTCTCTTTCACCCTTTCTATCCCTTCCTTACTGCCTCCCCTCGATCTCATCCTCTCCCTCCCTTGTTCTCTTCCTCTCACTGTTTGTCCCCCTTTCCCTCTCCCTTTCCTTCCTTTTATCCTCCATCTCTTTTTAAATATATCTATTACTATAGTCGTACATACATTTTTTTTTAAAGAAAGAGATTTACCAGTGAATCTAGCACGATTCTTCCATAATGATTTAAATTTTTTTGGCTTCTACTCTTTTTCTCAAAATTAGAGTTGAAAATATTCGAAAACATTTACAAGATATTTCACCCCTAATATTGAACCTAAGATCATCTTTACTCGAAATATTTCTTAATTTGCATGTCATGGTGATAGACTATAAACAAACAAAGTGAAAGTTTAAAGTTAGACTTTTACCAGGATATTGAAGTATTTGTGATTAGAGATGTACATATCATTTTTCTTTAACAAAAGCCTCAAAGATGCTTTGTAAACCTCTTTAGATAGTCTTTTTCTCAAAAACTTTATTTACTTCACTTTTTTTTTTCTCATGAACAAACCCTACACTAATACTTTTATTTTTAAACGCTCAATATCTTCTCCTCAACTTAACTTTAAATATGATCTTAAAAAGTTTTTTTTTTTTTTTTTTTTTTTCATTGCAATTTTTGCTCTTTTTTTTTAAAAAATTGCTACATATATAAAGTCAAATTTAATCTTATCCATATCACCCCTACCTTCTTGTCCCCACTCCTCCTTCCCTCTAACTCTTATTATATGGATAGAACAATTCAACGTATAATGTATTGCTTGGCACGAAAAATGTATTGCTTAGCATGAAAAATGAAGTTTTTTTTGTTAATTTTATGTCAATTTTGACTAAAGATTAAACTCTTGACGACCAACATGATTCCCAAAATCTTTACCGGAAAAATTATTTGACATGTAAGCAAAATTATTTTCAAACATGTAAACTTAGAGATAATTAATAACCGAGGGATACATACAGCACACCATCACATTAGATTATCCAAAGGTTAATACAACCCTAATTATTTTTGAAAAGGAAAAAACCATCCATTTTTGTAAAAAAAAAAAGTACAATTATTTAAAAAACCCTCCCTAGTCATTATTTATTAAAACAAGAGGTGTATTCCATAGTTAGATTACTGTAACATTTAACACACCCCAAGTAGTTATCAAAACATTAGAATTTAGAAACTATGACACACTAATGTAAGATCAACAATATTTTTTGAGGTACAATTATGAGTTCTTCAATGACTCATTATGATATTCTATAGAATCTGGCAAGGGAGATTAAATAGAAAACATATTACAAATCTGATCTATAATAGCACTATATATTGCTTGTTCCTTGTGAAGTTTTCCAGCTCTGCAACCTGCCTGTAAAAATGTAGCATAGGTAAGATAATATCATACTAATCTCCTTTCTAAAGCCACCACAAGCTACAAGCATCTGAAACAACATACCTCCTCCAAGTAGATTATTATTGTTTAATCAGGACATCATCTACCTATAAGCTGTATTTATTAGTTAGTTTACCTTTTCAAGATAAAAAATTTGCTAATATCTCAGAGTATTCAATATAAAGCCTTAAATTAAAATCCAAATACCAACAAAACTTCTCACAAAAACTTAAAGCATAGTTTCAAATTCACAAAGCAAGGTATCAAGCAAATTCAATTTCAACCAATGTCACCACTTTGACAAGCTCAATAGGCACCGTTGCTTATCTAATTCAAATTGACTCCTCCATTTTCCATTTCAAACAAATAAATCCTAACTTTTTATATATAATTTTCGCATAACTTACAAGTTTAATATATCAATATCAAAACATTGTAATTGAAAAGGATAAAAGAGGGGAGAATGAAAAACCTTGAATTTGTCAGGGAGCTCATGCTTGTAATCTTCAACATGATTGCCACTCATAAAATCAAGAGAAATTTCTCATCAAATGCACCCTTCCCTATCATTGCCAATTTAGGCCTCTGATGGCGTATATACTCCCTTTCATTTTCCTCTAGATATTGAATTGAAGTACAATACTCTGTTCGTGCTTTGGTACGCCAGGACCAGCCTACGTCTTCTCCTATACCATGCCTGCATTAAAGAAAAGACATGTAACTCCATTACAATGATCTCCAAAAAACTTGACAGAAAAAAACAGGGAAATGAAGAAAAAAAACAGGTTAGCCTAATAGCATGAAACATAGCTCTCACATATAGCAAAGATACAAATCACTTTTTTATATTTATTTGACAGATACATTTGAACTTGCACAGCGCATGCTAGCATTGCAAACTCTGCTTGATCAGCTGATTTCAATTGAGTTTAGAGCCAACCTTTGACTGAATTCTTCATGGCCTGAGCTCAAGGAGCTCGCTAACAGAATAGCATTAAAACCCTTAGCTATCGTGCATACTTCCACATTTCTTAGCATATTTAAGTCCATCAATTTTTTGAGTGAAAAGGTAATAAGGCAAATCTATGAGACTCAGCCAGAAGTTTTCACAGTAGAAAATCAAACCAATCATTCAAAAAACAAACCAAAATGCAGAAAAGCAAGGTAAAATTCCTAAAAGGAATTGTCAAAAGGCCATATAAGATCGAAAGAAAGGAAACAAAAAACAAATCAATAGGAAACAACTAACTGTGATTAATTGTAGAAGAGCACACTTGATATCTTCAAAGGTAACACCAAATTGTCCGAATCAAAGTCTATGTAGCTCAATTTCTACATCAAATTCGAACAAACAAGATCAACAAACACGGATACAAAGCAAAAAGTCCAACGAACAACAAAAAGTGAACAAATTGAATAAAAAGATTGCTGCATTTTTGTGAGGGGAACTTTGAATTGATCTACAAATAAGGAGAGAGCTAATTGAATGTCCTTAGGCATGATGGTGACCCCCTTAGCGTGAATGGCACACAAGTTGGTGCCTTCAAAGAGACCCACAAGGTATGCTTCAGCCGCCTCCTAAAGGCCCACTGTGGCTCTGGAACCTTATATTAGTTTGTAGATCTCCAAAACAACAATAAATAAACCCTAATCAATAAACAATCCACAAATTATGAATAATACTAACAATAAACTAAACTAAAGGATTCTACTCAGTCAATTACAATCATAGTATGTGGGTTTTAGGAAAGAGAAAATCTTGAACGAAATCACAAGTTCATGAACAAATTCACGATTTCATCCATCACTATGGGCTTATATACTATCATTTGTATCAAGATAATGGAGATGGTTTCACTTGGGGACTTGTATTATGGGTTCACAAGTGATGGTAATGGGAATATGTCTTGATAGTGGACAATTAAATCCATGAATGACCAAGTTTTTTTTTTATTTTTTTATTAATTTTTTTTTTATTACAAAAAAGCCCAGAAATCCAACAAACTAAATATCCAAAATTCATCTTTCATCAACCGAAATAAACCCAGTAAAACCGATTTAGAACCAGAGGGAATAATTTGTAAATAATAAAAACACAAGGAAGTCCAAACCAGACAAAATATTGTTCCAATCACCGAACAACACAGATATTAAAATTTTGGGGGGGGGGGGAATCTCAAATGCTTGGAAAACCCGATATTTAGAAAATAGAAAAAAAAAAAAAAAAAAAAGTTTGTTACTTAAGTGTTGCGATCAGGGCGATTGGAGAAGGAGAAAGAAGGGGAATCGCTTGAAAGCATAGTAAAATTGACAATCTCCATTGACGGACTTCCTTCGAAAACCAATAAAAGTTTAGTAGCCTGTAATTTGTATGTTAATAAAAGATAATTAGTACAACAGTTTAAAACTGATTGAATTTAAAAAAAAAACCCCAAAAAAAAAAACCAAAAGAAACCAGTGAAGTGAACAATTCGAAAGTTATTGGAAAAATAAATTGGAGGGTTAAATTTGGCAAAATTAATGTTTTTTTTGGGGGAGAAAGTACCTTTTGAGGGTTGAGATGCATTGAGTCTCTCCATTTCTACTGCAATCTCCCTCATTGTATAAGGTTTTGCAAATGTCTAGAAGAAGTAACAATCATCACAAAATGAAAAAGAAAAATACAGGATAGAGGATGAAGTAATTGATGAAAAAAAAAAAAAAAATTGAACATAAAATAAATAAAAACAATCGGAATTACAGCAGTAGTATTCTTATTGATTCACACAGAAGCTTCCCTGCCACCGCGAGTAGCAGACACATTTTTTCCTATCTCACCATCATCAGCATCCCTATTTTTTCCTCTCTGTACTAAAAAATTCTAAATTCCCAAGAATTTTGTTCTCTCTCCATTTTTTTTAAAAAAGAGTGATCTAAAGAATCTTCAATGGAGAATTCAAAGTATGCACAGGAATTGGAAGAGAAGAAAGATCTTACCTCAGAAGTTGCTTCAACTGATGGAACAGCTCATAAACCGAATCAATGGAGAATAATTGAGAGTATGTGCTTCAAGCCTTCAATGGAGCTACTAAACCCAAAATTCTCTACTGTTAGAATGCAGCATGTAAAAGCTACTCTAAACCTGAAAAGCCAATCATACCAGAGCTAAAAAAAACTAACATGACAAACTCAAAGTATTAAGTTTGAAAGCTACTAAACCAATAAAATTGCGAAACCAGAATTGAAAATAATCAATTAGCTTAGTAATCGCTACAGTTTGCAGAGATAACACAACAAGTCTTACTTATATACACTAAAACACAAATAATCAATTAGTAATCAACTGGTTAAAATAAAAAAAAGTTTTCCAATATATATAGCATTATTATCATTAAAAAAAAGAAAAATATTCATTCCTTTTCCTAATTGTGGGACCCAAAAAGTGCAAAGAATAATCAATTGAGCAAACATTACATGCTAAATCTACACATTAATCAACTCTCAACAAAATCTAGTGCACACTATAATAATAATTAACTCCCAGAAAATTTCAACATTCTCCTAACAGATTGCAACATACAAGAAGACTATGGTAAATAACGCTGAACGGCTTAACCATTTAGCAAAACAAGCAACAGTGCTACTTCCTTTTGTTTTGACCAATTTCCAGTATTTTAATAGTATTCAATATGAACATATCAGAAAAATCCTTAAGCATACAAGATTACCAGCAAGAGAAAATAAAATTATTTAAGAAATCCAAAATTTAAAATACACTATGACTTAAATCACCAGGAAAGAAAACAATAAAATCAAACCAATTACTAATAAATTTAAAGAGAACAAAACTCACGAAAGAACTGAGTGCTTTGATAGTTAAAGTGGATATTGACCAAAATATACCACTTTCATGAACTATTTTACATTTTCTGTTTTAGGGAGGGGGTGAGTAGTGAGTTAAACTGGTTTGTGTTTCAGATTTTAAAAAGCACACACATATAAAATGAATAATTAGGACATTGTGCATGTCAGGAGACATATATAGACAAAAACACAATGACTAATCAAGAACAAAAAAATGGTTTGAAAATTCCCAGAAACCCAATTCACCAAAACCAAAGATCACCCATATAAAAAATGAAGCTTTGAACCCCATCATTTCAAAACCCCACCTCTATAACTTCTTGAAAGCAATACCTTATCAGCCATGGGAATCGAAAGTGCGCCAAATGGTGTGCCTAGACACATCTGAAATCAGCTCCTCTAGTTAACTTATTCAATCTTGAAAGCAAGAAAGAAGTTTCAGCACTGCCCTTAATATTTTGCTCCCTGAAAATATAATCCAAATGAATTTCTGTCAGGAATAAATAGAGACACTACAAGCAACTGTATCAATAGTTTAGAAATTTTCTAAGAAGAATTCTAACTTTGGGTCCACCAAGCCTTCTGCATTGCAGATTCAACAAAGCTACCGGAAGCAGAATGTTCTTTGGGAATAGAAACTGCAATTAGGACACCAATTCCGAGATTGAAATTTGTGTTGGAATAGGAACTGCAATTAGCACACCAGTTCCGAGATCGAAATTTGTGTTGGCTTCTGCAATCAAATGAGTTCCATCAGTAAAATGAATAACAAAGACGTACAGCATTAATAATCAAGGATATTGTAAAAATTTGTCATGCACCTATAAACCGGGCAGCATCTTCTGGGGGAATCCACACGGCAACATACCTGAAAGCACAAAATATTAGGTGAAATAGATTTTATAAGGTCTATCTTTGAATAAAAATGCGGTATCGGTCCGATCGCGGGAATGGTCGCGGTGTAGCGGTAACGAATACGATGTGTTGATCGCGGACTGGGTTACGGTCATCGCGTTAGAAATTTAAAAAATATTTTTAGATAATTTATTTTAATTCTTTAAATAGATATTTTCTTATCCAAAAGATTTAGATTGAATTTATCATAAAATAATAATTATAATAATAAGAGATTGAAAAGTAATGTAGCATAAGTATGTAGTAATTACAGTACTACGGTAGTCTAACAATTTTCTTTCAAATCAAAAAATTAAAAGTAAAAGAGAGAGGTTGAGTGGTCAAAAAGTCAAATATAAAATAAAACCAAAGTGGAGCATCATACAGCTGTCCCAACCCAGCTGTCCCACTTACCACAAATTTTTACCTCGTTCTTATCAGCACTCAACCCCTCCACCTTTTTACTTTAATTTCTTCTTCTTTCTCTCTCTATTTCTCTATGATGCGGTTGCTACGGCTTGCTACACGCCGGCAACAATGGAGTCTGCCACAAAACTCCGACCAACTCACGCCTTCAAGCATTTTTTTGGGCGTTTCAGCCATGTAGCGGTTGTATCGGTCGAAAATGCCGGGGTTTTTCAAAACTCCGTTACAAAATGGTAAATCTTGTAACGGTAGTCTTTAAATCCATTACATCTCGGCCACATTGCGATGTAACGGGCGAGTTTCTATTCTATGAGGTCTATGCTATTTACAGGCACAACATATTACAAGAGACCTAATCTCAAGTGCATTACACCAAGTGTGCAAGTAAAAAATGAATAACAGAAAATTAAGCCAGATAAATGCAAACAAACTCCCATAGATTTCCCTTAGTTCACATCCATAGAAATGTAACACAAGGTTTTTTAATCACCTGAAAACGATCTCTAAACCACAGCTTGGAAGCCAAGTAAGCTGTTATGACAGTGCTAATATTTTCATCATAAAGGTATTTGAAGTATGCTACATATGTGATGTGAATTATTTTGAATGGAGTAATAACATAAAAAGATATCAAACAGTATTCGTTAGAAAATTGATGGCTTGATTATTGCCACTATTTTCACATTAAAGGTATTTGAGGTAACTCTACATATGTGTTGTGTATGAGATAAATTGTTCAGAAGAACTATAAGAAACATAAATAACAAACAGCACTTGATATATTCCTTTGCAGAATGACACATCATATACTCATCACTCTGAAATGAAAAAGAATACAACGTTGATTTAAAATCAACAGAATTCAGGTTTAAAAGGGGACGCGGCAGGGGTCGAAGGAAATTTCAATACCTTCCATCAAGAGCACGATGAACACTCAAATGGATTTTTGCACTGCGAGCATTTTGGATTCCCATGATATGTTGGTCACTGCAGAATACAGTTGACAGTGAAAATGCAGAAAATCACCCAAAAAAACATCAGTAAACTTCCTGAATTACTTAGGTAATTAAAGTTAGCACATAATAATTTATTCTTTTCCTGATCACAATAAAATAAGATGATAATTTGCTTCAAAGGACAAAGGAATCCAACACCAGTTTGAACGATTCCATAAGGAGTTTTCCATGCAGTTTAATGTTAATAAATATAAAGAAACTCCTAATATAATATAACTGTGCATTCTGGCCAAAAGAAAATATGCCCTTCACCTTCTACTAAAAAGCCCTACACATAAAAATCTAAGCTTTGCTAGAGAAATCCTTCTTATCTTTGAGGCAAATGAAGAGAATGAATTGCTCAAAAAATTGAGAGAACCTTACGTGCGTTGTGCTGTAATTGCTCTACCTAAACCTAATGATGATAAGGAAGAAGATTCAGTTAAAAGATCAGAATAGTCCACAGCCAAGATGAAATATACCCATGTTTTTCTGATCATTCAAGATGTTTGTGCATTTATTTTTATTTTGTTGGAAAGGGGGGAACTAAGGAATGGTTGCAAAAATCCTCCTAAACTGTCATTGCTGTTTATGCTAGCCTAAAGGGGTATGCAAAGGTTGCAGCACCAAAAACTAATGCAAAATATTCCATCAAAAGTGTATATGGAATTTTTATGTCACTACGCAAGGCAATGCATGCAGATAATATTGTATGAAAAGATAACAGGCTATCCTTTGAAGATATCAGGTGTATCCAAGGTAGAGAGACTGAAACTTACAAAAAGATGATGGAAATTCATTTCCAATTGAGGCTAATGCCAAGCAGAACTTTGAGGCATACAAAGTGTAGTAGTGTACTTTCCTAAAGATTTTATTAGTCCACTGCGAATCTATTTTTTTGAGGCATACAATGAAGTTTGCCTTTATTGGTGATTACTGCGAATCTATTTTTTTGAGGCATACAATGAAGTTTGACTTTATTGGTGATTGCATCACCCAAAAATTAAGTATTAAAGTATACAGGTAAAAGACAATAAATAATGAGGATTCCCATTCCTCTCAGCTACTGTCCACTCTACTGGAACACATATTCCCTAAGAATATATTCTTCTCAGCCTAAAAGTCAAACAATGAAACCACCACAAAGCAAAGAATTTGAGCACAAGAGGTGCAAGACCATGTAATTTGGCAAGGTCCAATTGTATACTATCTGGTTGTCACATAGAAATATATCGAGATCTTCTACACAACCATGGCATGCATATACATGGTCCAATTGAGCACTTTCCATCTTTCAAAACTTTGCGTTTGTTTCATTTGCACTTATCTAGAGTATATTGTCTTCCATTAATGATTAATCTAAACCAAATCTAGTTTTTAATAAAAACCCACATTAGACAGCAACCAGAGTTTTATTCCCAAAGAATTATCACATCATGATTGTTCTGAACACTTGGAAATAGATCAAACAAGAGTTGATTGAAAGAAAGGCTGAAGGCTTATTAGACACTTAAATTCAACCTACATACCAAGATTCATATAATGAAAGGGTTCAAAAAAGTGACAATGAGCAGTAAACCAGCTAATAAACTACACATGCAGGATAACAAAAGGGAAGCATGGTGAAGACTACAACTAAGATACATCAGAATATATTGCAGTCTTCAGTCTTCTATCACACACTAAAAAAATGTACAGGCAGATATATTAAAGGGCTCACCGAAGCTCTTTTGGGCAATATATTAAATAATCCTCGCCAATTTGAGGAGTAACTCTCTCCAACCTTCTTGTATCCATGTTCAGCATCACCCACTTACTGCAATAAGAAAAAGAGCTGGTTAGCAGCCATCTTTAACAAAAACCAATACAAGTATTTAGGCTTTTTCTAAAATGCACCAAAGACAAAAAGGTTTATTATTCATCAGCAAGAGACCACTTCTCTTTTTTTTTTAAGGGTAGGACTGTGAGGGGGGGGGAGAGAGTTGACCATACAAAAGCCTTTACAGTTACCTATATGGTACCAGACAACATTCTTATCCCGGTGGAAATCTAAAAAATTAAATTCTTACTCAGTTCCTACCGTCCACTATTTCTGTAAATAATGAACATAAATCTAATACGTACACGGGTCTTCGAATCAAATTGTGCTTTAGTGTCATCTGATTCAACATAGAAGAAAAAAGGCTAATTCCACATGTCTAAAATAAAATGTTTCAACAAAGACAGGGAATATACAAGTAGCAAACAGTCTTTTGAAAGGGGAAATCCTTATGTTATATCCATAGAAGAAGAAAGGCTAATTCCACATGTCTAAAATAAAATGTTTCAACAAAGACAGGAAATATACATTTAGCAAACAGTCTTTTGAAAGGGGAAATCCTTATGTTATATCAAACTGTACAACCTGTACAATACACATTTTAGTAAGACACCAATCACACAGACATTACCTACAACGCATGAGAGAAATGAGAAGAAATAGGTCTGATGACTGGAAATTACCTAGAAGCTCTTCCGATAACTTCACCATTTGCATAGTCCTTAAGAATGAAATCACACCTCGTCCCAATTTTTCCTTCAGCTTGCCACCACGTCTCTATCTCAACTACATCACTCCTGCACCACATATAAGACAGGTCATTGAATAACATGACCTGGAAAACCTCAACAGCAATAGAAAAAGTAAACATACCAAGCTGGATATCGGTATATCTCGATGTGCATGCATGTAGTCACCCATATGAGATGAAGCTTTCTCATGGTAGGGGTTGTTGCAAATCCATCAGTTGAGAATCCAACACTTAATGCATGGTTTCACCCCACTTCCTACATCACAAAGACCCCTTCTAACATTAAAATGGAACAGAATATAGTGTTTTTTCATAAAGCAAATCCTGTGAGAGAAAAGATCTCTTAACAGCACTAATACAATAGTTATTTTTCAAATTGATACCAATATCACGTATCTATGGATAATAGAAGATATCGGGAAATGACAAGGAAGAATCAGTTCATGGAAGTTGCATAAAGGATTACCAGCACAATGCTACACAATGACTATAACACAGATTAAAGAATAATCAATGACATGATCAAATGAGTCTTAATTCAAAATTTGGCATTCACATAGTACAAATTTTCAAAGGTTCAGGTTCAGTATCTCTTGAACTACGGGTCACAACGATCTTGTCATTTGTTCCTTATAAAATAAAATGTCTAAGCTCTTGGCGACGTTGGCGTAACAGCCATAAGATGTTATTTCATGCTTCTGGGGAGAGTAGGCCAGCAATGATTGATAACTACAGCCACAAAAGATACACCTTGCAGCCTGCACCAATATCGTTTCCCAGATTAAAGTGAGATAAAGTTTTGATACAGCCAAGAAACAAAGCTCAAGAAAAAGAAAGCGATAAACATCGATAATTCCTCAGCCAAGGTTCAATAGATATATCATCATCACAAGAAGTTACTGAACCTAACAGGCATATGGTCTTCAAACTCTTCAATCAAGTTCTTAAATCAGTTATATCAGTTCCAACTTCCAATCAAGGCTGACAACCTAAAGCAAGATTCCATTTTCAGCTGGCTTTAGACTTAGTCTTTTTGTTCTTTTTACTTTTACAGGAACACTAATTCCACGCAAGAGCTAGGGAAGTTCAATTTCACAACTAAATTAAGTTTAAATTGATTATCATTCAAATGAAAAGAACAAAGCCTCAAATCACATAACTAGGTAATTACATTCTTTGCCTCTAATATAACTATTCGAGGATCAGAATTGTAATTTGGTTTCCGAAAGCAGAGCGCAATTCTTAGCAAAGCATACTACTTGCCTGTGAAGTATATACTTGAGGCAATTTCACATAGCCTGCTCTATCATATAGCAACATATACATCTTCAATTAGCCCCTGAAAACTAAATCATTGTAAATCAAGATGATTCTGCTACAAAAAACTATCAATTGTAACACAAATTTAATACGATTTTGCCAACAATTGACTGTAATATACATTATACATGATTCTGATTTATGCCTCATATATTAGTAATCTAGTATTTTACTGGAAAGTGTTAGAAATGGAGGGTCAACATTCACAATTTACCTTCTTTACCTTGTGTGCACTTCTTTCTAGTTCAAGTTGAGACTGTGCAAGGTCTCTTTGCCACTTAATCTCTCCCTTTTCCCTCTCCAACTATACATAATAACAAGACTTTAGTCAGTTTGTATAATTAGAAAGCGGTCTCATTTCCCCTCACTCTCTTGTAGTTTTAAAGGGTGGTCACTGTGGGGACAAGATGAGATTATCTGTGCTTCAAACATTTGCTTAATAAGTAGCAGAACAAATGTAATCTATTTCAAGAGTTTCAACACATGCTAAAGGCTGAAATGGTTCTGTTTGAGCAACAATAATCCCGGCGTGTAAAGTTTTTAACAAGCTAAGAAAGCATACCTTCTAGATTTTCGCACTTTTCTCAACCAGCAGTCCCTTTAAAGCTGATGAAGACGAAGGTTTTGGACTTTTGAGCAGAAGAGAGGCAAGAAAACAAGAATGTATATTTTCCTTGGAGGCTTTGATTTGAATGGAGTTGAATGGAGAACACATTATTGACAAGACTAAAATCAATCAGCAACCTGGATTCCACCAATATAGAGAACTCAAAATCAGTACAACTTAAACTTCTTTGATTCGACATTCAGATTTGCAAGCCCACATCATGCAGAAAATAGAAGGGAAAAAGTATCCTACGGAGTATATGAACATGTAAGATAAAAAAAAATTAAAATATTACATTATCTAATGGGAAAATGGCTTGGTAATGAGGACCAATTGTATGCTACCCAAATTTCTTACAATATCCCACATTAGCAAATAACTTAAATCTGACAATGCACTATTTTCCTCATCTTCTTCCTTCTCTTGCTTCCATAGCTTCTCTCTCCTCATCGACTTCACTGAAATTGCAAAAGCAAAAGAATACATTTCAATTCTCAATTCAAGGTAAAACTAATTTTAGTTAATGGTCAATAAAGTATGAGTAATTGTTTCCCCA
This sequence comes from Chenopodium quinoa, assembly GCF_001683475.1. Taxonomy (NCBI): domain Eukaryota; kingdom Viridiplantae; phylum Streptophyta; class Magnoliopsida; order Caryophyllales; family Amaranthaceae; genus Chenopodium; species Chenopodium quinoa. The sequence continues at coordinate 635,665 of NW_018744501.1, read as the reverse complement.
AATTTCACTAATACTCACATGGAAAATAAAGACATCAAAAGGAAATCAGATTCAACTATCCGAGTAAAAACTACAAAGACCATTTTTGGATCTAATCTAATTACAAACTAAATTCAATTTTTTTTTTCCCACTCAAACCAGAAATCTAACAGTATCCATTAACATAATTTCAGTCTAATTGAATACATAAACATAAACAAAAGCAATCTCATTTTTCGCAAATCTTATTGCAGCAACTTTGATCATCCTCCAGCAAACAACCTAAATAATGAAGCCAACACTCCAAGTCATCGGGACTCCCAGGTCAAAAAGAGCAATGAGGTTAAACCGTTAAACTTTGAAAAAGAGATGTTAAAAACCAAAAACTGCAAAATAGTTACTAAGAAATTCCAGACCAAAACAACTTTATCGGATGAAATAAATGTCCCAAGGCAAAAGGACCACATAATAGCACAATTTTAAGCTAAAGCATTAGTAAAAAAAATACAAAGTATAAATATATATATCTATAAAATCAAAAATTAAAAAGGTCCAAGCCTCAGCCCTTGGGACCTCAGCTCTAAGCAGCTTAAAATCCTATACAAAAGCTATAAAAAAAGAGAGGTGACAGTCAGCACATGAGACAACTCTAGTTAGCTTAACTCGCATTCTACTAAGCAATGACAATGTAATAATAACTACAACAAAGTCCAAATGCATACCACATTTGTAGAATTTTCTGAAATGTACTGGCTGCGACAGCATTGCCACCTGACTGAGCAAGAAGTCTACCCTGGAAGCTTAAGTAAAACAGAACAAATAGGAAATCGAATGCAAGAAAATCAAAAGAGCTTCAATGTCTATGTTAACAATTATTCAACCTAAGAAGAATTATTATGCATGCTAATCACCAGACACAAGTATTTACCACAGAAAACTTTGCAATTCATAGTTTGGTCTCCATTATACGTAAAGGGGTGTTTGCAGGGCGGCAGGAACACTCTTACTAAAACAACTAAATGGGAACAGTTTCAAGCATTTCACAAAGCTTATGATAACAATATGAGGAAATTAATTCACTCAAGCACCATAGTCAATAAACAAAATAACAAAGCACAAGAAAAAAGCTTCAGAAAATACCTGCAAGCAAATCCTGTCAACATCGATCAGATGCTAATTTTCCTGATAGCATCTCTAAAGCATCGCCATACTTGCCTTGTTGTTCCAGCACAGAAATGTACACAATAAGAGCTGCACAATATGTAAATCATTCAGTACAAAAGACCAGATAAACTATATGATTTATCATTCAGACATTGGAAAAGATATCCCATACAGAATTACAGACCTTCCGGTTCATGCAAGCTATGAGAATTGGAGATGTGGAGTGGATGAAATGGCAGGGTAAAATGCTAATAGGAACCGCGCAGAGGTGAGAAAAAGAGGGTTAGAAAGCGGTATAAGGGCAGAATTGTAATTTCTCAGCGCGAGGACATAGGCGGAATTTTACTGTAGATAAGCTTCAGTAGCAGTTCTCACTTTTTTAAGGGTTTTAGATAATCGAACACTATTCATAAAGTGTGGTCATACTTTTAAGGAGTTGTTTGGTTGAACTTTTTGGAATGGGTTGGTCCATGATTTTATTTGTTTGGTTGGGCTATTTAAGTATGAAATCTCATACCTGGGGGATTCTAACTCCACCTCATTCCATTGAAATCTCATACCTACCTCCCCCTAAGGATTCATAATCCATACTACCATTCAAGTATGAGAATCCATTCCATGGTTAAACCAAACAACTTTAGATTGGTATGGGATATTAGAATCCATACCACCCAAGTATGAGAATCCATACCAATCCATTCCAGCTTAGTGAACCTAACGACCCTAAAAGGGGTGAATACGTAATTTAAAACATTTTTAGGGGTAAAATAGTCTCAACACTATTCATAAGAGTATACTCATACTTGTAAAAAGGTAGGAAAGGATAAACTTTATTCATGGTCAAATATATTCATTGGAGATTGTGCAAGCAAAATGAGTCGAACTATCAATAACGAACGGAGGGAGTATTTTTAAGGTCTGAATGTTCGAAAAATTTTATGCTTGTAACAACTTCTGTTTTGAAGTACCATTGTAGGGGTATAAAGTAATTGCACACATTTATTAAAATCCTATGTATAAAGTAAAAAGACCTTTTGGGTGATAAATTTCACTATCCCTAAATTATCCCTCTCAAGTTGTAAAATACCTCTCTTATTCACAATTACAATTAAAAATTAAGAATTATTTTTAAAAAAAAAATGTCCTATCATGACTACCCTATAATAACTACTCCCTTTCTTCCGCATAAATTTATATCTTCATTTAACTGTTCTCACTCCCCATAAAAAATAAAACTACTCTTGATTTTTTTTTCTGTTTCTTTTTTTTTTTTTTTTTTTTTTTTTGAAAAAACTTCTCCTAAATTTGCTCATTTATGGTTTTTCTTTCTTCTTCTAATCTAATATATATATATATATATATATATATATATATATATATATATATATATATAAATATATATATATATATATATATACATACATACATATATAGGGGAGTTTTTTTCCGAGTTTTTAGAGCGCCATGTAGGATTTTGATTTTTAAAAAATTATTAGAGCGCCACGCAGGTTTAATATTTTTAAAACGCTACCATCGGATTATGTCACGTAAGATTAGTTTTTTTAAAGCTTTATGTAGGATTATAATAAAAAAATAAACGCCACATAGAATTAATATTTTAAAACGCTACAATAGGATTATGCCACGTAAGATTAGTTTTTTTTAAAGCGCTACGTAGGAATATAATAATAAATATAAATTTATCAGAGCGTCACATAGGAAAATGTTATATTTTAGCCAATGAAAAAGGAATTGCAATTTATTTTAGATCTAAAATTTTACATTAATTATAAAAATAAAATCAACGCGTTTACTGTGTGGCTGGCCATATCGTATGGCGGCTGAGACACACCAAAACACTGACCGAGTAACCTTGATCGTGCGAGTAACCCCTGATCGATTAAGTAACCCTTGACCAACTGAGTAACCCTGACCAAATAATCTCAGCCACACGGTGTGACCAGTTATATATGAAACTTTGTGAAATAAATATTATCTTTTTATATTAGGAATTTTTATCTAAATATGAAAAACAAAATTAATAATTCATTTTATAGTAAAAAATTCAAGTAGTAAACAAGCGAATATCACAAAGTTTATCAGATAAATATATATTTAGTAAAATATTTTGTTTGAAAAAAATACAAACAAGTTGTATATCACACGGGCTTCATCTAGTTTCTTATATTGTACACGCATGTACCTCTTAGCTGGTATTGTACAAAGTGAAGAGGGGTTTTGGGTGATTAAATTTCACTTTCCCAAATTACCCCTTCTATTTTTTTAGGATAATACAATTATACAAATACTTTATCAAACGTTTTTTTAATTAATTGATAAAAAAAATAAAAAAATAAATAAAAAATAAATAAAAAAAAAACCTTTATAACTTCAACAATTGCTTTTTAATAACAATTTTTATTTTTATAATTTTTTTACTAATATTTTTTTTATCAATTATTTTTTAATTTGCACCCGTTAATATTAATAATTGTTTTTTAATATTAATATAGCCTAATAGGTTTCTTATTAAGCACACACGGATTAAGTGTGTTTCTTAGCTTGTAGTAATAAAACAAAGGAGAGAGGGAAAAAGGGTCTGACATTTGGTTGGAGGGCTGATAAGAGAAATAACAAGGGATCGGGATTTTATAAAAGTTATTCTTGATTCCCTGTCCTTTTTTTAGCATGGATGGAAATGAGAATGCATAAACCTTTCTTTGTCTCATGTTGGGTTTGGAAACTAAAATATGGGGATAAATAACATTATTACATTTTTACCATGATCATATAAGATAAGGGCTTAAATATAAAAATAAAACTTATATTAAATAATTAGAAATTTCGTAATAACCACCTCTAAAAGCACCCTTGTAGAATTAACCACCCATTATTTTTAAAATTAAAAAATACCACCCATTAAAGACAAAACCAGTTGATATCACTACCCTTCTCTTATTTCGGTCAGTTTCCAATTTAAGGGCCCACATATTGGTTGTATTCTTCTTCTTTGCTTGATTTTTTCCTCACTCTTAAAAAATCTCTCAAATTTTTTTTCAAATTCTCCTATTTTTTGCACTAGATCAAGGAAATTAACAAAGGAATTATTTAACTTGGGGATTATTTGAATTGAAAAATAGGGTTCTTGTAAATGAAATTGGGGATTTTTTGAAGTTGACCAACGAAGCCCGATTAAAACCCGAACTGAGCAAACCACCTTGACTGGATACCGATTTATTGTTGTGGAGCTGAAGTTGAGGGTGTTGTGGTACAACGGCAGTAAAGATGTGGTGCCTTGTTGTTGTGTGCTCTTCGATGAAATTAGGGTGATTTGGGTGACAATGTTGCAAGTTGGAATTACTGGCGTGAAGGGAGGTGAGAATTGCTGGCGTGACAGTGTTGCGGGTTCAATGGTGGTGGAGCTTCAAATAAGGTGGCGGTTTCAAAGATGGATGGTGGTGAATGAATGGTGGGTTTTAAAGTTGGACCTGAACGCAACAAGAAAAAGGGAAAATATAGGGAAGGAATGTGCAATGGTGGGCCCCCCAAGTCGGAAAACAAGCCGGAATAGGAGAAGGGTGGTGAAACCTACTGGTTTTATCTTTAATGGGTGGTATTTTTTAAGTTGGAAAAAAATAGATGGCTAATTCAACAAAGGGTGCTTTTAGGGGTGGTTATTGACAAATTTACCTAAATAATATCATAACAAATAAATAGAAGCTAAGTATAACAGTCCATACATACTAGTTACACTACAAATTTTTTTCTCTACTCTACTTACAAAACTCTCAAATATTGTTGTTCTTAGAATATTTTATTTTATTTGTCATTTTCAAGTATTTTTTTATTGTATTAGATAATAATAGAAGATAATTACTTGGGATTTTTTTTTTGTGAAAATCCTAGATCTTATATGTGAGAAACATAATAAATTTATCTCAGTGGGCAAGAAGATGCTTTTTTCTTGTTTGTTAATTATTCAAAATGTAAAAATATTTACAGTATTACCACTAAGATTAACAGGGTCGTTTATCTCGGTTATAAATCCGAGCTCCCTCCTTTTTTTCACATCACAAATAAAGAACTAAATAATAGTGTATTTGAACATAAGCAATAGGCTACAAAAGACATAATAGATAATGCATTTGGTGTTCTCCAATCTCGGTGTGCAGTTGTAAGAGGCTCATGTAAGGTATGACATCGAAAAATAATAATAAAAAAAAAATATAATGTGCGCATGAATAGTACTACATAACATGATTATTGAAGATGAAGGAAGATCAATAAGTGAATGGAACGAGAGAGTATACTACTATACTCTACTCCATTCCCAACGAATCATGGGTTGATTTAATAATTTTAGCAAAGTTCTTGTTCTCTTCACCTTATAAAAATAAGTTTCAGATCTAATAAGTTCAAATAAATTCAAATAAGTTTAGATAAGTTACAATAAGATCCATTAAGTTTAATAAGGTCTAAAAAGTTCAATAAGGTCTAATAAGTTCAATAACGTCTAATAAGTTAAATAAAGTCTAATGAGTTTCAATAAGTTAAATAAGGTCTAATAAGTTTCAACAAGTTCTAATCAAGCCCAATAATAAAGTCTAATAAGGTCCAATAAGTTTCAATAAGGTCCAATAAGTTCTAATAAGTTCAATCAGGTCTAATAAGTTTCAATAAGTTCAATAAGGTCTAATAAGTTCGATAAGGTTTAATAAGTTTAATAATGTCTAATAAGTTCAGATAAGCTCACATAAGTTTAGTTCAGATAAGTTAAGTCCATTAAGGTGAAGAGAACGAACACACCCAAATTCTACAAAGGCATGTTTGGTTACGTGACCTTGAAATAATGCACCATCAACTCCGAGCTGATTTGGTTTAACATATATTGGCAAAATTTAGAGAAATTTTTGACTAATAAATGTTTGGATATTTTAGATTTTAACACCAGACAAAAACCAGAAAATGGATTTTAACACCCCCGTAAAAAATAAATTAATTTTAACACCAGATAAATGTTACACAAATGGTTTTTACCACCACTTAACAGGCTCTGTCCAAAAATTCCGTTCAGTGGGGTCCACAATGACACGTGTCACCATTTTACTTGTTTTTAAAAAATAAAATTAAAAAAAAAAAAAAATTCCTAAAGCTACCGTTCCACCCCATCCCCACCACTGCCACCTTCTTCTCCACCCTCACCTAGCGCGGCCGCCGGCGCATCCACTCACCCTCTATTTACCCGACCCACCTGAACCCTCCCCCCTCCCTTTCCCCAGCCCTAAACCGCCCTTAACACCGCCAATAGCACCGCTAAACGCCCAAACCGCAACCCTCCTTCCCCAAAAACGGCGACGAATTCGGCCATTAATGGCTGAAATTGGCCGGTTTTGGGGCTGAGTGGCCTTAACCAGCCGATTTCAGCCATTAATGGCCGAATTCGTGGCCGTTCTTGGAGCAACAACCATAAAACCAGAGCAAATCGAAATTCGCACTAGCAACAGCCATTGAATTAGAGCAAGTCGAAATTCGGCCGTTGGTGGTTTGCGAATTGGTGGTTTGCGAATTGGTGGTTTGCGTGAGCAGGGCTGCTGCAATTAAGGGGCAACGAGAGGAGAGATGGAGCTGATTTGGGATGTGGTGGCGAGGAGATTATGTGGTTGTGATGGCGACGGAGTGCAGGTGGCGGCTGCAAGTGCGTGGTTAGAGGCTGCGATTGTTGTGTGGCTGTTCGGTCGGTTATTGGTGATGATTGGAGGCAGCAGCGGTGGTGCAGGGCTGCTATTGGGTTTATGCGTGAGGTGGAGCTGCTGTGATTGAGAGGGTGGTTTAGGGCTGCGGGAAAAGGTTGGGGATGGGTTTAGGTCGGTCGGTGAGGGAGGGGGAGGTGGTGCGCCGGTGGCTGCGTCGGCGGCTGTGAGTCAAGGTGAAGAAGAAGGTGGCAGTGGTGGGGCGGTGGTGGGGCTAGGGTGGCTGGGTAGTTTTAGGGTTTCTTTTTTCTTTTTTTGGCCAATAATAAAGAGACACGTGGCTTCATGGCCCCACTTAACGGATTCCTAAGCGGAATCAGTTAAGTGGTGGTAAAAACCATTTTTGTAAGATTTGTCTGGTGTTAAAATTAATTTTTTTTATGGGGGTGTTAAAAACAATTTTCGGGTTTTTGTCTGGTGTTAAAATCTAAAATATCCTTTTATTATGATATGTTGTATACTCGCTTTTTTTTCTTATTGTTGTCTAAAATACGTTTGAATAATAAGTTTGTAATTTATGCAATTGCTTTATTTTGATTTACTTGTTTAAAAATATTTGGCTCGAAAAATAATTGCACGAAGTATCGATCTTATACTCCCTTCATCTCAAAATAACTTAATTTATACGTCGAACTTTTTTTCACTAATTATATGTTACTTCGTAACTATAAATTTTATCATGAAATGTTTCTTAAATTCACTAGTAGAAAATAGGTAATGGGAAGCCACTAATTGGAAGCGGTTATTGGAATCCGCTTCCAATTCCATATAAAAACCCGGGATTAAAAAAAAATAACAAGAGGAGAATTGGAAGCGGTTCGGTTTGAACCGCTTCTAAAAGGTAATTAGAAGCGGTTTGAACCGCTTCTCTTTCTTAAAAAAAAAATCGGCTTTTATTTTTATTTCCTTCGTTCCCTCCTTTTTTCCCTCCTTCATTTCGTGTTTGCTGCTTTCAATTGCACAGTACACCTCCTTCAACTCAATTCGCTTCCTCCTTCACTTTCACCCACCATCACACAACATCCCACACCACCATTGTCGTGCTTACCCACCACAACAACAACCTTGCTGCCTACTTTCACCACCACAACCGTTCGTTTCTTTCGTTGAGTGTTGTTAGGAATTAGGGTTGCTGCGCCTGCTTTCACCACCACAACCACCTTAGGGTGGTGCTGCTGCGTCCCTCTGCCTGCTGCCCTTGCTGCGTCCATTGCTACCTTAGGGTGGTGCTGCTGTCACTCTACCTGCTGCCCCTGCTGCGACCCTCTGCGTGCTCCCTCATCTCACCTTCACACGCATCACCAGGCCCCCACACCTCTCCCTCTTAGCCCACATTCCATATTTTTGGGTGAGTTCATGCTTAATTTAAATTCATTACTTATATGTTGTTAATAATTTCCCAAATTTTAGGGTTTCAATTTTAGTTAATCAAATTTTATGTTTATTACTATATGAATTATTTGTATACAAAATGTTAATTCTTACCTTAATTGTATAATGTTATAAGTTGTTTTAATTTGAGTAGCTAAAAAGTAATTGGATTGAAAGTAAGATTAGTTTGCTTGTAGGTAGTCCAAATAGCATTGTATGAATGGATGAACTTGTGTTTTGTTAAATGTCAAACAAATGGAAATTTTTGAATGCTTGCATCAGCATTTGCCTAGATACCCGTTCAAGTCTTTCTCATTAGGAGGAAGACTTGAATAGTCCCCGGTTGGGACTGTTCTTGGACGTTTAATCTCACTTAGGTAGTGAATGTATGTCTCTTTTTCGATTTTAAGGAATATCTCGGCTTAACATTTCGTCTCCATGTTCTCCAGGTGCATATGTAGGTAATTATTTACCTACATTGTGTACTTGGAGAACTAGGGCGAAATGTTGCCGGATTTTCCTTAAAATTGGAAAGTTGACATACATTCACTAGTGAGATTAGACGTTCAAGGATGGGTTAGGTTGGAGTGATAAGGACCTTTTTGGGAGCATTCATTTTTGGACTATATGCATGAACAATATAAATACAAACAATGTACTTTGATTATATGTTGCAATTTTACATTATTTATAATGTGTTGGTTTGCGTCAAGGCAATTTAAAACGTTGATGGATCGCGGTTGGATGTATGGTAGACGTGATACGTTGGATTTCTTTAATGGGGTCCAAGAGTTTTGCGAGAGTGCTTCACAATATCAGATCAAAACGGGTGTGAATGACCTTTATTGTCCTTGTGTCAACTGTAATAATGTGACAATGGTCGACAGTGTTGATACAATAAGGGATCATGTGGTATGTCATGGGTTTAGGCCTCAATATCATGTGTGGGTTTGGCACGGTGAACAGGGATCGTATAGGGAGAATGTTGTTGGGAATGATACTCACGATAACGAAGCCGAGTTCGTGCGGAAGATGATTATGGTAGTGATGGTGGTGGAGATGGAGATGAGGATGGGGATGAGATCGAGGACGGTGGTGGTGATCACTTGGATGAGATGATGCATAATGTTGAAGGTGAATTTGGTGACCGATGTGATGTATTTGAGTCGTTATCAAAGGCTGCCAAAAAGCCTTTGTATCCGGGGTCGAAAAAATACACCAAACTCTCAGCCGTGCTAACACTTTTTAACATTAAGTCAAAGTATAACTGGAGCGACACTAGTTTTACTTCTTTGTTGACTGTGTTATGTGACATGTTGCCTGATGAGAATGAACTTCCTAAGTCGTACTATTATGCAAAGAAACTCATGTGTCCATTTGGTTTGGAGTATAAGAAGATACATGCATGTCCTAATGACTGTGTTCTATATCGAAATGAATACGAAGAGTTGGAGGAATGTCCACGTTGTGGTAAGTCGCGTTACAAGCGAAAGAGCTGTAATGCTGGTATGAAGGGACCTCCTGCCAAAGTGTTATGGTATCTTCCCATCATTCCAAGGTTCAAGCGTCTATTTTTAATACCAAAAGATGCTAAGAACATGAGATGGCATGCAGAGGGAAGAAAGAAAAACGGTTTGTTGAAGCATCCGGCTGACTCTCCAGCTTGGAAGAACATCAATATGAAGTTCAGGGCATTTGGTGATGAAGTCAGAAATTTGAGGCTTGGGTTGTGCACCGATGGTATGAATCCGTTTGGCACTCTGAGTACCTAACATAGCACATGGCCGGTACTTTTAGTGATCTACAACTTGCCTCCGTGGTTGTGTATGAAACGAAAATACGTAATGCCGTCTCTTTTAATAACTGGTCCAAGGCAACCTGGACACGACATTGATGTTTACCTTGAGCCGCTTGTTGATGATTTGAGAAAGATGTGGGACGAAGGAGTTTCTGTTTATGATGCCCATAAGAACGAGATGTTCCTAATGCGTGCAGCCCTGATGTGGACCATTAATGATTTTCCCGCATATGGCAACCTGTCCGGGTATAAGAACAAAGGGCATAAAGCATGTCCTATTTGTATCGATGACACACCAAACGTGTACCTTGAACACTACGGCAAAGATGTGTACGTGAGGACCCGACGATTGCTTCGGCGCGATCACCCATATCGTAGGCAAAAAAAGGCCTTCAATGGGAAAGTTGAAGAAGGGGTTGCGCCTAGGCCATTGAGTGGACATGAGGTGTATGGTCGAGTGAAGGGTATACCAACTGTTTTTGGTAAAACTTCGAAACCTTTAGACCCACATGCCTTATTTAAAAAGGAATCGATCTTTTGGAAGCTTGAGTACTGGAAAGAACATGATATTAGACATTGTCTCGATGTGATGCATATAGAGAAGAATGTTTGTGATGCAGTTGTTGGGACAATAATGGGTATTCATGGCAAGACAAAGGATGGGAAGAGCGCCCGATTAGATTTAGAAGCGTGGGGTGTTCGTCCGGAATTGTGGGAAGGCAACGGTAATGGAAAAGGTAAGGGAAGATGGTGGCAATAAACGTAAGGGGGAGCGTAAAGGAAAGGGCATCGGTGTATCAAAGAAGAAAGATGAAAAGGTGTATTTACCTCCAGCTTGCTACACATTGTCAAAGGACGAAAAACGAAAGTTCTGTGCTTGTTTGTATGACATTAAGGTTCCCTCTGGTTTCTCGTCAAACATGAAAAGATTCATTTCCTTGAATGGGGAATTGAAGTTGACTAGTATGAAATCTCATGATTGTCACATGATGATGCAAGTATTCCTACCGATTGTCATTCGTGGTATTTTACCAAAGCACGTGAGAGAAGCTATTACGAGCTTTTGTTCGTTTTTCAACATTATATGCAGCAAAGTGCTCGATCCTTTTACACTTGATGCTCTCCAGGCGAATGTAGTTGTAACATTGTGCAAATTTGAGATGTATTTTCCACCATCATTTTTTGACATCATGGTACATTTGGTCCTTCATTTGGTTCGTGAGATCAAGATGTGCGGTCCAGTCTTTATGAGGTGGTGCTATCCTTTTGAAAGACACATGGGCACATTACAACATAAAGTCAGGAATCCAGCCCATCCAGAAGGTAGTATGATTCAAGGGATTGTGGCGGAGGAGATTGGTGATTTCGTGGCGGAGTATGTTGCCGTTGCCGAACCAATTGGGCTTCCCACTTCCCGACATGAAGGGAGACTTGATGGTCACGGCACACTCGGGTCGAAACGGATCTCACCTACTCATGATCAGTTCTTGCAAGCTCACTTATATGTGCTTCATCATGTTGCGGAGGTTCACCCATATTTAGAAGAGCACATGGATAGTTTGCGTGCGGAATTTCCATCAAAAAGGGAAAGGGCACTAATGTAGTTGCATAATAAGATGTTTGTGACATGGTTCCATGATCGAGTCATGCGTCAATTGGATGAGAGTGTCTCTGATACTATAAAGTGGCTAGCTTATGGTCCAAAGGAAGATGTTTATTCTTTTGAGGGATATGACATTAATGGGTATACATTCTGGACTGAGCATCGTGATCAGAAATCCTCATCGACTCAAAATAGTGGTGTCACGCTTGTGGCTTCATCAACAGAGTTTGCCAGTGCGAAGGATACATCACCGGTTGACGCACAATTATCCTACTACGGACGAATTCAGGAAATATGGGAACTAGATTATCGTGAGTTCAAGGTAGGTCTATTTAAATGTAAATGGGTCGATAATATTAGGCGCAACATCAGACACGATGACTTCACTCTTGTAGACCTTGGCCACCTGCGGGATAGTTTGGAACCATTCATCCTTGCATCTCAAGCTAAGCAAGTTTTCTATGTCACCGACCCAGCCGATCCTAAATTGTCCATCGTCCTTGCTAGCAAGAGAAGAATCTTAGGGGTTGGAGATGTCAAAGACGAGGACGAATATGATGCGTTTGATGATTCGCCCCCTTTCACTGCCCCTAGAGTTGACGTATCAAATGATGTAGACAAGGATGCAAATTATATTCGAGCAGACCACAATGAGGGAATACTCGAATGAGGTACATTTGTTTTTGCATCGTAATGTCAATCTTCTTTTTTGCCATTTTGTACATATTTTTCTACCTACGTTCTTGTATTAGCATGAAATCATTACCTTTATCGCATTTTCAACTAGTAAACATGTTTTGTATACCTAATGTGAGTTGTTAGAAGGATTAGATGTGAACTAGGAATGAAATTAACGAAGTTGGGAAAGGTAGAAGCCCTTTTTTCCATTTTGTACATATTTTGTTCACTTCGTTGTTGTATTAGCATGGAATTATTTCATTTATCGCATTTTCATATTTTAAACACTTATTAGTATACCTTATGTGAGTTGTTACAAGGATAGTTGTGTGATAGGTATGAAAATAACGAAGTTGGGAATGGTAGAAGCTCAGTTTTGCCATTCTGTACATATTTTGTTCAATTCGTTCTTGTATTAGCATTTTCAGCTTGTAAACATGTTTTGTGTACTAATTATTTGCGTTGCTTGTGGTGGTAGGTGTGTACATAAAATGGGTCGTGATGAACACATTCACCACGTAGAGGTAATAGATGATGAAGACCATGGTAGTTCTCAATCTGGTGACGAGTTGTATGATGTGAATAAGGAGCAAGATTTGGGGGAACCAGAAGACCAAGCTCATGATGAGTTGCAGCGCAGGTTTGACGCTTATGAGATGTCAGCTGAATGTGCCCCCCTATTGTGGATGATATTGTCTCCGAGTTTGTACAAGATTCAAACGGCCAAATGGAGAAGCAACGTCAACTGAAAACCAGCAGTACACAAAAGGCATCGGGAAAGAGAAAGGTTAGGGGTCCAACAAAAGCATTTAAGAAGCCCGGGGAACAGATGGTTCTAGAGTTTGACGAGTTGGGTCAACCTACTGGGCAATGGCGCAGCAAATATTCCACACACATTGGCATCCTAACTCGTAAAATACCGATCACACTTGACTGGGCAGAGATTCCAAAAGGGTTGCTTCAAATGTTTTGGGATGATACAATGGTAAGTGTTTATTATTTCAGTTTTGTTCATGAAAATTCGAGTCAAAATGTATGCATTCGTGCGTAAAAACCGAACTTCGATCCTAAAAACAAAAATTCGTGCCTTAAAAACAAACTTCGAGTTAAAAAAAACAAAAATCGTGCCAAACCACCAAACTTCAAGCCTGCCTCAATGTTGGTGCAGCATGACAGGCCTGGCTAGGCTGCCTGCCTGGCTGGGCAGGTGCCTGGCAGGGCAGGTCCCTGCCTGCCTGGCAGGGCAGGTCCCTGCCTGCATGTGCAGGTGCCTGGTAGGGCAGGTCTCTGCTTGCCTGGCTGGGCAGGTCCCTGCCTGCCTGTGCAGGTGCCTGGCAGGGCAGGTGCCTGGCAGGGCAGGTCCCTGCCTGCCTGGCTGGGCTGCCTGCCTGGCTGGGCAGTGCCTGCCTGGCTGGGCTGTCTGCCTGGCTGGGCAGGTGCCTGGCAGGGCAGGTCCCTTTTTTTCGTTTCTCCATTTTTTCGTCATTTTTTCTGTTCACTTTACTGACATGGAAGTTTGCGATTCTTACAGAGTGTGTTCAATATTCCCGATGACCCAGACAAGAGGAGATCGTTTGAAGGTTTTGTACAAGAGAGATTCAAAAACTTCAAAAGTTTGTTAAGAACAAGATGGATCCATAAGAAGCAAAGGCATAAACCTAAGAAAACTTCGATGGGTAATGCAGGAGAGGATGAAGTTGAGAGGAAACCGTGGGATGTTTATCCACAAATAACGAAGGAGGACTGGGAGAAGTTCGTAGCGAAATCAACAACTACTACTTCACTTGTATGTAATCTTATATAAATTACAGCTACTTTGAAAAATTTACTGACTGCATATAATGATGCGAACAATTGCTAATGTGTAGGAAAGAAGTCAACAAGCTACGCGCAATGCTGAGAAGAAAATGTATAACCATCATATGGGTTGTAAGACATTTGCGGAAAGTCGAGAAAAGTGGATCAAAGAGGGTTTGTACCCCACATCCAAAATATCTTCACCTGATACACCGATTCCCTCCACGGTGACATCTTTGGTGAGTCGTGCCAATGACTGGTGGTGTCCTATGCATGGGATCGACAAGAACACCGGGAAGTATGTCATGCACCCGGATACCAAAACTGTAGCAGATGCACTTGTAAGCACCCTAATCTATGACATTTATGATAATATTTCACCGTTATCATTATCTAATATTTCGATAACGACTACGTCTAACTTAGAATGATCATTTTTGTTGTGTTATTGCAGCTCGAGCATACGTCAGAAGTAGTTGAAGGCAAGCTCACTCCAAGCATTGAGAACGATCCTTTTACCTTGGCTTTGGGAAAACCATACCACCCTGGGCGAGTAATTAGAGCGGGCGGCAAGCAACTTGGGTGGGAAAAGGTTATGGGTTCAGGAAGATCTAGATCAAGTGTTAATTCGCCCTACCGAATGGATGCCAAGGAAAAAGAATCAATAAAGGCGGAGATTCGCAAAGAGGTGCAAGAATAGTTGCAAAGTCAATTCAATGCTATTTTGAAGCATATGAACTTGCCAACCTTGTCTATGCCCCTGGTAACCCCAGTTGACTCATGTAGTCAACCCAAGGATGCCATGGACGATCCACTTGTTGACAGCGAGGTAATTGTTTTACGATTGAGTTCAATGGCCTCCATATCCTCAAACGAGGCCTTAGCATGACTGTTTTGAACTTTTGCAGAATCCTAGTCCGACGCATGCAAATTCAAGAGGGATTGCAAACCAAAGACCTGATCCTTTTCCAGATGTTCAGGTAATTTCCAAGTCTCACTAATATGTCCTTGTATTAGCATGACGCTGGTTAATTAGGTTATAACTTGTCCTAATAAAATGTGTAGGAAGAGACGCCATGTGAGCTACTTCACCCCGAGAAAAACATGGATCGTGAGTTGGTGGGGTATGGTAGCGCACAACCGTTTGACAAGGTCCATTTCAAGTCTACTACTAATACCCACTACATCTCCATCGGCATCAATTCCATAGTACCTGGGTTTGAGGACTTGCCACTACCGGTGCCTAGAGAGGAATATGACTTCATCACGCTACTTGATGCAAAAGGTAGCTTTGTGCAATGGCCACGTGATCGAGTGAGGTTGATAGGAGGGGTAAGTGTACACAACATTATTGGTTTTTAAAACATGTCCCAAACAGCTTGTAATTTAACCATGTGCTTTTATGTTACAAATGAAAATCAGTCATCCAAATTGAAGAAGGTGGAGAAGCCAAAATCCAAGAATGTCCAACAAGGACAAGGACAAGGGTTGACGAAGAGTTCGAGAGATTCGGCTGCGAGTTGTACTCCACTAGTAGAAGCGGATATACTGAACTCGTTGTCCAAAGCATGTACTTTTCTTCACAACCGTGTGAGCGAGTTGCCTAGGGGTAGATCTATTGAAGTGACTTTACCTAAGGCAATGTTCCACTATGATGACGATGTGATCGCACCAATTACAAAAGAGGATGTGAAGGAATTTCTATCGGGTGCCATGCTTAACATTTCCATCATTCAAGCTTTCATGAAGTAATTCACTTCCACTAATCATAATCACCCTAGCTTTGCATTTTCGAATATAAACAGTGTAATTAATAAGTAATCCCTACATTACTGTCGTGAAGGGCACTACAGGATCACCTTGTTAGTGGATGCAACTTCGAGGCTGCAATTGGGTGGTTATGCCCCGAGCAAACCTCCATTACCAAATGCTTAAGCAACCCTCGTGAAGTGGAAGATTACCTAGAAAGGAGTATGAAGGAATCAACTCGTGGTGGAGATAAGTTCATATTGGCCCCTTGTTTTGAGGAGTACGTCACAAAATGTCATAATTTAGTTTTTTCCTTTTTTCCAAATTCTGAAATTGCAGTTAGTTGAGGCGTATAATATGTTCACGTTTATGTAAATACCTGCAGTTCTCATTGGACCCTTTTGGTGATTTGAGTATCCAGTAACACAATCTACCACTTTGATTATATTCGACAGACTCCACCACGGAGGTTTCTAGTGAAGAACCTTCTGAATAGGTACATATTGCTTCCCTTTGTTGATTGCCCTAAACTTAATCACTATAAATTTATGTTTCTAACTTAGAACTTATTTTCCTAAAGTGTTATGAAGAAGTTAAACTGTCGTTCTGTTGCGGGTCCTAAGTGGAAATATGCAAAGGTAATGCCTTGAGTTAGTGATTTGTTTAATATACTTGGCTTCGGTAATGGCTACGCATGATAACAGTACCTTTGTGGCATGTCAGTGTGCGCAACAAAACAACGGACTTGATTGTGCCCTATACGTGATGAGGTTTATGCTTGACATAGTCAACAATTGCTCGGAAGCACAACAAGTAGATGAGGTATGCTTTCACTGTATTCAATCTGTACCTTGCTTCCATTATTGCAACCGAACATAAAACAAGCGTAACACATGGGGGGTGCTACATACTGATGACAGTGGTTGATTTTTTTTGTCATCTTTAGTTTTGCAAGGTTGAAAGTGTAGGTCTGTTGTCAAGCAAGGAAATCAATGAAGTTCGCGACATGTGAGCTTTTTCCGTCACGTTTGATGGCATCTAGGTAGAATCGGTGTAATGGTTATAATGGTTATATTTGGGTAAGTAAGAAGCTCATTTGAGAAATTTTCATCTACTTACGCTCCTATTACCTCGTATTTGCATGAAAATGAATACTCTTAAGCTATTTCAACCTATAAACATGTTAAATATACTAAATATGGTATGTTAGAGTAGTTGGATATTAGTTTATAAAGAAATCAAAGAATTTGGGTAAGTAAGAAGCTAACTTATGCCATTTTCTCCTACTTATGCTCCTATAACGTTGTATTTGCATGAAAATGAATACTTTTAAGCTATGTCAACCTATAAACATGTTAAATATACTAAATATGGTATGTTAGAATTAGTACATGTCAGTTTACAAAGAAAACGCAGAATTTGGGTAAGTTAGCAGCTCACCCAGCCAGGCAGGTGCACAGCCCAGCCAGGCAGGCAGGGACCTGCCCTGCCAGGCACCTGCCCAGCCAGGCAGGCAGGGACCTGCCCAGCCAGGCTAGGACCTGTCCAGCCAGGCAGGCAGCCCAGCCAGGCAGGCACTGCCCAGCCAGGCAGGCAGTCCAGCCAGGCAGGCAGGGACCTGCCCTGCCAGGCACCTGCCCAGTCAGGCAGGTAGGGACCTGCCCTGCCAGGCACCTGCCCAGGCAGCCAGGCAGGGACCTGCCCAGCCAGACAGGCACCTAGCCAGACAGCAGCCCAGTCAGGCAGCCAGCCCAGCCAGGCAGCTGCCCAACAGCCTGCACACGCACGTGATGCATGTGATTTTTGTGCATTTCGGCCATTTTCGCGATTTTCGGTGAATTTCTATGATATTGGTGCATTTGGGTGTTGTGATACTCATGACAATTTTGGTTTTTTCTTATTTTTTTTTTCTCTAAAGTTTTGCAAGGTTCAAAGGGAAGGCCCGTTAACAAGGAATGAACTCGATCAATGAAGTTTGCGACATGTGGGCTTTTTCCAACACATTCGATGCCATGTAGAATTCCCGTAATGGTTATATTTTTGGTTTGTTAGCTTGACTTTATTAATTACTTATTATTGTCAACATTATTTTAATTAAGTACGCATTAGTATGTACGTAGTATTTCTAATTGTAATCTTAATATATTTTGGTGTAATTAAATATTGTTGTTCATTAAATATATTAAATGATGTTACTTTATATATATATATAATTATTTCGTGTTATATATATTATTGTTTTATTTTGTAACTAATATTAATATTATTATTAATTAATAATATTAATTTTATTATTAATTAATAATAATAAATTTATATCGATTAATAATATTATTTTATCATTAATTAAAAATACTGAAATTATTGTGAAAGGTCACTAATAATATTATTATATTAATATTATTAGTAATAAATTATAAAAAATAAAAAAAATAAAAAAAAAACTACAATTGGAAGCGGTTTGGCGCCAAAACCGCTTCAAATTGTTGAATTTTTTTTTTATAAATGGGAATTGGAAGCGGTTTGGCGCCAAAACCGCTTCCAATTGTAGAATTTTTTGTTTTTAAAAAATGGGAATTGGAAGCGGTTTGGCGCCAAACCGCTTCTAATTCTCCACTTTTTTGAAGCGGTTTGAATCGCTTCCAATTCTAACTGACAATGGCAAGCCCCCCAAACCGAACCGGTTCAAAACCGTTTCCAATTATGGGGTTTGAACCGCTTCTAAATTAACATTTTGTACTAGTGATTAAATTTGATTGTGTCAATTACTATAAAGTTTGACTGTGTCAATCATTTTATGACAAATAAATTAGTAGAAATGTAATTGCAGTGTATGTATGTAATACCCTGGAAATTTCCTTCTTTTAAAATACACCTTTTCTCAAATAAAATATAAACTTAGGAAATAACTAAAAATATTACCGCCACCGTGATAACGGCTAAGGCTTTTCAAAGTCACACAGCGGAAGACTAACTTTTGAAACCTCAAATAAAATAAAGTTTAATAAAACAATTCAAACTTCAAAACCAACTTACATTAAACAAATAAATTGGAACCATTAAAGGCCCTTTCAAACCAAACTAAAATATTAAAACAATAATTATATGTTAGTGTCAACGATTACATAAATAATTCAATACAATATATAATAAACAAAGAAACATATAACCATCTTCGCTCAATCCCATCATGCTTGATATGTTCCTTCTACCTGTACTTCTCTTTATTTCAACCTCACTACTCGCCATATATAATGGGTCATAGAAGGGTCAATATAAAGAAAAGCTAAACACAAATAACACCGTACGAATCAGCAAAAGCTGAGTACATATGCACCAATACACTACTAGAAAAGAGGCAATTTTCGACGGAAAAATTTTGTCGGAAAGTTTTGTCGTAAACGTATTTGTAGGAAAATCGACCTTTCCCGATGGAATTCAGGCATCAGAAGAGATTTTCTGCCCGGAAAAGTCCGTCGAAAATTTCCGCCGGGAAAATCCGACGGAATTTTTGTCGGAAAATCCTACCCAAAAAATAAAATAAAATAAAGCCCCCACCCCACACCACCACCAACCCACGGCCTCACCTCACACAACCCTTAATCTCCAACAGCCCCCACCACTCCACCAGCCCCAACCCCACACCATGACCACCACCAGCCCAAACCCCAAACTACGACCACCGTCCACCACAAAAAAAAATTAAAATCGAAAATAAAATCAACCACCAAAACAAGTAGATCAATATTCTCCAAAACAGGTAGATCTAAAATTAACCAAAACACATAGATCTAATATTAACCACCAAAATAACGAAAATTAACCAAAAAAATCGAAACAAGTAGATCTAATATTTCGAATTCCAGTAAAAATAAAAATAAAATTAACCAAAAAAATTGTAAGGAACTAAATAATTGTACAATTATCCACAAAAAATTATAAACTAATATTACAATTACTTGAAAAATTAACCAAAATCAGAAATTTATTAAAAATTAAAACTAGATCTACATTCTAACCTAAATTAAAACAAGATCTACAATACTTGTGCGATTAACGATTCTCGCAACGGTGGTGTTGTTGTTGGGGTCACCTTTGTTGTTTTTACGCGGTGGTGGTGGTGTTGTGGTCACCGTTGTTGTTGGTTGTTAGTGATGACGGTGGTGTTGTCGTTGTCGATGTTGTTGTTGGCTGTTGATGTTGGTTGTTGTTGTTGGGTGTTGGTGGCCATGGTGAAAGAAGAGGAGAGAAGAAAGAGGCAGACAAAAGTAAGGAAAGAGAAGAGAGAAAGGGAAGGAGAAGAGGAAAGTGAAAAGAGAAGGAGAAGAGCAGCTGAGGATGAAGGAGAAAAGGAGAAGAGGAGAGAGAAAGAGAAGAGGAGAGAGAAAGAGAAGAGCAGCAGAGAAATAAAGAGAAGAAAGTGGCGGAAATAATAGAAGGGGGAAGGGGCTGCGTTTTAGAGTTTGGTAAAAGGGTTTTAATTTATTTTTTTAATTATATTCCGACGGAAATCGAAAAATGTAAATTACGACGGAAAAATCCGTCGGAAAGCACAATTTGCCTGTTTTCTAGTAGTGAATAGGAATAATCACACTAACATGAATATCCTAGTCATAAACAATAAATAAATAAAAACATGCTCGTCATACAGCATAAGTCAACTTACCTTTGACTCATGACTCTACTTTAATTTATTAATAATTAGCTTTGGATAACGCATCGAATGGATTTCCTTCCTTACATAGCCCTTTATAAATATTGGGCTTCCAACATGGGAGCTACCCAAGTTGGCACCTACTATGTCACACTTGTGACGGAATTCCAACACATTAATAATAAAAGAAAGTACAGCGTTCTATACTCTTGTAGGAGCTATGATCAAGTATAAAGTCACATAACTCCCCTCATGTGTTCATACTCAAGGTACATACGTTTTAAGAGTTTTGGTGCGTATCTTCTAACACTTTACGTGATTTACCAATTTAACATGTGATGACTCCAACCAATCAATCAAGAATACAATACAACAATCATCAACACATACCTCAATTTAATTCATTAATTAATTGATGAGCACATATAATTTATTTTAATTAAGGTTCTTTGCCTAGTTTTGTGCACAAAATTGCACTATTACTACCTTGGTGCATAAAATGCACTATTAAACTTCCTTGACCCAACCTCAACTTATGTGAGTGAGTAATAAACTAACTTCCTCAACTCGACCTCAACCTATGTGGATGAGTAAATAAATAAACTAACTTCCTTGACTCAACTCCAATAATATATGGGTGAGAATAAAATCATGAATCATGCTCAATATATATAACTTTAGCTTTTTTTAACAAATATTAGCCTTGCTTAATAAATAAATGTCTTCTTGATGATGAATAATAAATAATATAACCTGATTCAATTACTTTCAACTTGTATCAAGCTCATAATAATAATTCTAACATACTCACATGCTTACATATAAGACATGGATAATCAATCAATCATTCCAAGTATCACAACAACTTAACATGATACTACTCTCTTACTTGATACCAAATTTAACTCCTAACATGGTACTACGCATAATTAATACATCATACACGCATACGTACCTTAATCGTCTATCCAACTAGCCATAGTGCTAGAAATTACTCAAAATTAAAGCCTCCTACTATACCAAGTACATAACTCAATTAATCCCTTGATTACACAAATTTCAAGCAACTTTTAAACACTTTAAAACCTCTCTAAGAAGCTGAAATTTTGGTTTAAAACCTTTAAAACTCTTTCTTTAAGTGGGTAATTAAAACCACAAAGTAGAAACTTAATTGTAGTGCTTATATAAAAATTATAGCATACTTTTTAAGCTTTAAACCAAAGTTATCAAAATCGGGATTCTACTTTGAATCGGAAGGGGCTCTCATAATCGAATCGTAAAATCGAATCATAGAATCGTAAGATTCTAAGGATATGCATAATCAAGTTGTCATTCCAAATTTAATTAAAAATATTTAAATTATGAGTTTGAAACCTAATTTTTAATAGAAAATAGTTGTTTACCCATTAAGCAACCAATAATTGACATTATATATTTATAAATAACTTTCTAAGCATCTTTTAAACTTGTAAGGATTTCGCTAGTTAAGAGAAATATATAAAATCAGGTAGAATCGTAAATCGAATCGTATGACATATATAAATCGTAAGATTCTAAGAATATAGTCTTTAATAGAAATTCCAGCAATTTAATTTAAATAGAAACTCATTAAAACTCCATAAAAATATAATTTAAGCTTTATTATCACTTACAATTAATGGGTATACAAAACCCCCAAATAAATTACAAGTTAGAACCCTAATAATCAACTTTTTTATAATTAAAACCCTAACTTTAAAACTTTTACAATTCATAATTTAAAACAATACAAAATCTGAAATTTATACTCTTTAATCATAAAAACATAATTATAAAACATACCAATCATATTTCAATAATTAAAATCAAAACCCAAAACATATAATTGTATAAATAATTAATTAAACAAGGAGGAGAGATAAGGGTGGCTCACAGCCAAGGTGGCTGGTCGTCGGCAGGTGTGCGGTGGTCGACCGACGTAGCTGGGTAGGCGGCAGCAAGGTGGTGTGGCGTTAGTGGCTTCAAGCACCAAATAAGGGGAAAAAGAAAGAAAAGAAGAAAAAGAGAAGGAAAAAAAAAAAGAAAACTTACATTGTACAAATCTGATTTTTAGCCTCCTTGTGTGGCAAATTTTGAGGTTTTGGGAGGTACTTATAGAGTAGAGAGTAGATATTAGAGTTGGGCTTAATAAATAAGTGGGCTTTAGTTATGAAATATTTAACCCACAAGGGTTCAAATAAAAGAATTAGACTTATTTAAATGAAATGGGTAAGTCCACTAGGAGTACGTAAGGATTGTTTACATTTGATTATTTAAACGGTCCAAATAATTAATAAACGTTTAACCCAAAATATATTTTACTTTTATAAAACTTTATAATTAAAATACTTTAGCCCTTTAAAATATTTAATTAAAATAATTGAGCCCTTAAAAATATATTTTATAATTAATTAAATAATTTATAAAATACATAAAAATACGGGGTATTACAATGTAATTTTAATTAATGTGATTTTCTTAATTGTTTAATAATTGTGACTTCATAAGATTTATAAGAAAAAGTAAATAAGGACACATTTTTATTTTGAGGAATAAATGAGGACACATATAGATACACTAAGGTTTGTACTTGTATATAAATTGTTTTTTTTTCTATTTTTTATTATAAAAATAAATGAATAACGTGAGTATTATGTAATATATTATTGGATTAATTACAATGTCTATTTTTGTGATTTATTTTTTTTACTATTAAATTAATAGACAATTAAAAATATTAATGATCAAAATTTAGTCTCAGCAAATATACTTATTAAAGTGATCCAAATATTGAAAAATAGAAAAAACAAAATAATTTTTTAAAATTATTGCAATTATTACATTAACAGAGCTACTAGCCTACTGTTCTAGACGATCTAGGAGATGGAGGGATCCTCCATCCCTCAAGTGATAGGTGTTTAATTCCTCATCCCAATTCCTTTAATAGGGTGGGGTCCCTCCCTCGTATCTTATCGGGTTAAATAGAGCTACTGTAGTACGAGAAGATTTTTTGCTTTGAAAAGAAAATAATCTAAACAAAAGAATTCAAAATATTGGTTGTAGGTTCTAGTATTTCTCTCTAGCTTTTTTCTCTATCTTCTCTCCTCTCTGTTTTTTCTAATTTTCTGCTTATGGAGGGGGGAACCACCTCCTCCCTCTCACCCCTTTTAAAGGCCCTGATAAGCTTGCTAAGAATTCCTCACCGCTTAGTTTCAGAGAGGTGGTAGCTTCCTCTTCTCAGTGGTTTGATCAGGTTCGGAAAATCGTTCAATCAGCTAGGATCTGGGATTCTGGGACGAGGCGGAAGAAATCGCACCAGAAGGAAATTTAACAGTTCATTTTAGCAAGGAAACTATGTCCAAGCTTAGACGACCATGGAAGCTCACGTTAATGGGCAAATCTGTGGGAATTAAAGTCGGACCTGGGTTTATGGCCAAGAGAGCACATATCATGTGGAAAATAAAAGGTAATCTCAAAACAATTGACATGGGATCAAATGTTTTCTTGTTCAGATTTTCCTTACAAGACGACTATGAGAGTGTCTTATTTAAAGGTCCTTGGTTCATCTTTCACCATTATCTCATGATTTCTACTTGAAAGCCTAATTTCCGTCCAAATACATCAGAATTTGATAATATGACTTTGTGGATTCGTTTTCCCGAGTTACCAGTTGAGTATTACGATAAGGGTGCTCTGTTTAACATAGCCAGAGTTGTGGCTACTCTAATTAGGGTCGATTACGCTACAGATAGATTAACTCGTGGTTGGTATGCCCGTGTGTGGGTTGAAATTGATCTCCAACAACCTTTTATCTCCAAAATCTGGGTTGGTGGTGCTTGGCAATCGGTTATTTACGAAAATTTGAGTTCATTATGTTTTGGTTGTGGAAGAGTTGAACATGAGAAAGATGCATGTTTAACACCTAATCTCAATACTATTGTTTCACAGGACATTTGTTACTCTTCACCTGTGACTAATGCCACATCAGCGAGTTTTGCTTCCAAGCAAACTCATGTCATCACCAAGCCTGCTATATTGAATTTAACTCCAAGTTTGGACCAGGCCCAAACTAAAAAAGTTGATTCTGCTCCAGTTGGGCCCCCTTCTACTGATCCAGATGAAGCAAGTTATGGTCCTTGGACTATTGTTACAAATAAGAGGAATAAATTTTAAAAAGCTAATAATAATAGCAAAAGTATTGATGATAACAATACTCTTTCTTCTTCTTTCGAAAAAAATAACATAGCGTTGATAATCATAATGCTAATGTCGAAAAATTAAAGAAAAACGACATTTATTCCTCAAATGTAGAGCTTCAAGCTAGTAGTTCAAAAGTCAATTTTCAATACCCTAATATTGAAAAGGCTGGGCATTTAGTAACTTGGAAACCAAAATATGGAGTTGATAATGCCTTGCATGAGAAAACTAAAGAGATTTCAATTTCATCTTATGTTCCCAAGGTTAGCAATGATAACACTAATATTTCATTTTCAAAAGACAAAAATCTTTTAGATTCTTCAAGTGAACTTCCCAGACATGCAAGCATTTCTATTGGTCAATTCGTGGATATGGCCATTGATATCCCTAATTCTTCTCCCCAAAATCCTTCTTTAAATTCTTTTATTTCATCCCCTTCTCAACACCCTCAGCATTCACAAGCCAACATTTCTCACTCTAACTCTCTCACCTCTCCTAGCCATGCAACCCCAAAAAAAACCATGAATCTCTTGGCACCGGAATCGGAGAAGCCTCAAGCTTCGAAGATCAATCCGCTGCTCATGTCGATCTCCTCTCCAAAATCCCTTCATCTTCAAATTCCCCAAACACGGCCATCAAACAGCCCTCCAGCAGCTCCATCATCTCTCCTAGATCTCTTTCCAAACAAAGGGAAGAGACCTCTGATGAATCGTCTGACATGTGCATGGAAACGACTACCTTCATTTTCATCACCTCCAATGGAGATGGCGGGTGCTCTAAAGTTACTGGATTCACTAAGAAAAAGAGGAGAACAAAGATCTCTTCCAAGGAAATTAAAATTATCCCAGAGTCACTTCCAACCCCAAGACGAATGGAAGTCGCACCTTTAACTTTAGAAACACGAGCCCACGATATGGGAACCCCCAATCGTAGACTTGTGATGTTTGTAACAAAGTAGGATGTAGTGGGTGTGCAAGTGGGAGTTACCTTCTTTAACGATCTCAATCAATTACAAAAGGCTCACATGTTGACGACCCGATTCGGTTGGAGGACTTGGGCCCAATGGGTTTAATGGAGCATTGGAGGGATTGGAAAACTTACTTTGCAACGCCCCCTTCCTACTCTCAATATGAAATTTTTTTTATGGAATGTTCGATGAGCCTCTAAGGATGAATTTGTGCCTCATGCAAAGCACTATATCGACACCTACCATCCCTGTATTTTTATTCTTCTCGAAACCACCAAATGTAAAACCAATTCATGCTAAAAATGTTATGGGGAAACTTAGCTTCTCAGATTTTAAAGTCGTTGAGGCTAATGCCTCTCATGGCGGGATATGGTTATTTTGGAAAGGAACGGTTGATCTCCTCTCCTTTGCTGATAAGGGTCATCTATTTCATTCTCTCTTTCACTTTAAACAACACTCGATTGCGCCGGATCATGAGGTTCTCATCACGGGAATGCACGCTCCTAGCATTCCGAAGGATCACCATGCACTTTGGAATGACATGTAAGCTATTATTCCTTCTCCTAGCACTCCTTGGCTCTTTGCTAGGAGATTTGAATGAAATTACATCTCCGAACGAGAAAATCGAGTGGACGCTTTTTCCGACCTAATCAATGTCGTGACTTTGTAGATTTTATGGATGCTGCTGGTCTTGTTGACTTAGGATATCAAGGCAATCCTTACACTTGGACGAATGTAAGGGAAGGGATAGCCCTAATTCGTGAACAGCTGGATCGTGTTGTCGCTAATGTTACTTGGTTGGATGCTTTCCCTCACACAAAGGTACATCATTTACCCCTCACTCATTCGGACCATTGTCCGATTCTTGTTGATATTGCTAATGCCCCCTTGCATGGCCCCTTCCCCCTTAGATGCAAAGAGGTTTGGCTTGAACATTCGTCGTTTGGTGATTTTTTGTGAATAATTGGAAGAACCCTAGCTCGGATTTTTTAACTGGTTTAGACAATTTTTCTTCTAATATTCACAATTGGAACAGGAAAATTTTTGGAAACCTTAAAATCGAAAAAAAGACTTTTAGTTA
Source organism: Chenopodium quinoa (assembly GCF_001683475.1). Lineage (NCBI taxonomy): Eukaryota > Viridiplantae > Streptophyta > Magnoliopsida > Caryophyllales > Amaranthaceae > Chenopodium > Chenopodium quinoa. The sequence goes on along the minus strand of NW_018744501.1, from coordinate 608,859 downwards.
GAATTAATGGTATTCAGATTTACTTAAAAGGCATTCTGATTTTTTATTCAATTTGGAAGAAGAGTTCCTTGCGGATCTTAATAATAGAAATAGCGTATTATTTGGGCTCAAAAAGTCAGAATTAATTGGCGAAAATATGCAAATCATAATGCTAAATACTTTCATATTTTGGCCAAGATAAACAAGACTAAGGGTAGAATTTTATGCTTAAGAGATAATGATGATAATTTTATTGAGGATAATAATAAACTTAAAGATATGGCTGTTAACTATTTCAAGGATATCTTTGATTCTAAACTCACTGGGAACGAAACTTTTGAAAATTTTACTCCAAATTTTATTCTCTTTGATTGTGATAGAACTACCATTAGTAGAATTCCCGTGATGGATGAAATATTTGAAATATTAAAATAGCACCCTAACATGATACTAGAAAGCATGATATTTGAAATATTAAAATAGCACCCTAACATGATACTAGAAATCATAATCAACATTCTAACATGATATTAGGAATTAAAAAGGCATCCTAACATAGTACTAGGAATTAAAATAATATTCTAAGCATGATTTCTATATCAAAAGCAAGGAATAAAGATAATAAATCTACTCACTTTGATGTCTCGTATCTCTTCCTATCAAAACAATACATACGTTAGTAACTTCAAGAAAGATTAAATCAAACAATAATATTAATAATAACTGAAATATGGATTTGGGACCAAACCCTTAGAATTAACCTTTCACGTCGAGGGAGAAGGCAACTTCGAGCTTGTCTAGGTGTGTTAGAGTCTCGCAAAGGTCGTATGGTGTGATGTGTTTAGGCTAAGGTTAAGAAAATCAAGAGAGAAAGAGAAAGAATAAGCTTTAGCTTAGAGAGAGAAGGATGATGATTGTTGGTGATCAAGCTAGTTGATTATTGAAAATGGGGTGAAACAACCTCTATTTATAGGGAAAAAAGAGAGTCGAAGGATTAGAAAACATCTGAATTTGAATAGGAATAAAACTCCTTCGATGGACAACAGTTTTTGCGGTTTTTGTTTTTATCATAACTTTTAATCTAAAAATTGGAATAAGATAAATAATATGTCGTTGGAAAGGTCTTGAAGTCTAATTTCCAACCCAATTAGAAGAATATTAAAATATTTCTTAGATTAAAAGATATGGCCGAAATAGTAGGACGGTGTCAATTTTAGATAGAGTTTGGTATTTCATTCATATCTTTTTCGTTATAGCTCGGAATTGAGATTATAATATATCATTAGAAAGATAATTTCAAGGGATATACAATAATCCAAGATTTGGATAAAAATTATGAGACACGAAAATTATATCTGACTGTCTTTCGATTTGAATGGAACAAGGATTATCAAAAAGAGGAGTTTTATTCAATTTTAAACTCTTGATTTTATCTTTCGAGAAGGATAGATTAGAACTTTCTAGAGACCTATAGAGGCTCCTAATAAATCTTAATTGGTTTAGGATTGGGATTAAGGTTAAAGAACCCTCCACATGGTCATTGGATCGTAAGTAAGATGGACCTAAGTCCGGTTTGGGCTTGGTTTAGTATTTTGGCCATAACTTATTCGTTTTAAGTCGGATTTGGGCTTATAATATATCGTTGGAAAGATATTTTCAAGCCCCATCCAAATACACAATAGTTGGACCCAGATTATGGACCAAAATAAACTATCTTGGACGATTTTATAAATTGGATACGAAATGAATGATTTTGGCTTAAAACATTATAAAAAAGGTTAGGGGTAAGGTCAAGGCTAAGGAAAATTCACGAGACTCTTCAACTCTTCACCTAACTCGATAATCAGAGACGTGAAAGGTACTCATCACTGGGTTTGGTTGTTGGGGAGACACAATCAGGTGTCTACAACTTTAATTCAAGTGATCACCAATAATAGATTTGATTGTGTATTAATAATCAACCAACGTAGATTAAACAGGTTTAGGATCAACTTGATGTATGTATGTTGATCAGAAAGTGCACGTGAATATCATAAGAATTGAGTAGATGCCTATTTAGGGCGAGTTCAATCTCTTTTAGGTTGGATTCGTACTATCATCCTCGAACATCCAGTCATGATTTTGGACCACTATGGAGTTAGTGATCTCTGTGATCGTGAATGAGGTGTAACTTTCACACCCGTGAACGGTTTACAAGTTCCTAAAACTTGTTGGCGACTCTTTTTCTCTAACTTCTTTTCCTTGGAACGCCGCCATGCCTAAAAGCATGAACCACAGTAGGGCTCAATGGTGAGTTGAAAAATTCTCTACAGGATTAGGTGGGGGTGGATATCCAAGTGGGGGGTGGGGCGGGGATGGTTTTGAATTTGTACCCGTCGGGGATGGGGATGAGTTTTAGACTCGTCGCGGAGATGGAGATGGGGATGGGGATGAGAATGTTAGGCTGGGATGGGGATGGGAAAGAAAACATCCTTAAACAAAATGGCTGTTGGGAATATGGATCATCTCATTGTCCCTGATTGCATCAAGGTACCGTTTGATGCTTAGATGGTTGCTTTCAATGCTAACTGACTGCTCTTTCTCTAGGCTGTTGGACTGCCTCATCTTTTCTATTGCTTTTTATGTTTTTAGTCTGATGTGTAATATTTTGGGCACTCGTTTTCCCAGTAGTAGGTGGTGTGGCACTAAGTCACCCACTACGGCTACGTATTGCAATTTTCGCATTATTAGCATCTCTTTTTGCTCAAACTCTCTTGATGCTGGTGCAAGTCCCCGTTTACGCTGAAATGAAATTATTTTTGCTGAACTTAAATTATTTTTACTGAACATAAATTATTTTTGCTGAACTGAAATTATTTTTACCGATTTTCTGTTATATTTTTCTTTAAAGTTATTGATTTTTATTGAACTGTAATTATTTTTACTGAATTGAACTGAAATTATTTTTGCTGAACTGAAATTATTATTTCTGAACTGAAATTATTTTTTAAGGTAAAGTGAACTAGACCTAATGTTTTCCTTCTTTTGAAGGTTTTATAATACGAAGTATTTCCTTTGTTGCGTTAATAAAAAAGGAGGAAGTCAAAACAATTACAAAGTACTTTCCAACCAAATGCTGACGCCAAATATTTCAATTTTTAAAAACCAAAACACTTAGCGGGCAATTCAAATTTTCGCACATACCACCCTCCACGCTGGCAATCCGTGTAAACCAAAACCAACCAATAGAATCAATCTTATGCTCCCCTATAAATATCAAACACCCCTTCATTCAACTCCTTACTCATTCACAACCTCTTCATCTCTTTCTAATCCTTCACTCTTCAACTTTCTCTCTCCTCAAATTCTCTCTGCAAAATCAATCATAAAAAATGGTCGGCAAAGATGTCGCTACAGTCAAGAGCACCGCCGGAAGAGGCCAGCGAAAGAGCGGCGTGAAGTCAGTTTCTCGCTCTTCCAAGGCCGGTCTCCAGTTTCCGGTGGGTCGCATTGCTAGATTCTTGAAGAAGGGTCGTTATGCTCAGAGAGTTGGGTCTGGTTCTCCTGTATACCTTTCTGCTGTTCTTGAGTATCTCGCTGCTGAGGTACCATTTTTGAATTTTCACTCTCAATTTTTCGTCGTCGTTGTTTTTTTTTTTCTTTATCTTTTTTCCTGGATTTTATTTGAGTACGTATGTAGATTTCTGCTGAATTTACTTTTGATTGACTTTGAAGTGAACTTTCTGGTTCTGAGTACGATTTTTGATTTCTAGGGATTTATTTATTTATTTATTTATTTTTTTTTTTTTTTTTTGCTGCTAATTTTTTTCTTCAACAGTTTTGGTATTCTAAGATTTTATTATGATATATATATTTTTAAGATAGTTGATTGGAATTAAATGATGATTTGATTTTATGATTTTTAACTTCTGATTGTTAAGATTGTGTTTAAAGTGAAACCACCAATTTAAGATTTGATTTATGATTCTGTGAAATTTACTACTTACTGTTTCAATTTATATTGATTTAATTGTGATGAAACGATGTTAACTAAATTGAATTATTATGTGAACTTTTTGTTTTGGTTCTTCTGTTAATTGGTGAAATGGTGAATGAACAGGTTCTGGAATTGGCGGGAAACGCAGCAAGAGACAACAAGAAGACAAGAATCATACCAAGGCATATTCAATTGGCTGTCAGAAATGATGAAGAATTGGGCAAACTTTTAGGGGGTGTGACTATTGCTAATGGAGGTGTTCTGCCTAAAATCCACTCTGTTTTGCTTCCCAAGAACACCGGCAAATCTAAGAGCGACAAGGGTGAAAAGTTATCTGAATCTCAGGATTTTTAGGGTTTCTAATTAGTGTTTTTAACAATTTGAGGATGATTTTGTTTATGGTTGGGAAAAATATGTTAGTAAAAGTTAGGAGTATATGAAATTAGGGTTTTAGTTGATGGATTGACTGGTGTAATATCCGATGTTATTGCATATTGAACAGTTTGTTCACTTATAAAAATTTCCTACTTGGTTGTTCCTTATATTTTTTTTAAGGGAATGGTTCTTCCTTATGTTACTGCAGTTTGTTGCTTTTGTTTTGGGTTGTTTTAATTTATGAGTTCAAGTTTTAATTGACAGTGAAACATAACATAAAATGAGAGACTAATATGATTATACTTTGTATAAAGTACTCTGTAAGTTTTATTTTAGTAAGTTAGTACAGTATCTAAAACATCTGGTTAATTAGAGTCAAGCTTGATGTTTTACAATTAAATTAATCGTAATTTAAATGGAGAAGTTTTGAATTTTCTTGGGAAGGAAAATGAAATCAGAGAGCTAGACAAAAGGGGGATGGATAAAGGAGGTCAAGGAAATTGAAGAGTTAGAAGATACTTTCTCCGTTTTTTTTTATTGCATTGTAGGATTTTGGATGCAAAATTTGGTAGTGGAAAAAAGTAAGAGAGAGAAGCGTAAAAATACAAAATTGTCCATGTAATGTAAAATAAAATAAAAAGTAAGGGTATGTTGGGTATTTGCAGTGTGAACTTAGATATTTTTTATCCTAAAAAGGAAATGATGCAATAATAAGTAAACTTCTTAAAGTAGTAAGTGATGCGATAAAAAAAGAACGGAGGAAGTAGTATATTTCCAATGTTCATTTGGATAAATATAAAGTTCATCAATAGTCAATAGTGTTCGAGTTGTAATTCCCCGATCATTTAGTACTTTTTTAATGATCGTGCAAGACTCTAAACTTAATCATCAGGAATGTAGTGTGCGACTCTAGACTCGTATAGAGAAAAGAAAAATAGTCGTAAAAAACGACAAACATTTTTTATTTTTCAAATTTGAATAACCAAAAGAATTAGCGGGTAATTCATTTTTCTCGCACTTAGCAAGTTAGCAATCAGTGTAATTAACCAAATACAATGTGTTTGGGTCCAATTTAGTCCAATTGGGCCTAGGCATTAAATGATCCAATTAAAAGCCCAAGGTCAAGGTTCAACTCTCCAATTGTGCAAAAGTCAAAGGTCAGCCCTCAAAGCAAGCCAATTGGGCTAAGGCCCAACCTCTCCATGTATGAAGAGGTATAAAAGCCATCAATATTCATACATTCATTATGTTGATTCATTCACATATTCTCATATACATTCTCATATATTCAAGCAAAGCCTCAAGCAACTAATTCTCTTGCATAGTGTTCTCTTTCTACACATTGTACTAACTTTAGCATCGGAGGGGCCTTCCTCGGCAACACCCCCGAGGCTAGTTTACGTGTGTTTACTGTGCAGGAAACCTTCGGCCCAACATAACTTGGACCGAATCTAGTCTTCTCCGTTTCAGCGGACCTTCGGCAAGGTCCCATTGTTTTCACCCGAAACAATTTGGCGCCGTCTGTGGGGAAGACTTTCAAAAATCTTTAAGCCAAATTTCTAACCAAGATCATCTTGCAATTATCTTAGTAGCAATGGCTAAGAACCGCAAGAGCAAAAGCCTCCGTCAAGGAGCGGGCGAAAAGCCTAAAACCCCTACACCATCACCCTCGCCGGACCGGAACTCTCCCAAGGGTGCCAGTTCGGGGGGAGGATCATACAAGGAGGATTCCCTTTCTCCCGTAATTCATGACTCTCATTATAGGCCGAGTCACTCTCGGTCTAGCAGGGGTGAGTCCGATCATAGGACACATTCAGTGCCCCAAAGCCAACCATCGGCTGAGCGCCCTCATTCCCATACTCGGCCGAGGACCCCTTTGACGGGGCCCAGCTCGGAAGAGGTGGCGAGAGCGCTGACAGTGCTCATGGAGGCGATGAGGGCACAAAATATGCCACCACCTCGTGATCGAACTCCTCCGCATACCCGACATCAGCGGAGGAAGTTAGACCATGATGGTGGGAAGCTTCCTTCCTTCCGGGAACTGGAAGAGTGGGAAGAGGATTCCTGGAAAAATGAAAAAGAGAGGAAAAAGAACCCTCAATTTTTAAAAGGATCCTCATCCTCAAGACCAGAAGCGCATAAGAGCAGCAGCTCAGCTTCTCGGCCAGAATCTACTCACCAAGAACCTGAGACTGCTCGCCGAAGCGTCCTTGACCGACTCGGCGGCAAGGAACCGAGCGTGCGCAGTCGCCTCTCGTTCCCTGCAGCCGAGGCCCAGACTTCCCAGCCAGGGACGAAAACCACTCCTACCTCTCTAAGAGGGCGGAGCGCGGTCCCTTCGGCCAGGAACAAGGGCAAGGCCGTTATGCAACCCGCCAGTTCACCATTCGAGCAATGGATACTGGAAGAGCGCGTACCCACGGTTAAAATACCGCCGCACATCACATACGACGGGACCTCGGATCCAAAGGATCACGTGGCCTCGTATGAGACTCATATGCATCTTTGCCCCAGATCCGAGGCGACTTGGTGCAAATATTTCCCAACCACTCTCAAGGGGGTCGCGCAAGCGTGGATCTCCAAGGGAGTAAGGCAAGGCTCCATAACAGGGTGGGATGATCTGTCCTCCAAGTTTAGGAGCAAGTTTTCCACGGCAAACCGCCGAGAGAAGACTACTGCAGAGCTCATGAGTCTACAACAGGGGGAAACCGAAAGCCTCCGAGACTATCTGACCCGTTTCAGTAACGAGTCATCCAGCGTCTCTCAGCTGGACCAGGGGCTAGCCGTTTTTGCAATGCAGAATGGCCTTCAGCCCGGAAAGTTCCTAGACTTCATGGTCATGCATACCCCGCAGACCTTGGAGGAAGCTCTGAATGCCTCGGATAAGTTCATCCGAGCCGAAGAATGGAACAAAGCGAAAACCCAACCTCAATTTGGGGGAGGGAAACAAAGGCAAATACCCTTGTCTGAAGGCCAAGGCCATAAGGCAAAGGGAAAGTCAAAGGCCTCGGAGCAATCTTTGGCCAGCGACCCAAAGAAGGAAAGATCTGCCTCATACACAGGCAGATACGAGTCCTACACTCTGCTTTCTCTTCCACGCGCTAAAATTTACAGCGTGACGAAGGAGGAACAGAGTTACCGAAAGCCGAGACCACTCCCAGAGTGGTATCAGCGAAAAAATAAAAATCAGTGGTGCGAGTTCCACGAGTCTTCGGGACACAACACTGAGGAGTGTATCCAACTGAAGGACCAGATAGAGGACATGGTCCGGAAGGGATACTTGAAAAAATACATCGCGGATCACCGCGAGAAAAAAGAATCCGAGAAGTCAGCAAAGGACTCTCGGCAAGACCTCGACTTCCCCCGGAAAAACAGTAAAAAGCCGGAGGGGAAATTCCCTCCGATCAATGTTATCTCGGGAGGAATATACTCTCGGAGGGAGCACAAGCGACACCTTAGAGCTTTGACTCACCAGGTGAACAACGCTGACATTCAATCTCCCCAGTCGCCGGTGCCGAACATGACGTTCTCAGCCGCCGACTGCCGGGGGATTACGTTCCCTCACGAGGATCCGTTGGTGATCATCACCACGGTGGCCAACCACGACGTCAGTAAGGTCCTTGTTGACGGTGGCAGTGGAGCAAACATTCTGTTCCGAAAGGCCTACAATCAAATCAAGCTGAAGCCCAAGCACCTTACGCTGGTACCCTACCCGGTATCCGGGTTCAATGGGGCTTCAACTTATCCAGATGGGAAGGTGACACTTCCTGTCACCATCGGCTGCGATGAGGCAGCCAGGAACGTCATGATTGAATTTTTGGTCATCGACGCTCCTTCAGTGTACAACGTGATTTTGGGGAGACCCATAATTCATGAGATCCAAGGGGTCGTCTCAACTTATCATCAGCTGATGATTTACGTCTCAGACGCCGGCTTCCCCGAAAGGATACAGGGCAACCAAAAGGATGCCCGAAGGTGCAACTACCTCAAACCATCCACTAGTCGCCCAGATGACAAGGATGAGGGGGAGAAAGAAAAAGAAAGAGAGCCGAGCACAAAAAAGCCGAAAGGCCTAAGTGCTTCGGCCCAAGGATCTGTACCCAGAGGTAAAGGGCCCGAAAGGGAAAAGGCTAGCTCTTCAGCTGAGCCGCAAGACTCAGAGAGCCAGCCGAAGAACAAAAACACTGGGACACCTGCTGACATTGGCAGCAGGCCAGATTATGAAGAGTCCAGTCCATCAGCAATGGACATGGACCAACAGACTGAAATAGTTGAGTTGACCGAAGGAGACGTTGAGAAATGTGTAACAATCGGGATGGACCTTGATCCGAACACCCGTTGTGAACTTATTCAGCTCCTTCGGGACAACAGAGATGTGTTTGCTTTCTCGGCAGCTGATATGCCCGGGATAAGTTCAGACCTCATCTCCCATAAGCTTAATGTTGACCCAACGTGTCGACCAGTTAAGCAAAAGAAGCGGAATTACTCCGCCAATAAGAACCGAGACATCGCAGCCGAGGTCAAAAAATTGTTGGAGGCAGGATTCATCGAACCTTACCAATATCCAGAATGGCTGGCAAATGTGGTGATGGTTCAGAAGCCCAATGGTACCTGGAGGATGTGCGTTGACTTCACGGACCTAAATAAGGCTTGTCCAAAGGATTTCTATCCCTTGCCGAGGATCGACCAGCTAGTCGATTCGACAAGTGGCCATGCCTTGCTTAGTTTCATGGACGCATTCTCGGGGTATCATCAGATCTTTATGCACCCCGACGATCGAGCATAGACAGCATTCGTCACGAACGCTGGGGTGTACAATTACAAAATGATGCCCTTCGGATTGAAAAATGCGGGGGCAACCTATCAAAGGCTGGTGGATCAAGTTTTTGCCGATCAAAAGGGCCGAAACATGGAAGTCTATGTTGACGATTCGATCGTCAAAAGCAAAAAACCAGAGGACCATGTAAAGGACCTGGCTGAAACTTTCGCCACCTTGAGAAAGCATCAAATGAAGCTGAATCCGAAGAAGTGTGTCTTCGGCGTGAAGTCAGGGAAATTCCTTGGGTTCATAGTCAGCAAAAGGGGGATTGATGCCAATCCCTCTAAAGTCAAAGCGGCGCTCGACCTTCCTGAGCCGAAAACGAAGCGGGATGTTCAGCGGCTCACCGGAAGAATGGAAGCCCTCTCGAGGTTCATTTCCAGAGCTTTGGATAAGGGGTTACCTTTCTTCAAAGCCCTGAAACTCCCGAAAACAAAAGAGCTCGTTTGGGAGGAAGAGCAAAAAGACGCCTTTAAACAGCTTCGGGAGCATCTGGCTCAACTCCCAACGCTGGCTAGCCCAGCTGAAGGAGAAACTTTGTACCTATATGTGGCCGTTAGCCCAGCCACCATCAGCGCAGTATTGCTGAAGGAAGAAAGTAAAAGTCAGCAACCGATCTACTTCGTCAGTCATACACTGACGGATGCCGAGACTCGCTATCCTCTACTCGAGAAAGTTGCTTTCGCGGTAGTAGTAGCTGCTCGGAAGCTGAGGCCCTATTTTGATTGCCATCAGATAGTGGTATTAACTGATCAGCCGTTGGTAAAAGTTCTCGGCAAGGTTGAAAAATCTGGTAGGCTAGCCAAGTGGGCTTTTGAGCTCACCGAATTCAGCATCAGCTACCGTCCGAGGGCTGCCATTAAGGCTCAAGCTCTAGCGGATTTCTTGGCCGAATGCTCATACCAAGAAGCGCTAGACAGTGAAAAGAAAGTCTGGACTGTGTTTACGGATGGATCTTCCACCGAAAACGGTTCAGGGGCAGGAGTAGTGATAACTTCTCCCGAAGGCAAATCCTTTGAGTATGCACTAAAGTTTTCTTTTAAGGCCTCGAACAATGAATCCGAGTATGAGGCAGCAATCGTCGGCCTAGAATTGTGCATCTCCCTGGAAGCCGATCATGTCTGCCTAAAAACAGACTCTCAGCTAGTTGCATATCAGATCAGTGGCAGCTACGAGGCCAAAGAGCCCTCCATGATAGCTTATATTGCCAAGATCAAATCAGTCATTGCAGAGCTGAAAACTTTTGAGGTTCAGCTGATCCCAAGGGGTCAGAATACTCAAGCCGATGCACTCTCCAAACTTGCCAGTTCATCTCTTACCGAGCTGAACAGATCTGTATATGTAGAAGTGCGTCGAGAGAGAAGTGTCGACGAAGCACCTGAAGTGTGCTGCGCTGACCCAGAGCCTAGTTGGATGGACCCCATCCTAGCTTTCAAGCTTCGGGGAGAAACTCCCGAAGATAAAGCTTTGGCCTCCAAGATGAAGAGAACCAGCTCTAGGTTCATTGTCTTCAGGGGGGAACTTCTGAAAAAGTCCTTCTCAGCCCCATTGCTGAAATGCGTGGGACCAACAAATGCAGATTATATCCTACGGGAGATTCACCTCGGCATCTGTGGGAACCACATTGGGGGAAGAACCTTAGCCCACAAGGCATTGAGGGCTGGATATTATTGGCCCACCATGATCGCAGATGCTAAGGAGCTGGTTCGGAAATGCGAAAAATGTCAAAAATACGCTCCAGTTATCCATCAGCCAGCAAGGGATCTTCAGCCGATCCTTAATCCACTCCCGTTTGCCCAATGGGGACTGGATATACTGGGACCATTTCCAGAGGCTGTGTACCAGAAAAAATGGCTGATAGTTGGTGTCGACTACTTCAGTAAATGGATCGAGGCCGAAGCAGCCTCGAACATTACAGAGCAAACTGTCAGAAAATTTATCTGGCAGAATATCATCACTCGCTTTGGCATCCCGAGAGTATTTGTCTTCGATCATGGGAGGCAATTTGATAACTTACCGCTGAAGCGGTATACAGATCAGTTCGACATCAAACTGACATATTCAGCGGTATGCCACCCGCAAAGTAACGGACAAGCCGAAGCTGCAAATAAACAGATCTTAAATGCCCTCAAGAAGAGGGTGGAAGATCAAAAGTCCAAGTGGCTGGAGGAGCTCCCTGGAACCCTTTGGTCCCTTCGGACAACTGAAAAAGAGGCAACGGGCCACTCACCTTTTGAACTGGTGTATGGTGCCGAAGCCGTCCTTCTAGTGGAAATTGGCTCTGAGAGCCTTCGAGTGCACCACTTCTCGGCTGAGAATGAGCGACTGATGAGGGAATCTCTCGATTTCCTCGACGAAGTAAGAGACTCAGCCCGAGACAGAATGGCCGCCTATAAGCAGAGAATCAGCAAATTTTATAACCGAAGGGTCCTTGCAAGGCCTCTCAAAATTGGAGACCTTGTCCTTCGGAATGCTGCTGCAGTTCAGAAAGGCCGAATCCATGGGAAACTCTCAGCTGCATGGGAAGGACCTTATGAAATCTATGATGAGCTTCAGCCAGGGACATACCGACTTCGGCAGTTGGATGGAACTGAGTTGAAAAATCACTGGAACGCTGATGTACTGAAAAAATACCATGTGTAAACCCTTCGGGGCAGAACAATCTTTGTAAGTACATTTTGAATTAATGAAAGGCCTTGGAGCCGCCATTTATATAAACGTTTACAACTTTTTATCCTTTCAAAATTTTCTTTGTTCTATCTACTCTTTAAGGGTTTTTTATTCAGCCTCGTCTGAAACCTTCGCCTTCGGGTAACTGGGTTTCAGATTGCTGACAAAACTCGTCTTTTTAAAGAACACTAGTCTTTCAGCTGAAGTCAAACTTCAGTAAGACTTGTTCTCCAAAGACATGAGTCCATGGACAATTCTGGGATATTGCCTTAACTGAGCCTTGTATCCCAGAGAGCCATTATCCGAAACATTGCCTTAAGTTGGCCCTGTGTTTCGGGTATCCATTTTTCAAAGATAGACAGAAAATCAAGGATAACAGCAACAGTTGAAAATTGTTTAATCAGCCTCGTCTGAAACCTTCGCCTTCGGGTAACTGGGTTTCAGATTGCTGACAAAACTCGTCTTTTTAAAGAACACTGGTCTTTCAGCTGAAGTCTAACTTCAGTAAGACTTGTTCTCCAAAGACATGAGTCCATGGACAATTCTGGGATATTGCCTTAACTGAGCCTTGTATCCCAGAAAGCCATTATCCGAAACATTGCCTTCAGTTGGCCCTGTGTTTCGGATATGCGTCTTTTAAAGAACACTGGTCTTTCAGCTGAAGTCTAACTTCAGTAAGACTTGTTCTCCAAAGACATGAGTCCATGGACAATTCTGGGATATTGCCTTAACTGAGCCTTGTATCCCAGAAAGCTATTATCCGAAACATTGCCTTCAGTTGGCCCTGTGTTTCGGATATCCATTTTTTAAATAACTCTAGTCTTTCAGCTGAAGTCAATCTTCAGTAAGACTTGTATCCCAGAAGCTTTGCCTTCAGTTGGCCCTGTGTTTCGGATACCCATTTTGAAGAAGTGAAGAAATTGTTTATTCAGCTGAAGCCATACTTCAATTTCTGGGGGGGCAAGAAGCACTATCAGTGCAAGTATGTTCGGCAGAATTGAAGAAATAGTAAAGCATTCAAAAACAAAGCAACTGAAGAAAAGAGCATCAAATTAATAATTCATGCTCAGAAATTGAGCTACAAGTTCAATTAAACTGTATCGGCAGCCGCCCACAAGCGGAAAATAACAGCTGCCGAAATACGTACATAAGCAAAAAAATAAACTGTTGTACGACAAGGCAAGCTGAAGCAAAAAACAAGGCAAAAAATTCAGAAAGCGGCAAGTCTAAAGTTAAGCGCATGATGAACCGCAAGATTCTAAAGACGACTGCCCGAGTTCCTATGCTTCAGCCTGAGGATCAGACTGATCAGCGTTGTTGAGCCCCATGGTGGCCTCAGCCCCAGCAGCAGAAGAAGCAGGCTTTGCACTCTGCCGAGCCTCCCTTTCCCTCTGTTCAGCCTCCAACTCCATTCTCTCAGCTTCCTCTTCGGCTTCCTCAGCCTTAAGAATTTCAGCTTCGACTGGAGTTGCATACTTCATATGAGGGTCTTCGGGATTCTGGACCCATTCAGCACATTTGGACCAGTCCAGCTTCGGCTCAGCATGAAGGCAGACTCTTCGGCATACTCTGAACCCGTTTCTGAAACCCATTTCATATTCTTCCTGGGTATAGACACGGACTTTGAGTAGAGCCTCAGCATCAGCCAGCTTCTTCTGGGTCTCCTCCAAGTCTTCCTTGGATTTCTTCAGCTCATCGGCGAGCTTGGAGGAGGAACCTTTCAGCTCATTCAGCTCCTGCTGAACTTGGGAAGCCTTTGTCTGAGCCTGGGCCACTTCAACTTTTTTGGCCATCAGTTGATCCTCAGCCTCATGGAGTTTAGCTCTCTGAGCTTCAGCAGCAGCAGCAGCCTCTGAGAGTTGGACATCTCTGGCCTGGAGCATCTCTTCAGCAGCCATTCGGCTGGCTTCAAGAGCTTCTAGTCGTTGCTGCACTTCAGCTTGTGCAGCAGCTCCTTCCTGAATACGGCTCTCAACAGCAGCCTTGAATTTGGAGACGTCCACTCCCATATGCTCCTGGAGGAATTTTTCCCCTTCCATCAGTGGGGGAAAAACTTCCTTCTCCATAGCGTCGCAGAAGGTTTTGAGGGCTTCAGCAGCTCTTTTCTCGTACTCCTCACCCTTCTGCTGCTTCTCTTCAGCTGCTGCTTGCTTCAGCTTAGCAAGCTTTAATTCCTCTTCAGCTACCTTCTTGTCGTGCTCAGCAGCGTCTACCCTATCTTGTAGGGTATCTATCAGCTCTACAGTGAGAGTCTGATTGTGGACGAACTGAAAACAGGAAGACAAGTTAAAAAATTAAAAATAATAATAATAATAATAAAAATAGAGCTGAATTTTAGAGGAAATAAAGGCAAGGAAAATCACCTGCATCATCAGCAGTTGGTTAGACCTGGCTGGGTCAGGAACTGATCTGCTGGATTCGCCCATCCCAGCAGTGGCCTTCAGCGACCAGATTCTTGCCCTATCTACTTCGGACATGCCAGCAAAATCGCCGAAGTAGGCTGCAGCACCTTCACGGTTCTGACCCCATATGAGGTCCCAGATGTGATCTGGGATTGGAATTCGGGGGGCCGAGAAACCCATCTCTCCAGATTGCAGAGTCTGGAAAGAAGGAAAGGATGACGATGGAGCTTGATTAGCTTTGGATGGCTCAGCATCATCCTTCTCAGAGGAGTCAATTACTATGACCTCCTCTTCTTCAGGGGTGAGGACGAAAGCCTCGACCTCTCTTGCAATGTCTGCCGTGAAACCCTCAGCACTGGGCATCACGACATCCTTATTTTTGTGCTCAGCAGCACTTTCCTGAATTGCTTCTTGGACCCCTCCCTTAGATTCGAGAGTTCTCTGATCCACCTCCATCTCAGGAGGTGGCGGAGGGGTCTTTGGAGGTGATTGGGGTGGTGGCCGGGGAACCCTCGGCGATCCATTGCCTTCCTCGGGTTCCCTTATTGCAACGCCGATGGTCATCGGCCTCCGCTGAAAGTCATGCGGCCCGATGATGGCCATCCTTCGGCGCCTCTTCTGAAGGGGCTGCTCGTCCATATCTGAGTCTGAAGACTCTTCTTGTATTTGGTCTTCGGGACGAACAAGGGCTTTCCCTTCTCTGTGTCTGTTACTCTCTTCAGACTGTAACAGACAGGGGGGAGGAAGAATGTGAGTAAAAAAAATAAAAATAAAATAATAATAAAAAAAAAGAAAAAAAAAGAAAGACAGTTAAGTCTGAAAGCTCACCGAGGTCTTCAGCAAAGCCTCGTCTTCTTCAGCTGCCCTAGTTGCAGCTTCTTCTTCAGCAGCTCTGGAGGACCCTTCTCCTCCTTCGCAAGCTTCGAGAACCCGTGCAACCTCTTCGGTTGTACGGGCAACTTCAGCTTCTTCGTCCAGCAGCTGAAACCAGGGGTCTCTCTTCTTCCACCAAGGCTTCTGCCTCTGATACAGAGCAACAACCTCAATTTGGAAGTGGGAAGAGTCTAGATGAACTTCCCTATGCCTCGGTTCAGTGATAGACGGGGCCCGTTCAGTTACAACTCGTTCTCGGTTGACACCAAGACGAGCGTAGTTAATGCCAACGTTGGTCTCGTCCCGCTCTGAAAAAGAAAAGGGGAAAGGTCAGTTCAGATAGGTTGGCACAGCATAAAAAAGCGAAGCGAGAGAAGAAAAAGAGATAATTAAAAAGCCTCGGCCCCAGCCGAAGAAGCTTACCATCCTTAAACTTTCGGCTGAGGCCAACAGCTGCTAGCATGTTCTCTTGGAAAACATAATGCGTATCGGGGAGCCAAGTCTCCGGGATATGCTGCATTCGGCCGCTGCCCCCCCGGTTCGGCAGCTTGCCGAAGATATGTTGTTGATCAAGGTTCGGATCTGGCTTGTTATCTGCGGGGGGACCTAGACTTCCCATCTCGGGATCAGGCTCAGCAAGGTACCGGGGAGCGCTGAAGACGCAAGGGTGGCCCGGATCTGTGGGTGCCCTAACCCAAATCCATTGACCTCTCCAGTCCTTGTCTGAAGAGTCGTTCGACCACATGGTTAGGTATTGGGGCCGGGACTCAATCCGGTACCACCCAGAACCATGGCTTCCGTGCCCACTTTGAATATTTGGCACTAGCCGATGAAGCTTTTTGAAGCAGTGCAGGTTCGGCACATACTTGAAAAACTTGCAGACCCATAAGTATGTCATCACCCTTCGGATGCTGGTGGGAGTTAACTGACATAGGGAGATATTGTAATGGATCAGCAAGTCTCGGACGAATACGTCCACAGGGAACCTCAGCCCGTACTGAAGCTGTCTTGTATACACCCCCACATACCCCGGGGGTGGACGATGGATTCTATCGGATGCCGCGGACATTCGACACCAATACCCATCAGCTTCAAAAATGCCGTAATGCAACTCAATTTGCTCGGCAAACCGATATTGTTCGGCATTCTCCACCCACCATGAGTAGGGGCGGTTCTTTATCATGGCCGAAGCTACTTCGGCATTCTCCCACTCTGAAAACCCGGGGAGGATATCCCAAAGGACAGCGGGAACTTCATCGTCCCGTCCAGAAGCGCTCGGCCCCTTCGTTCTCTGAGGAGGAGCCGAGGAAATTGGAGTCGCCTTAATCCCTTCAGCAGGGTCAGACTCTGGCCTTTGTCCATTCCAGGTCCCAATCCTGTTCCTAGGATCGGGAATCGGCCTTGCTCTTCTTGGAGCACGGGCTCTACCTCTAACTCCTCTTGCCATTGATTATTTCGAAGAAAGAAGTCGAAAAAAGGGAAGGAGTTCGAATTCGAAGAAAAATAAACTGAAATCAAAGGAATTTACCTTAATCTGAAGCGAAAGTTGCCGATTTACGAGTTCGTAGTGGCAAGTCTCAGTTTCTAAGCTTAATGCTCGGGGAATTTGCGAAGTTTTGATGCGGGTTCTTGGTTTCTCTCGAGAATTCTGGGTTTGTGTTGGTGAATAAGTGAGGAGAGATGACGCGCCTCTGTTTATATCTCCAGGAATGGAATACGGAGAGTCCGCGTTTCAATTTCTCTTAAATACCCCACTAAGTAACCGTTAAACACATGATCTTGTGATTAAACTGCCCATTATCCGTCCAACTTCCACAATCATCCGCCTTAACCGTTGTTATCTCATTAATTACGGTTTAAATTCAAATTTTTTGGATTAATTAAATCATTTACTTCCCTCCTTTTCTGAATTAAATCAAACCCGACCCGTCATCCTTCCAAATCGGGTCTGGGGGGCAAGTTGTTTGGGTCCAATTTAGTCCAATTGGGCCTAGGCATTAAATGATCCAATTAAAAGCCCAAGGTCAAGGTTCAACTCTCCAATTGTGCAAAAGTCAAAGGTCAGCCCTCAAAGCAAGCCAATTGGGCTAAGGCCCAACCTCTCCATGTATGAAGAGGTATAAAAGCCATCAATATTCATACATTCATTATGTTGATTCATTCACATATTCTTATATACATTCTCATATATTCAAGCAAAGCCTCAAGCAACTAATTCTCTTGCATAGTGTTCTCTTTCTACACATTGTACTGACTTTAGCATCGGAGGGACCTTCCTCGGCAACACCCCCGAGGCTAGTTTACGTGTGTTTACTGTGCAGGAAACCTTCGGCCCAACATAACTTGGACCGAATCTAGTCTTCTCCGTTTCAGCGGACCTTCGGCAAGGTCCCATTGTTTTCACCCGAAACAGGGGTGATGAAGAATTGGACAAACTTTTTGGCTGAGTCACAATGCAAATGGAGGTGTTATGCCTTATATTCACGGAGCTTTGCTTCCCATGAACACCAGCAAATCTGAGAGCAATAACGGCGAAAAGCTGTCTAAATCTAAGTAGTTTTCGGGTTTTTGATTTGGGGTTTTCAAGAATATGTGGATTATTTGGTATAGCTTGTTTATGGTTGGTAAAATATATTAGTAAAAGTCAGGAGTAAATGAAATTAGAGGGTTTTAGTTGATGTAATGTGTGATGTTTTTGCTTAT
This sequence comes from Chenopodium quinoa, assembly GCF_001683475.1. Taxonomy (NCBI): domain Eukaryota; kingdom Viridiplantae; phylum Streptophyta; class Magnoliopsida; order Caryophyllales; family Amaranthaceae; genus Chenopodium; species Chenopodium quinoa. The sequence goes on along the minus strand of NW_018744501.1, from coordinate 591,062 downwards.
TGAACAATATGTTTACTAAAAAAAGCCTGCTTGGTACTTCCTAATTACTGCAATTTGTTCCTTCTGTTTTGGATTGTTTTAGATTACGAGCTTACGTGTTAATTGACAGTAAACCATCAAAAATACTGGTATTTGCTTTCACTTATTCAAATTTTGTAATAAAATTCTGTTTTGATACATTTATGGCTATCTTAGTAAGATATACTATGTTTTTACTAGTTATTTCTTGAACATACTCGGTCTTTTACTTTATAAGAGAATTTAATGATGTTAATTAGTCCTAATTCAAATGGAGTAATAAGTTCTTTTGGTTGGAACCTGGAAGGGAAAATGAAGTGAGACAGTTGGAAAAATTGAAATAGGTAGCAGTTCAACGGAGGGATAGATCGAAGAAGATGGGTGGTTTTCCATTGCTATTATGTCTATCAATAGTATAAATATAGAAGTGACGAGTGATGAACAATCGAGGAGAAGAAAAAGAAGCCAGTAGAATTAACATACTCTATAGCCTAATTCTTTTGAGCTAAATTGAACTGAAATGAAGTTAAAATAAACTGAATTGAAAGTAAGACAAAAGAGTAGGGCCTTGTTATGGTAAAATTACGATATATGTAAGAGTATGGTTATCAACTAAATACTACGTTATACGTATGTCTTTCTATTAATGGTGTTGGGTGCTTCATTTCAAGCATTGAATCAAGCCTGAGTTGAAGCAATCGTTCGACCTCGAGGGGAAGGTAACTGCACAAAGAAAAGGCTAGGGAAATGGAATATATGGTTGTGTCTGTTGTCCTTGACTCGTTGACATATGTGTGCCATTCTTTGCAATGGTTAGCCATTGTGGTTGTCCTTGCTTATTGGAGTTCCGAACATTATTTGGAGAAGCATTGCATCTATCAGAAATCTGAGACTCAACGTCAATGTGTAGTTCTAATTGCAGGTAATAAACTTATCTTTACGTCTTGTTTGTTTTATGTAGCACAGAAAGTCTAAAATGGCTCATGTATTAAAACAGATAACCTGAAGTCCCAACCATCTCCGATCATCATTAGCACGGAAATGGCGGGGTTTCGTAAACAGCTGATGGGGAAACCTCAGGTCTTAGAAGTCAAGTTTCCATGCTTCTTAGCTTCTTGTTACATAACCATTCCTTGATTAATGATTTAATGAAGTAATTACCAGTTTCCCTGCAATCAGAGAACTTCAAAACTTGCATAAGTAATGTCTTAAAAGTTTTGTTGATTGAAATCGTTAAAAATTTTACAGTATCGATGAAAAAAAGAAAAAGCATATTAAGGTGAATTGGAGATTTTTTCAATTGCAAGGGAGTTATTTTCATAGAAACTTTTATGATGTATTGGGGATTTATTTGTGTATAAATTTTTGAAGAAAATCTAATGTCATTTTGCATAGTAATGTGAGTCCATCTCCATTGTCGCATTTTCATCATAAACTTTCATTATGATAGAGGTGACAATGAGTGGTACTGGAAATTTACAAAGAAAAAAAACATGTTTGGAGATACTATTTACTAATATGGACATATGGTCATGGTGTCATGGTTAGTAACTTAGTAAGATGATATCATATAGCTGCAAGCCTGCAAGGTATACACTTTGTTACAGCTATCAGGAGTACATTTTCTATTTGGAGTTGGAGTGCAAATAAGCATATATACGTACTACTATATGCTATGTGCTTCCTCTATTAGTTGTAAGATGGGTGGAGTAACTCAGTAAGCTGTAAGCCCCTAAACTTATACTAGATTACAGCAAATTGCATTGTGGAATTGTTTGAAAAAAAAACAGAGCGCAATGTGGGATAGCTCACATGTGAGTTTTTGGTAAGTACGTAAATGTCTTAAGATCATTAAAATTTACTTACAAATTTTAATTAGGATCAGTAGTCAGAAATTATGTGTCTGGATTAGGATCATTAGTTATTTGCCAGTGTGAAAGAGATCAAGAAGGATTGCAAGTACATACGTGTCTGAGGTTTGGATTAGTCAAAATTTAATGAATGGCTAAGATTTGATCTATTATAATGACTACAATTTTAATGTAGCCATTTGAAAACTATCCTGTATATTAAAGTAATTAGTAATTTACATACGTGTCTTAAGACCATTGGTAGGTACATACGTGTCTTAAGACCATTGGTAAGTACATGCGTGTCTTAAGACCACTGGTATGTACACACGTGTCTTAGGACAATTGGTTTTTATCGATGAAAGAAATCAAGAAGTTATGTAATAATGTTTTTATCAATGAAAGAAATCAAGAAGTATATGTAATAATGTTTTTAATCATTGAAAGAAATCAAGAAGTATATGTAATAAAGTTTTTATCAATGAAAGAAATCAAAAAGTATATGTAATAATGTAATTACATATCTCATGATAATTGGTAGATTAGATTATATATTGCCCAAAACAGTACTAATTTATTTTTGGTACCTACAAGAGGTTTAGCAAAAGAATCTTTGGTTAGTAGGTGAAGTTCTCAAACAAAGGCTACAAAGTTATAATATACATTTGATGTCATTATCTTCTGATTAGATCTCCTTCAATTTTGTTTTGTTAAAATTCTGAATCTTTGACAGCTTATCTAACCACATTAAGACAAATTCTACACATTATTGACTAATTGTTTACTGTCAATTTGTTATTAATACACACTAGCATTTGCATGGTATATAACTCTTTGCAGGAGTCACTTGTTAGCTCACCCTGCTTATTGTCTAAAGCCGGTTTCGTAAAATGACTATTGAGCATGACGAAGAAATTGGTGCAAGAGAAGCTATGCAAGACGTTAAGGAGCCATTAATCGAGCATAGAAAGATCAATGGCCACGAAAACAAGTCTTATTCTCAAGGCAATGGTGATAAAGGGTCAAATTTAGTTGTTTTTATTAGTACTATGGTTGCTGTCATGGGGTCCTTTGAGTTTGGTTCTTGTGTAAGTTCATTTAGTTCTTATGATTTCATCATTTACTGTTAATTAAATATGTGTTTGAAATTGATAAATATGCTTGTTAATTTTTATAGGTTGGATATACAGCACCTACTCAAACATCTATAATTAAGGACCTCAACTTATCAGTGGCAGAGGTGAGTGCAGTTTAATAATCTTAAGCTAATTATACTTTCGCATTCATAAATTATTTTGTAGCACGATCTGATATGAGACGGATTCATAATAACTTACCATTAGACGACACATGAGAAATTTCCCATTTTTTTTTATAAAAAAATCAGTTAATATTGTATGACTGTGGGCTCACAATAATTTGTCGTGAGATCAAAACACTTTTATTTACTCTAGGATGAATCGATTTTTTGAGTATTTTTTGATATTTCGTGATAAAATATTACAGTAAGACTTGCTTAGGAATATCTTTTAATATTTCGGGATAATTATTATGACTCAGCTCCACCTAAGACTTTATATATCTTGTTGGACAGTGATCAGTGAACACAGATTAGAGAGCCTAATGTAAAAGCCTGAGAGCCAAATATCTACTCGTATCTTTTATATGAAGAAAATAATCATGCATTTAATTTTGTCCAAGAAGATAAATTTCTGATTTAAAGTAAATGTAAAATATACTCTTTACTAATGATCTCTTTCCAGCTGGGGTAGTTACATTTTCTTGATTCTTTTCACATAGCCTTTTTTTCTGATTTATTTCAAATAAATTACACCAATCCACCAGGCCAGCATCAACCAGATAGATTGTAGTGGTGGTGTTTTGGAGAATTTGCAATTTCTTTAATACATCTGGGTGTACCTAGCTCTAGAGACACCCAAGGTTAGATTTCAGTCATATGTAAATTCCGGCTAGCTAAACAAGAGAGCTACAAATGAGTAGAAAATAGCCTTGGGCGTACGATCTAGGTACACCTGGGTGTATAATTTTCACTCTCAAGAGAATTTAAGTCTTCACAACAAGGTACCACATAACGACTAGTTCAAAATGCACTTATAGTACAAACGGATATATATTCAATGTCTTTAATGTCATTGTAGCCATTGCATCAAAAAGATCCACACCATTGATAAAATGCTAGACTTATTGAAATTAAGGATTTAGACCTTCTCACTGTAATACTACAAAATTTATGTCTTTGTAAAATTTGTAACCAAATGCTTTGAGTGAAAATAGGAACAAAGCCAAGTTAATTCAACAAATTTGGAGTCATGTTAATAATGCCCATAAGTTTTATAAGTAAAGTCATGTACTTGACTTTTGAACTAGCCTTAGTCTTAAGGGAAAAAAACAGCAGTATTAATCAGTTACTACATGGACTGAGATTGAGAATAGAAGAAACTTTCCTTTTCTGATGTGTCATTCATGAAATTTTCTTCTGCTGCATCTTTCAGTTTTCGTTGTTTGGTTCTATTTTGAGCATTGGAGCTGTGCTTGGTGCAACCACCAGTGGACGTATTGCTGATCACTTTGGCCGAAAAGGGGTAACAAACATTCTGCATTCCACAATTGAAATGATATTCTACATTATGTTTGACTATCAAATACTAGATGATTTTTGTGATATTCGTTAATGAGTTGCATCGAATAATTTGTGGTGTTTTAATAAAACCAGGCTTTAGCTATGTCAACTGTTTCATGCATTATAGGATGGGTTGCAATTTACTTCTCTCGGGTAAGTGCACTCTTTATCATTTTATCTCCAATAATATTAGCTACTTTGCAATGAGATCAATCTTGCAGACTGATCACGCTGCATTCTACTCATTTTTTTAATTACTATAGGAGGCAATGTCACTTGACATTGGAAGGTTTCTCACTGGATATGGTATTGGAGTTTCCTCTTATGTGGTATGTTTTCGGCTTTTGTAAAATTGCATTGTTTCGTATACTGCTCTGTCAATATAGAGTTATATCAACATAGTATTGATGTTATTCAAATTAGGTACCTATATACATAGGTGAAATTGCACCAAAAAATCTCCGTGGAGGTTTAGGCACACTGAATCAGGTATGTTAACATGACCTTATCACTATTTAAGCTGCATAATGAAAAAAAAAAAGAATGCAGGAATAGATTCATAGTGCTTATTTTTGCAGCTTATGATCGTGATTGGAGCTTCAACTGCTTGTTTTGTTGGAACAATTGTTACCTGGCGAGTGCTAGCACTAACAGGTGATTTCTCCTCTATAACATACTCATTGAAGAGTATGAATAATAATGTTTTTTAACAGATTGAAAAGCCTTACTAATATATTAGCTTTTTCTTTTGCTTCCCTTTTATTGGCACTCTGAAGGAATCATACCGTGTATCATTCTTTTGGTCGGTCTCATTTACATACCAGAATCACCAAGATGGCTGGTAAGATGTGACTGTCATTGGCTCTTACCATATGTGCATCTGTACTGAAAAATAAATTGAAATGCAGGCAAAAGCAGGGCAAATGAAAAGGTTCGAAAGTGCACTGAGAATGCTTCGAGGGAAAGATGCTGATATTTCCACTGAAGCATATGAAATTCAGGTGAGATTCTTATATCATAATCATATTATAAGAGCACATTGATGTAAAGTGATTGTGATTGATTAACTTTCTTTCATGACAGGAATACATAGAAACTATAGAACACTTGCCAAAAGTCAGGATGCTGGATCTTTTCCAACAGAGATATAAGCGTTCAGTCACAGTGAGTATTAAGCTTAGCACCTAGATTTTTCTAATTATGAAAGAAAACCAAAAAGATCATAACTTTTCAACCTGAATCGTATTTTTGACTGAACACAACAGCTTTTCAAGAGACATATTTCGTTGATTATCAAGAAATAATCTTTGCTATTTATGTACCTCGTATAATATAGTATCATTTGCATGAAAACATCTTTTGGTTTGTAGATTGGGGTTGGACTTATGCTTTTGCAACAACTTGGTGGTGCTAACGGCATGGGATTCTATGCAAGCGAAATGTTTGTTGCTGCAGGTAAGAGAGTGGACTTACAATGTGTAAAAATGTTTCTGTTCAATAAGCTCACCAGATTGTTTTTCTATTTAGTTATTATTGTTGATTTAATTTTTCCAATCACATTCTGCAATGTCAGGTTTTCCTTCAGGCAAATTCGGAATCATAATGTATGCAAGTATACAGGTATTTTTAGATCACTGCATGACTTAGTTTGTGAAAGCTAAGATTAAATATATACTAGCAAATGAAACTAGAAAATAAATTGTTTCCTTTGCAGATACCTATAACAGCAATTGGTGCAATGCTGATGGACAGAAGTGGACGTAAACCTCTCTTGTTGGTAAGTTCAATCTTTGAAACATTCTTCATACCTATACATCAGAAAAAAAATAAATTATGATGGAGCATTCAGATTATAACTCGAATTGCAGGTTTCGTCTGCAGGAACATTTTTTGGATGCTTTTTGGTAGGATCAGCATTTTTAGCTAAGGTAATTCATAACACAATTTCTCCTACATTACATGATTGTATTATTTTGTGTTACTGATTCTAAGAGGTGTCATTGTGATACAGCGCTTTGGATTTTTTGTGACAGAGGCTCCGTATCTAGTCCTTGGAGGAGCATTGGTAATCCCTCTAATTTAAACCAATGTTATATGAATAATACGATATGTCATGTTGCTTCTGTTTCTCTGTTCCTTTTTAATAATCTGCAATTCTCTCAGCTTTACATCGGCTCATTCTCTATTGGAGCTGGAGCGATTCCATGGGTTATGATGGCAGAGGTACGACTGTATTCAAAACTTACATCCTTTGATGCCTTTACATGAAGGCGCCTTTCTGCTACTTTCATGTACATTCTGAGTTGCATTTTAAACCCTTGTGTAATTGTCTCAAAACCGAGATTGAAAAAAAGATGTATAACTGGTTAGCATGTGGCTTAACATCCAAAAACTCTTAAGTCAGATTGTATATAACAAAGGTTTGTAAGCAAAACTATATTGCAAAATGGTTGATGTATATACACCCTTTTGCATCAAACTTTGCTTGTAGTTAGACGTTTAGCACTTTCGCCACTTATGAATAAATTTTAGTTAAATTGATGTCACCTTACGGAGTCATGCTAAGTGTCAAGATGCATTCATGAGTGCAAGCAAGCCAAGAAAAAGAAAAGGGATAAAGGAAACTCAAGGTATTAGAAAGAAGGCAAGGTCTTAGTTAAAACTGCCTTACACTAACTGCGATAAAAAGAAAGTCACCCGGCCTTAGTCTCACACCCTCACAATAAGTACAGTTGTTACGTGAATCTAATATGGCGTTTTAATTTGCTTAGAAATAGGACGCAACAAATAGTGTGAATTCATCATTCGAACCATAATCTAAATGATTTTGAAGTACTCATATGGAGTACTGATAAAGCTAATGCTTATGTTAATCTTTGCAGATTTTCCCAATAAATGTGAAGGGGGTAGCAGGAGGTCTCGTCAATTTGGTGCACTGGTTTTGTGCATGGGCAGTTTCCTACACTTTTAATTTCTTCTTCAATTACAGTGCTGCAGGTACTCTGTTTAATTTATTTTTGTATGTTTAAAATTAATTATGGACTATACATTAGTTGGGTAAACATTAATGTATCTAACAAAGTTAATTTAATTTTTTTTTTCTTTTTCCAGGCACCTTTTATTTCTATGCAGCAGCTTGTGCCCTTAATGTCCTCTTTGTGGCAAAATTAGTGCCAGAAACAAAAGGAAAGACTCTAGAAGACATTCAAGTCACAATCAACCAAATAAAATAGTAATTCATATTTACTTTTTATTTTATATGTTCTTTAAATTTGAAACTTTTTTTTTTTAATGGTTGAGATGTTTTAGAAATTTAATAAAGGATGAAATTGGAGATTTTGCTCTTTTTTTTTTTTTTTTTTTTCGTACATATGACAAATTTTGAGATACATAGAGAAGCTTTAAATCTGGAAAGTGTAGAAGCTACAATAAGGCCCCAATTTTACCTATATTGAAATAAAATGTTGCTGAATTAAAATAATTTTTACAAGAAGTAATTTTCTTTGATGTTATTGATTTTTTCAGAGTAAAATTTATTTTTATCGAATAAAACTTACTCCGTGTGTTTACTTAATTACTAATAAAACCCGAATTTGCTAGTAAGTACAACTATAGCTAGTTTTAAGTTGAAGACAAACAAGCTTTATTAAGACACAAGAACTAGCCAGAACTTGTGTTAGTTGCAATAAAGCTTCCAATTTAGAATTGTTTCCAAATTTTCTGTATTTTGTGCAATACATAGCATATCTCTAACAATATAAAAATTACTCCGTATTCAAAGTATTTTATTTTTTTTGGCGGGATATTCAAAGTATTTCTTTTAAAATTGGTAATCTGTAGTAAATTTTACACACTTGTGAAAAGTCTAAAATAGTACATTTATATGTTACATATTTTTTTTTTTCATCAACTATAGACATGCATTATGCATACATTCATATTTTGCAAATGCATGTTCCAGCTCATTTCTTAACAATATGACATATAATTTGATTAATTTCATTAACATTAACGTCAATATGTCATCTTCTATCTACTATTGCCTATCAAATGGACTTGTATTTAACATAAGATTGAGACGTTGATGATCAGAAGTCCCGATCATATGATATTACTACCTTTTGACTAGTTATAGTGGGTTGGGCCATGTTTAGTTTTCTTAGAAAGCCCATTAAAATAACAAGCCATGAAGATATACTTAAGGGTAATCTTAACTCACAAGGTCCATTTTCTACTTGGTTTTTGTTAACGCTTAGGAAATCAACTATGGGGTACTCATTTTAGTTAACTACTCCCTCATCTATTCCTTTAATCTTAAACCCAGTATTATAAACATTAAAAAAAAAAAATTAAATAAATAAATAAATTTTGTACAATCTTATTAGATCCATTTTGACATGTATTTTCGATATAATACCTCTGTTTCATATTATGTGGAACATTTACAAAAAATGGTTGCTACAAATTATGTGCAACAAATGTTTTATTTCATTTACAAGTTGTCATTTCTCTCTATCTTTCTCCTTATCACATGCATTTCTATCTTTCTCTCCGTTTAACAACCACAAACAAATTATGCCTAAAATTCCATGTTAATAATGCCTTTATTGCATATTATATGAAATAGAGTTAGTATCAATTTTTTGAAATCATATATATATTCGTATCTTATTGACTTATATTCGTGGTAAAAAATGACATTGGAGACTGTAAATTTCAAAGCGTAAAGAATAAAAAGGAACGTAAGAAGTACTCCACTAATTACTTTCATATCTCTATTACTTAGTATGTTAAATTGAATCATGTAGTTCGGTGTCCACTTCAAATATCTAATATACCCTTCCTTTAATTCTATCTTATAACTTAATGTTTTCAACGCTTATTTAATACAATTTGTCATATATGTTTTTAAAACGCATATGCACGCACATAGACCTAGTATTAATTTAGAAAACAACTAAGGCTATGTTTAGTTCACCTTATTTTTTGTTTATTTGCTCTGTTCATAACATATATATTTTTTTTCTAATCTGATCTGATTGCTTGATTTTACTAAATGTTAACCTTTTATATACACTAATCCATAAGGATAACAGTATTACAAATGAGGGTTTTTTTTTTTTTTTTTTTTTGGAAAGAACAAATGAGGACATGAGGTCTTATTAAAATTTTATTAATGTTTGTTTTCTAAATATGTAAATCTCATATCTTTATTTTCATTATGGAATTAAAGATATTTAGTGATTGAAAATTGCAAATAAACGATGAAGTTTGATATGAACTTATTTTATTTGATATGGTATGATCTAAAATTATTTTTTCTAATCTGATCCAAAATAAGTGATAAGACAAATAAGGTGAGCTACACATAATTTAAGACAATACAAAATTCTTAACAGTACATTGAATTATACTAATAATCTTCTCAAGACATCTTGAAAGCTTGATTTTAGAGTTAATACTACTTCGTTGAACTAGAAGTCTATTTCTTGACTATTAATTTTTTTAAAGATTATTTATGGTAGTTAGTCAAGCAATTTTTGTGTTCAATTATCATAAAATACTAGATGGAAGTTCGTGCGATGCACGGTTTTTTCATCTATATTTAATTATTTGATTTGTTGTATTTAATAATTTCTGACAACAAAAGTTTAATATTTTTTTTTTACTATAATTTATAATGAATTTATTAAATATAAATAAATCGTAAATATGATATTTTTTCCGTTATATAAAATCTTTAATGTGAAATGATAAATTTTTAATAATTTAAATCCTAAATCATTATTCATTGTTTTACCATATCTTTTATTTCGATAGAATCACCAACCTCGTCCACAACCAACCTACTACATCAATGGATAAAAATGTTAGCCAAACTGAAATTGATATAAATTAAATCTTTACATTTATATAAAATAAATATTTACCAATAAATGAAAAATTGTTGCGATATAAAATCAAATCTATGCATTGGAATTTTTTCATCATCTCTAAAAATAACCAAAGCCATCCATATATTAAGTATATTACCTCTAATCGTATGTCATTACATAAACAAATAATTGTTAAGTATCCTAAATAAATACAATGTAACTAATAATAACAAATATAAATTTAAACATAAGATTTTAAAAATTACCCACACATTGATGACCTAAAATTCGCTTGATGGGGTATTGTATTGATACAAAATTTTATTTGTGTCGTATGATGTGTTAGATCTGCATGTAAAAAAACATTTAGTAAATAATACATAAACATATAATCGTTGAGTATCCCAAATTAGTATAATGTAAGAAATAATTAGAAATACTAATTTAAACATAGGATTTTAAAAATTAAGCTAAAAATTACCCGACCATTGATGACCAAAAATTAACACAAAATTATTAACACAAAATTCGCTTGATGGGGTTTTTTATTGATACAAAATTTTGTTTGTGTCGTATGATGTGTCAATTTATAATGGTAGGTATCACAAATTTTAATTTAATTATAATTAACAAACAATTTGTATTTCTTATCATAAATACTATCAAAATTTATCTTATATGATAGGTTTCAAACTTTATTATAAGCGTTTATCATTTAAATATTTTTTAGTATATTTTTTTTGGATTTCTTATACTCGTAGTATTGAATTAATAAATTTATCTTTTCCTATATTTTTACTTTATTTTTTTTCATTAAAATAATTTAATTCGTGGATTATAATCTACGTGGCATTAAAATTTTAGATATATCAAATCTAATTCGTTACTTTTATCTAGGTGGTGATGCACGGTTTTTTTTTCATACATAAATCTCAAGAAAAGATATTTTCCTATAGACTCTAAGTTTATATATATATAAAATTATATGATTTATTTTACTATTTAATAATTTTAGACAAAAAAAACACATAATAATTTAATTAAAGTGTTATTGCCTATTACAAAAGTATAATTTTAATTTTTTTTATAATGTAATTTATTATGCGGCTTTATTTATTGTTGTTTTGTATTTTATTCGTTGTTGTTAGTTATATGACAACTGAATTTAATAATATGAATAAATTGTAAATATGATATCTAAAAAAAAAATTGTAAATATGTTTATCGATTACATATTAGGTTAAAATCTTTAATGTGAAAAGATAAATTTTTTTTTCATTTTTTGAATAATTTAAATCCTAAATCATTATTAGTTGTTTTTTTAAAAAATAGAAATAATAAAATATAATAAAAATATGTATACTATTTATCTTCTATTTCAATAGAATCACCTACTTCGTTCACACCCATATCTCTTCCATCTAATAAAAGTGGATAAATAAAACATGTTAGCAAAAAATAAATTATATAAAATTAACCGTTATAGTCTTGTAAAATAAATCAATATATTTACCAAAAAGTGAAAAATTGTTGTGAAATTGATCTAAAAATTGTAATCGTACAAAATCAAATCTGTCAATTGGATTTTCTTCATCGTCCCTAATCGCCCGAACAATAGTATTTTTGAAAATTGAATCATTATTTTGTTGTCACTGACAATGCGTGCAATATTGTTTCTTATTTGTAACGAATGAAAAGTATTTAATTGAGTAAACTTTCTTTCAAATAATTTTGGACGAATTGTACAAAGTTGGCTTTAATTGAGGTATGAACGTAATCAAAATTAAGTTAATTTGATGACTTGATTAAGCTACCTAAATCACAAAAAATTTGTTCTAATCATAAAATTAATTAATATAAACTACAAAGGTTTATAATTTTTTTTAATAAATGTAAACAATTTATAAAGATATAATACCTTCTCATCCAATATGACCATCAGGCGAGAAACTCGTACTTTGATTTTCCAATCATTTTTGCTCGAATCTAATTCTCTGATTAAATCAGATCTGCGTGTAAAAATAAAATTTAGTAAAATATAAACATATAATCGTTAAGTATTCCAATTAAACACAATGTAAGCAATAATCACAAATATACATTTAAACATGGATTTTAAAAATTAAGCTAAGAATTACTCAGCCATTGATGACTAAAACTGACACAAAATTCGCTTGATTTGGTTTTGTATTGATACGAAATTTTGTTGGTGTTGTATGATGCGTCAATTTATAATGGTATGCATCACAAATTTTAATTTATTTATTATTAAGGAATAATTTTTATTTCTTATCATAAACACTATCAAGATTTATCTTAGATATATAAATCCTATATCTAAAGATGATTTTTTTAAAATAATTTTTAGTTTTTTAAATAAATTAAATCCTAATAAATCACTATTCGTTGTTTTAACTACGTGGCAAAATTCTTAAATCTCATTCGTCACTTTTTCTTAGGTGACGAGTGAATTTTTTAATTCTAAAATAAAATACAAATCTAATTTTTAATTGGTTGAAATAATACCTTTGCTTATGTGGCGCGCCGACCTCTCGAAAAATACCTACTTTATTTATATATATATTAGATTAGATTAATAAAAAAATTGATGATACATAAAATAGGATATTTGTTTTAGGAAAGCATAAAATAGGATATTTTTATCAAACTACTCCGATATGCTATGAAGTTTTATTTCAATATCAAAATACATGAAATAGATTATGACTCCGTATTTTTTTTACCAAACTTGTTAAAAAATTTTACTCTTAAAATGACTAGGAACATTGTCAAGGCCAATAATCAATACTCCAACGTTACTTAAATTACAAGAGCTTTATTATGATTATGCGAAATGAAGATATTTGTCAAATAAAGAACCATTAAAATAGACTAGAACTATCAAAATCTGACCCGACTCGAAAAACCGACCTGAACCGATTATGATTTGTATCCGATTCATATCCGAAGAACAGGTGAAAACAGTGACATGTAATCTGAACCAAAACAGACCCGACATTAACTAATAACCGAATAGACCTGATACTTTATAACCTGAACCCGATCCTGTAATCAATTTGATATTAACTAAAAACCGATTTGACTTGACTTGATTATGATCCGAACCCAATTAGCACTCGAGTTGTTTAGAACCTGAAATCGATTATAACTTGTCACAAACTTGATACCGACCCAAATGGATATTGACCGACAACCGATTTGACCCGACCTGACATTGATCTGAACTCGAAATAACACTCAACTTGATTAAATTTTAAATAATAAACACCTAACACAACCTACTACTTAACTCGACTCATATTTGACATGAGCCTAGAGGTGTCAAAACCTGAACGCGGTTGACTCAATCTGAAACCGACTCAAAAAAATATCCGATTCAGATTTTGACTCGCATGGACCCAATATTTTAGCATGAATTAAGTTTGAAATTAGACCCGACCTGACCTCACCTCATCGAACCCGCCTTGATCACTCGAATTGACACATTTACTGGCCGAGCCTAAGAATGACCTGGCTTGATTGTGCTTTAATCTATCAAAACTTGTCTTTACCCAACCTGACTAAAATTTGACCCGAGTTTAAGAATAACCCGACGTGAAGTTAAACCGACCGAATAAATACTTCAAACTTGTTTTAACCCGATACAAACCAAACCCAAAACATTACTCGACCCATAATTGACTCGAATCGAACACGAACTGCTACCGAAAAGATATAAAGCCTTTCATAATTTGAATCGAACTTGATCCAATCCGACCTAAACTCGACTTGTAAGTCAGAAAAAACCAATATGACCCGACTTGAATTTGACATAAAACCTGGCATAATCCGACCTAAACCTGAATTAAGTACCCAATTTCTTATGCACCCATACCAATGCCCCCGGATTGATTGATGATAATTTCAGTTTTTATCTTGCTTGATCAATGTGTTACCAAAAGTGTAAAAATTTTGTTGTCTTTTATGTGCTATGATGTGGCGGCTGCTAACATGGCAGACTAAGAGGAGAGTTTTTTTAGATTTGCCCACCTCTCGTTAAAATATATTCCATTCGTATTTTTTTTCTTGCTCAATTTCTCTATATGCGCAGTTTTAGGAGAAATCTAATCTAATATATATATAAATAAAGTAGGTATTTTTCAAGAGCATTCGGCGCGCCACATAAGAAAAGTTATATTTTCGACCAATTAAAAATTAGAATTTCTATTTTATTTTGGAATTAAAAAATTCGTTTGCCACCTAAACAAAAGTGACGAATGAGATTTAAGAATTTTGCCACGTAAGTAAAAAAAAATTATCTTTTAAAATAATCATCTTTAGATATAGGATTTATATACCTACTATTATAAGATAAATTTTGATATTGTTTATGATAAGAAATAAAAATTATTCCTTAATTATAATTAAATTAAAATTTATAATATTTACCATTATAAATTGACGCATCATATGACACCAACAAAATTTCATATCAATACAAAACCAAACCAAGCAACTTTTGTGTCATTAATTTTGTGTCGGTTTTATTAGGTCATTAATGGCTGGGTAATTCTTAGCCTAAGTTTTAAAACCCATGTTTAAATGTATATTTGTAATTATTGCTTAAATTGTATTTATTTGGGATACTTAATGATTATATGTTTATGTTTTGTTCACTGAATTTTGTTTTTACATGCAGATCTAATTTAATCAGAGAATTATATTCGAGCAAAAATCTTTGAAATATCAAAGTGTGAGTTTCTCGCCTGATAATCCTATTGGATGAGGAGGTATTATATCTTTATAAATCGTTTACATTTATTAATTCTTTTAAGGAACCTTTTAGTTTTTATCAATTAATTTATGATTAAAACAATTTTTTTTGTGATTTAGGTAGCTTAATTAAGTAAAAAAATTAACTTAATTTTTTTATTTTTAATTGCAGGGTGATTATGTTCATGCCTCAATTAAAGTCAACTTTGTTCTACAATTTTGTTCAAAATTGATTGAAGGAAAAGTTTACTCCATTAGATACTTTTCAGTCGTTACAAATAAGAAGCAATATCGCACGCATTGTTAGCGACAACAAAATAATGATTCAATTTTCCAAAATACTATTGTTTGGGCGATTGGGGACGATGAAAAAATTCCAATGCATTAATTTTGTGTAATTACAATTTTTGATTAATTTCACAACAATTATTCACTTTCTGGTAAATATTTTAATTTATTTTATAAGACTATAAAGATTAATTTTATATAAATTTATTTTTGCTAACATGTTTAATTTATCCACTTTTATTAGATGAAAGAAATATGGGTGTGAACAAAGTTGGTGATCCTATCGAATTTTTTTTTTAATACAAATTTTTTTTACGTCGAAATATTAAATCTAATAACTATTATTTTTAATTTTCTTATCAAAGTACGATATCATTACAAAAATTATTTTTATGAGATTTTATGTACAAAAAACCGTGGGATATTAGGATTTAAATATTAAAAAAAATAAAAAATAACTTATGAAATTAATGGTCTTATCTAAATACCCGATTAATAAGATGTTCTTTTCATAAAAAAAATTTAAAACTTATAACGCAATAAAAAACTTTACATTCTTTAAACATTTTATGTCTAAAAAGTTGAAAAGACAGATAATTTGTTAGAGATCAAGAGATCATAAGAAATATACAAAATGATATATAGATTTGAGAATTTAATTTCAAGTGTAAAAAGCAACGAATAATGATTTAGGATTTATATTATTTTAAAAATAAAAAATTATTATCTTTTCACATTAAAGATTTTATTCTAATATGTAATCAATGAAATATCATATTTACAATTTTTTTTTTTGAAAGATATCATTTTATTGTCATATAACTAACAACGAATAAAATACAAAACAACAATAAATTAAGTCGCATTATAAATTACATTAAAAAAAATTATACTTTTTAATTGGCAATATCATTTTAATTAAATTATTTTTTGTTTTTGTTTTTGTTTTTTGTCTGAAATTATTAAATTGTAAAATAAATCAATTATAAAAAAAAAAAAAAACTTAGAGTATATAGGAAAATATTTTTTCTTCAGATATATGTATGAAAAATCGTGCATCGCACGGACTTTCATCTAGTAATAAAAAAGGGGGCTTTTTCTATGTGTGGCTAGCCACACCATGTGGTCGGGTTTATTCAACTTACTCCTAACCGAGTAACCCCTCAAGTAACCCCTGACTGAGTAACCCCTCGAGTAACCCTTGACCGAGTAACCCCTGACGAAACCCCTCAAGTAACCCCCTGACCAAGTAACTCCTGACCGAACCCCTTAAGTAACCCTTGACCGAGTAACCCCTGACCGAACCCCTCAAGTAACCCCTGACCGAGTAACTTGAGTAACCCCAACCACACGTATGGCCAGCCACATATAAAAAATTTCATAAAAAAAAAATTCAAAATAAAATATGAAGGAAGTGTGGTTGATGGAAGAATAAAGTATGATAGTTGGAAGGAGAGAGAATATGAAAATATTAAAGTATGATAATTGGAGGGTCCACTAAGAGAGAAGAAATTAGTAAAATATTGTGACACGTTTCCATAAAAGGAAACGAAGCAAGTAATAAAATACGGCCGCAAAAAGAAAGTGGGGCAAGTAATAAAATATGGAGGGAATACTATTCTTTAGTAATATTCGGGTTAAGAATTTAGTATCTGGGTTTTGGAGGCCTTTCGTTTATCCAATACTTCCTTCATTTTTTAATCGCAATGTTTGGAATTTTATAGTGTTCACACACACGTACTCCTTCAATCGACTTTCGTAATTTGTATGCTGAAAAAAATTTAGTAAATCTTGTTAAATTCGTCTCGAAGTACACTTTATTAATATCAACCTTATATACTCCCTTCGTTTCATATTATGTGCAACAAAGACCTTAACACGGGCTTTTGGGAAAAAATTGTTTGTGAGTGTTAAATGAAGAGAGAAAGCTAAGATAAAGATGCATGTGATGAAGAGATAGATGGAGAAAAATAATAACTTAAAATGAAAGAAAAATGGTTGCATATGAGTAATTTGTAGCATCTATTTTTAGTAAATATTACACATAATATTATACAAGTAGTAAATTTAAAAAATGGAATGATACATTACTCGTAGTTGAAAACTAAAAAATAGAAAATTCTATAGAGAGTAATTAGTAACAATGCGGTAAGTTAACACACACCAAAACATTGACAGAGTAACCTCTGACCGACCGAGTGATCATGACCGCACCATATGACCAGCCGCACATAAAAATTTGTGATTAGTAACGACAATAAATAAAAATAAAAGAAAAGGAAAAAGAAAGTAGTGAAAAGGACAAAAGAGAGGACAAGGCACTGTTTGGAATTTGTCTTACATATGACGAGGAAATGAACTTGGTATATGATGATGAATTCGAATGGGGTGTTTGCGTTTTAATTAAATGATCGGTCTTTCTCGCACTTCAAAATTTTCACGGAAAAGGGACTGTGTACCCATCCTTTTACGTATCTTTTAATCTTTTATTGCTTTTTTTTTTATTTATTTATTTATTTATTATTTATTTATTTATTTTTATTTTTTTCTTTTTCTTTTTCTAGCTTTTTATTTTTTTCTAGCCTTTTTTTTTTTTTTTTTTTTTTTAACTCCCTATTAGATTTTCGACAAATTCTAACATTTATTTTTCTAAATATATTTAGTTCTCCGTATAACTATTTATTTCTAACTTGTATGCAGGGGACAAAGAATTAGAAATTTCATACCAAGCACAATTGATATCAAGCCACAGAGAGCTACAGAAAATTTTTAAAAAATTAAAAATGATTACAAAGGTTTTGGCAATGCTCGTAATATGTACACCCTTTGTTTGAAAATATAGTGACATACAACTATAATTTTATTTGAATGAGGGTGAGGAATAGCTCAAGTAGTTAGAGCTCCCCTTCCGGTTTCAAGAGATGTTGAGATCGATTCTCATCATGTCCCTTATTTTTTGCCCCATTTGACTTTTCACGGTCTCCAAGACACATCTTCAAATGCATATATCTCCATTTCTATACGCGTAAAAATTATAAAAATTTGATATTAATAAACTATACAATGAGACAATTCTAACAAGATCCCACATGAATATATTATCACTTATAGATCAACGAGAATTCATAGTCAAAGTTTTAAAAGTTTGACCCATATTTTTGCAATGGAGCAAAAATTAAGGGACGGAGGGAGTACTTTAATAGTTACTCCGTACTAAAGTTTAAATAGTTAAAATTTCAAATGAAAATAGGAATTAAAGATCGTGGTAATTTGACATCTTTTCGAACATATTTTCTTGATAATTTAAGTGAGGTAAGTTATACCTATTTTCTCTATTTATATAATAGTGGTTTGACTAATAATTTTATCAAAGTATGTACAACCTAATGACTAATATTTTAAATTTATATTAGTAAATTTACAAAAATTTAATATTACGGAACATACATTACAGATCACTTCCTCAGATCCTGAATAGTTACAACACTTATTTTAACTTTATATTAGTAAAATTTATAGAAAATTTAATATTATGGAGCATACATTATTGATTAATTCCTCAGATCTTGAATAGCTACAACACTTAAGAATTTGTAAATAGTTTTACAGAAAGGTTGTGAGTATTAAATAAAGTGAATAACTTAATGAGAAAATAGAGTTATTATAAGAGGTTAATAACAAAATAATACGAAGTAGTTAGTAATAATTTCATCATGGCAGAATTAAAATGTTGCAAGTATATAAAAAACAGACAAAAAAACAAGTATTTAAATACGGAGTATTTAGAAATAGTGTAAGTGATATTGTGATAATAATGTTGTATCATTTAATTTGTATATATTCATAAATAATTTATTCATCGTAGGTAGATATGTGAATAATGTCAAAATCAAAGTGTTGCAATTATCCGAGAACAAGAGTGAATAGATGGATGTATAATGGAAATTGTCAGGAACGAACGAGTGTAATTAAATTCTAACTTATATGAAGTGGACAAACAACTAAAAATGTTCACACCAAACAAATAAAGACATAAAACCAAGGGAAAAAGCAATGAGAAAAAAATAAATATCATTAAATGATTACAAAAGCTTTTGGTAGTGCTCACAAATATGGACGTGTACCTTGTCCTTATATGAGAGGTGGCTAATCATGTGCCACCTTTATTTATTTTTATTTTTTTATTCTCTCTTCTATAATAAATTCTTTATTGTAATTAATCAATTAATTTTATTTATTAATATTATTAATATTAATGGGGGAAGTGATCTAATGTCTTGTTGTGGAGGCACTCTTTTAACCATAGTAACGTGCGGCCCACATTGAGTTTTGGCAGCTTCTACGTTAGGTCAACAACTAAGAAGAACAACATCTGGATTCTTTTGCATTTTAGGGTCAATTCTCCAAGTGGAAAAGTCTATGAAATTTTGGCAAAAAACCTCTTTATTATTATTATTTTTGTAAAATTTTTAAAATAAATAGAAAAATACATTATACTGTTTTAGGTGTTTTTTGGTTTTATCTAGTAAAGGGTATTTGTGCATTTATGAACAAATTGGCTGATTAGAGCTTGTTGGTCTTTAGAAGGCAAAAATTCAATCTTACACCATCACAATGTCACATACTTCTAAATTCTAAATCTTAACATCACAATATCACTACTTGCTTCTAACCCTTTTCTTCTTTCGCTTTTTCTATCTAATCGTGTCAATACTTTACAATAAAACACAGATGAGTAATTTATAATCGTCTATCTATTTTACAATAGTTTCATTATTTTGATTTATAGTTTTGTCAAACCATTAAGAATTTTTTTGTAGTACTGGATTAACATAAGTTTTTGGTTGACTTGATGATTTCTTTTTATAAATTCTCATATTTATTAGGAAAAAAAAACTCAAATTGATTGATTATGTTGACATGAATAATTGGCTAGGTAAAATGTAAATTTATATGAAACAATACAAAATAAATATCTTAACATACTTTACGTTCCACAAAATGTTTAGATATTTTCTTGAATATCTTATTCATTGAATATGGTTGAAGCATTTATAAAAGAAAAAAACCAAGTGATCTATGTAGATGAAAACAATTGATTTCTTTTTGATAGGTAAAATAATTGGTCTTATATGGCTGAGAATAAGGTTGAGTATTATTTTGATTTTCATGTGCCATATTCATAACCATCTCAATTACAAATATGGTGGGACTAAAATGATAATGACTCTTTTTGTTAAATGATTAGAAGGATATTTCATATATCTTCTCTTAGTTAAATATTGTTCTTGTCAAAATTTACTGATTTAGTTTATCATTGCAATCTATAAAAAGTGTCTTACAAAATACTCTTTGTGATAGTTAACAATTACAACGACAATAAAGAAGGGTGTATCTAATCCCACCTCATAAAATTATAAGAGTCTATTATTACCACTTTCCTTTAACCTAATCAAGTAGTGAAATCTTAATTATAGTGGGTTGCATTTACATTTTTTAATTTTCTATTTGATATAGGAAGTGTATATATAGGGTGAACTCTAATGACTTGATTTTTACTCATATGATATTATCTTATCAAAATTAATTTGAATTTATTAGTCCTTATTGGCTTATTGTAATTTATTTTAGTTGTAAATTTGACATTGGATAACCCTTATCAGACCTTATTTTTTAGGACTTATCAGTATTACTATTTCTGAAATAATTGAAAATAAAGTGAACAGAACATCATAGGACCTTAAACCTTCTCCTTTTGACTCATCAAATTTCTGATAAAACAAGTTTAGATAAGATTTACGCTTTGTTTGGATAGCAAATAAGAAAGGAAAGGAAGGGGAGGGAAATAGGAGGAAGGGAAGGGGAAAGAAAGGGAGGGGGAGGTGAACTCCATTTTTCCTCCAAATCTCTCCAATTTATGAGGGATTATTATGCTTATTAAAGAGAGAGGGGAAATGGTTTCCTCCCTCTCCTTTCCCTTCCTTCCCTCAATCTTTTACCCAAACAAGAGAGTTTGTCCCCCTCCCTTTCTCTTCCCTTTTTTCCCTTCCATTTTAATTTCTTCTATCCAAACAAAGTGTTACTTCAAAGAAAATACATAACATAGAGCAAGCATTTAGATTAAAATAAAAAGACCAAACTCTAATAGGAGCATTTTTGGTGTGGATTTCCTTATACTTTCCAACTTTCCCCACTTGCAAAGTTTAGCTTACATTCATACCTCTAACATAAAATATACTCTTGGCAAATGGCAATATACTTGGATTTCCGACCAACTATACTGTTTCCAAAAAAAAAAAATTATATAGAAAAAGTTAGTAATATAAATTGCAATTTATGCTTCTTTCACCACTTGTCTTATTCTTGCATTTCTTTTTTTCACTTGCTACCATTAGTGATTACTGATTAATCTTTGAATACTTTCACTTGTATCAATTTCTAAAGTGTGAAATAAAAATATTTGGATTGAATGGACTTTGTATAGGTAGAATTGAAAGTTGTGATGATCAAAATAGAAATAATTTAATTTGAAAATCGAATCATGAATTGAACAACTATGGATGTGTAAATGTGCTATTAAACATTCTCCATAGTGAGTTATGCACCAAATTGAAAGCATTGAATTGATTTGAATTCCAGTTATCAATATACAAAAATTTGAATCCCGGTTTATATATTTATATTTTTAATTTTACAAAAAGCCAAAAATAACTTTCATTAATTAACAACTAATGTCATATCTTTAATGGCTAATTATAAACCAATACTAAAGCATGAAAGAAAGCCTAACTACATACAAATCACGACTAATTCTATCCAAAGACTAATTAGTATTAGGAGCAAACAGCTAGAATTATATATTAGCCCACCTCATTGTTCACACGTGATCATAACTCTTAACAAGTAAGCAAATAATCAGTGGCGATTACATCCCACAATTAAAGGAGTTGGCAAAATTAATGAGAAAACAAGGCTAATTTATGGTTTGTTCGTTATTGTTTTGATTACCAATTTCTAGTTTTTTTGTAAACTAAGAAATAAAAAGGGAAATTGATTTGACATACCCTTAATTAATTTTGGCACACCCGTATGTGAGAAGAGCATAGAAAACTATGCTCTCATATTAAGGTGTGCCAAAATCAATTTTGGCGTGCCAAAATCATTTTCCAAATGGGTAGTTTTCACTTTATTTTTTGCTAGTTATCAAATTCAATTCAATTACTACAACTATAATTCAATACAATTACTACAACTATGATAAATTTAAGTTTATTATATTACCTCAGTTTGTGAAAGATAACACTTTGGAATATGTGTCAAAATTTATCAAACATTGATCATGAATTCTCACCTTTATACGTTTCAAAACATAGTCTTGTGTGGTGTTGTTTGATTTGTCTCGAGATTTACTCGTGAAATATCGTTTTATAATTTTTTGTTATACGAAATTAAAGATATTTACCACTAAAAATATGCAAATAAAAGGGTAAAGTTTGATTAACTTTTCCTAATGTGATTTGAAATAAGTAATAAGGTAATGAAATAAGGTGAACTATTCATCACATAGCCTTAGTTTTATTATTTTATATTATTATGGTAAATAGGACCCCTGTTCGGATCCAATCCTCATTTTTTTTGGTTCAATATATGAGTAGGGCTAAGCACTTGAAACTAAGTAAGCATCCACAATGGATAGCTACATCTAAAGATGGCACTGGGCCAGGTTGGCCCAAGGGCCGACTCGACACAAGCACGGTGTAGGCACGACATGACACAAAACTGTGCGTGTCGAGCCTTGGGCTGCCTTTATTTGGGAGAAGCACAATAAGGCACGACACGACAAGGTACGCTAAAATCAATGAAATTTTGCTTGGGCACGCAAGCCCGACACGTTGGCATGTGGGCCTGGGCTGCACACAGGCCAACCTTTTGAAAATTTAGGCACGACACGAAACTCGTGGGTCGATCCATGGGCCGGGCCTAACTAACTCCAAAGCACGTGGGCCTGACACGAGACACGACCCGGCACAGCCCAAAGCCACCTTTAGCTACATCTCTTGTAGCTTTAGATTGCAATATCATTATACTCAAATTATATCAATTTAAGATACAACCTCCATAATGGCAAGCTACAACCTTTTGTTAAAAAAGAGGAGAAATAAATAATCCAAAAAAAGAAATCACAAACAATTTATTCACTCAAAGTGAAAAATACATGTTTTAGGTGTAAGTTATGTAATTTCACCAAAGTTACAACCCTTGTAGCTCCACACTGGTAAGCTACTAGGTACAACTATTTAAAAATCGCAAGCAAGGACTTATTTATACCACTGTGGATAAGATAATCCCCACTTCATGCACTTTCATTTGACAAACAAGATTCAAACCCCAAACCTCTAGGATTTGAGGTAAAATTTCTTATTAAGTGAGCCAAAGTTTGCTTGGTCTTTATCGAATTTAGTGACACCTCTTTTTTAATTAGTAGGTGAAAACATGTTCTCTTATTTTTCAATAAAAAACTAAAACTAAAAATATTTCTAATTTATTTCAATAATTTAGTAATCCCTCTGTTTTTTTAAATGCATCACTTTAACTTTTGTACTTTTCATATATTGAAGTTATCTAGTATTATTTATAATATATACACGCTCCGTTCTTTTTTGTTCTACTCATTTGCATTTTATGCAGTTTCCAACACATGTGTTTGACCAAACATCTTTAAATACGTACTAATGTATGAAAGTTTAATATCCGGATACTAATCATTGAAACACTCCAACAAGATCCACACGATAATTTTGTAATTTGTACAAAAGTAGCCATAGTCGGTCAAAGTTTGACCTTATGCATAGTGAGTAAAATAAAAAAGAACTGAAATAGTATACAAATGTGATTATTATGTGAAATGTTATTTGATTAATCGCAATGCATAAAAAGTGTTGATTACTATCATAGAATTTTCATAGTGTGAGGTCAGATCAATTCAGGCCAGCCAGATCAAACCACAACTTGTACTTTTTGACATTCATTTATCATTACCAAATATTTGTTGTTGATTGTTAAATTTTGTTTTTAATATTAGATATTGAAAAATATACATTGAAAACAATTAAATAATAACTCACTTGATAATGTTTCTTCTCACAAAGTAAATATGCGATAAAATTTAGGAAAAATTGACTAGAATAATCCCAACTTTGCCTTATTCGCCCAAAATAATCCCAACTTTCGATTATTTTTTAATAATCCAAACTTTAATATGAATTGGATTCTTATGGTCCCAATCGGTCATCTAACTTGTTATTATAAGTTACATGACACGTGTCGGCACCTGATTGGTTAAAAAATAAAAAATATTAAAAAACAGTTTAAAATTTTTTTAAGGAAAAATAAAAAATTATAATAATTAATTAAAAAACCACCTCCCACTAGCAAAACCACCTTCCCACCGCCCACCAAGCTAGCCCGACCCCTGCCCCCTAACTCCGGCCGAGCCCAAACCCCTCTCCCGCCGTGTTGGCGCCGCGCCAACCCCTTCCCCCACGAATTCCCCGTCCCGATCCCGGCCCGTTTGCCTTCTCCTGTCTCGATTCCGCCCACATCCCTTTCCCCATCCTGATTTCGGCCCCCTCTCCTTCCCTAGTTCCGATTTCGACAGCCTTGCCCTAAGTGGTAGGGAGGTAGGGTACGTGGTCGAGGTGCTTGGTTGGTGTTGGTGGTGGGTAGGGTGGTTTGCAATTTTAATTTGGTTTCCTTTTTTTTTTCTTTTTTCTTTTTAATTATTTTTATTTTTTTTATAAAAATTTGAATTGGCTTCTTTTTTAATTATTTTGAAAGTAATTATTTTTAAAATAGTTAGTTTTAAATTAGATGATTAGGCTTCAAAAAAAAAAAGATAATTAAGTTTATTTTTTTAATGGGAATTAAAGTGTTATTTAATAACTAATAATCATTTTTTAAAAATTAAATCTTATTTTTGACCAATCACGTGGTGACACGTGTAAATTAAATTTTGTAAAAAAATTTACCTACTCAACAGGTTACCGGTCATTTGGGACCATTGAAAGCAAATTCATATTAAAGTTTGGATTGTTAAAAAATAATCGAAAGTTGGAATTATTTTGGACGAATGAGGCAAAGTTGGGATTATTCTTGTCAATTTTTCAAAAAATTTAATTAAGTCTAATCATATCAAAACATCACACTATAATCAAACTAAATCCAAAAGATTCAAATGAAAACTTAATATGTATGGATAAGATAGAGAACTGTTTCTTAACTTTGTTTCTTTTATTCCCTTTTGGCTCCCGATTCAATCCACCCAAGAAAAGTATGCACAGGACATGTGAGGTTGGTCAAGCAAATACATTATTTCTTTAGAAAATACCAACTGTTGGATCAAGTAACAAATTATAGTCATTATACAACTAATGTGATTATATCTTGGAGTACTAAACTTCATTTGTCAAATGACGACTGACTAATAATTGGCAGCTTGTTCAACGTCCAAGTGTCCAACTCGTACAATATTACTAGATTTTTTCTTTAATACTTTCTTTATCTAAATTTAGTTATCACTTTGACAAGTGTTATAAACTAATCCGTCCAGAAACAACTTGACTTAATTCAAAATGATTTGATTCAAAAACTTTAATGTGTATGGATACAATAATCTAGCATGACTCAAATTTAAAATGAACTGTCCTAATTAGGTCCGATATGAACTCGAATTGACATCTCTAATGTCCTTGAGTAATATTCGTCGAGATTTACTATTAACGTGACAATTAAATATAAACGATAGAGTATTTTTAAAAACACCTTGCCCGGTTATAATAAGCTCATATTTAATCATGGTGCCTCCAAATAAAATGGTCCTTCCACTGATTACTGTATTAAGTATGATTATACTCATGTTAATCACTGTCAACATTGTCGACAAATTATCCATAACTTATTCTCTATTATTAGTAATGCTATAATCTTTTCCCTATTCCGTTGACACTTGACATTTAGTTTTGAACCATTGTTTGTCCAAGAAACGACTTCTATTTCTATATATGATCATAATAATCCAGATAATTGAACCAATTCCACAACTATGCCATGCTTTTCTTGTACTTGGTACTATATAATTTATCGCCAAATTGTCTAAAATTATTTAAATAAATCTGAACAATTCTTTTGAGTATGCTATTTTATATAGCCCTACAAGTGGAATAAATTGTATAATATTCTTTAGGAAATATGAAAATATTACTAGTTGAAGTCTTCTCTGCTCGTCAAAAAAAAAAAAAAAAGTCCTCTCTGATTTTAAAGTCATGTATAGGAACACATATATATATATATATATTTTCTTTTTAATAAAAAAATTATTTTATGTTTTTTGGATGTCCAAACATAAATTTAGGCCTTGTTTGCTTCACCTTATTCATACTGAATAATTGAAGTTATTTTTGCCAAACTTACATTATTTTTATTGAACATAAATTATTTTTGCTGAATTGAAATTATTTTTACTGAAAAATATTAATTTTTTAAGATGAAGTGAACACGACCTTAGTAATTGCTGAGGTAAATGTTATTTTTTACCAACATATTAAATACCCTATCTTATTCTAGAATATTAAGGGGTTGCCCCTACTATTACTGATTATACTTTGATAACTTTGCCAACTTAACAACAACAAATAAGTAAAGATGTAATCCTTGAAGAAGTTGAGCAAGAATTAAATTAACCAAAGAAATGAACAGAAAAACATAGACAAAGGATGTAAATGCTTTCCAGGCCATTTAATGAAAGATAAAGTCAAGGCTATGATTGTATTACAAGAGGAGAAAATTACCTCCATGTTCATACAATTGGAATGATCAAATGTTCTTCAAAACATGCTAAGTAAATCCTAAATTATCGTTTAATTGGCTACTAAGCCAAAGGAAACTAAGAAAGTGTAAATGCTTTTGTTGGTTGATTAGTTGATCTCTTTTCTCTGGAATCCTTCATCTATTTATAGGTAGATGCTCCTTGAAAATCTAGTCTTGGTCTTCCCTTAATGCCCTTCTAACATCTTTGTCAATTCGCTGGCCATAGTTAGGGCAAAGAGAATTAGCCCTAACTTCTCTAGCGCAGCCCTTACACACCAACACGATGTTGATTAGGTCCTTAATTTTCTCTACTTTGGAGAGGATGTGGTTCCTCACCAGATCACGATCGCTGCCCACTAGGGGTGTTAAAAAATATTCAACTCGAAATATTCGGTCCGAAGATCCGACACGAAATTTCAAGTATCCGATCAGATTTTAAGGTTTCGGATAGGATATCTGAAAAGAATTCAGGTTTTTAGATCGGATACTCATAGGCTAAAGTCGTATCACCTAATCAAAAGTATTTCCTAAAACAATTTCCTTCTAAACCTAATCAAAAGTAGGGTCGAATACACAGAGAAACAATAATCTTCTATTCCTAATTAATAATATAATCTAAATTATCAAGAAATGAGTAGGGTTCAATGAATTAAACTAAGGAAATAATCAATAATAAAAACCTATGGTTTTAGATTCACCAATAATTAATATCTCGGGATAAAATATAGCAATCAACAATTAACATTGCAATTAATAAGAACAGGATCTCACATTTATTAATCAAATAATTAGATCTAACAAGCTCTCGCATTTACTAGGTCTAAACTCCTATTGAAAATAGCCTTTAATATCTGTTTCGGGGTTTTCTGATGTCCTGCGGGAGAGTTACAATTCCGAGACTGGAACCGGACGCCTGTATCTGCAAAACAAACGGATGCTCCGGATGGTTGGAGATCCGCCTCCGACGGTCAAGTTAGTACTTGATTAAGGAGTAATTAATGCGGAAATTAAAGTGATTGGGTCTCTCTAGGTGAGAGTGTTTAATGTGTGTAATCTGCTTTTTAGCGTGTTCTCTCCCTTAATGAGGATTAAGGGAGGTATTTATAACCTCGGGAAACGTGTCAATCTAGGTTTAGGTTAACCTTGGGCTGATTGGGCTTCCCTCGGGAGTTGGGCCTAGGTGACCGGTTATCCCAGGTGTCATGGGAAGGACACGTGTCGTGTCGTAATTGGTCCATGGTGGACGGATCATTGCTTGACACGTGGCAGGCTCCTATTGGCCCATGTGACGGACACATGGCGGAACCTGATTGGTCCACTAGTCAGATGGTGATTAGTGGTGGAAAAATCCCCTAATCATTTGCCCCTCACAGGTGGCACGTGACTGGTCACGTGTTACCTGTGAGAGGTATCGCCCTGTAACAGGCGACGGCCTGCTACAGGTGTCACTCGGCGAGAGGCCGAGAGATTCTCCCGCCAAAATTTTGAATTCTGGAAGTGACCCTTCGCCTTCTCACTTCGCCTATATAAAGGAGTGTTGACTTCGGTCATTTTCACACTTGAAAACTTTGTGAGAGAACATTCGGACCCCTGAACTTGCTCTGACATTTTGGACCCTTTCTGCCTACCGCCTGCTCTGACAAGCCGACTGCAAAGGATTTTCAGAACTTCATCAATCGTCACTCGTTCAGGTAACCGTCGGTTCTCTTACTCTTAATTTTCTCTTTACTTTATTCTTTTTTGAAATGGCACCACGGAAGCACACGACACGACCTAGGTTATTGATCAGCCGGTCACCGGGGACGGCTGAATCTAGGACTAGGAGTGCCGCCTGCCCTTTTCTGGACCCATCTTTGCCCTTTATACAAAGTCCGACTGTATCTGTGTCTATGCAGAGCATGATGGCCAGAACAAAAAAGACTGCCAGGATCTCAAACTCAGACGGCTCCTCCCACAGGGTGCCGATTAGTGAAACATCTGACCAGGCGCCAGATGTGGAGTGAAACAAAGCGGCTTGAAAGCCGGCAGTTCTGAGGGAGGAGTCAAAGTGACCCCTTCCCATTTTACAGTTGACAATTCTACATTCTCTCCTGCTCCTTTTAAAGGAGAGGAGGCGGGCCCCTCCGGGAGAGGGGAGGAGTCGTCCTCTTCGGACTCGTCAGAGGACGATTCCGAGTCTAGCTCTTCTGGCCATGCTTCCCTGGACACAGAAGAGAAAAACAGTCGCCTACAAGAGGCGAGGCTTTCTCACGCAGTTGAGAAGGGGGACAATTGGGCGGAGCCATCCGCCTCTCACCGAGAGCAAAATACCCCCTACTACTGCACGGTACCTCGGGGCCGGATCACGGCCATGCAAGAGAAAGTGGAGAGCTTTATTGCAAACCACACAATGGGCCCCGGCTTTTTAGTGTTCGTGCCGGATCCAGAAGACACAGTCGTCTGGCCGGCTGGTACCAGTTATGATGGCGCCTGCTTTGGCTGCTACGAGGCGGCCATCAAGGCTGGACTGCGCTTCCCACTACATCCGGCTGTTCAGCGGATCTTGGATGGGTATGAGTTGGGGTTATGGCAGTTAGCCCCGAACTCCTGGGTCAACGTACTCGGCTATGTGGCCGGGTGCGAACTGCACGGGGTGGAGCCGAGCTTCGAGGATTTCGCCCACATGAACTACCTCAGCCGGACCCCTAAGGCAGGCGGTACCGGCTGGTATCAATTGACGAGCCACAGGGGCTACCTCATGACGAGAGGTAAAGCAAACAAATGGAAGGACTGGCGGAGCACCTTCCTCATCATTAAGAGTTCAGACACAGAGCTGAACAAGTGCTTCAACAGGTGGAACAGAAATCCGCCCCTTCTTGCAGGCGGCCGCAGCATGTCGCCTGTTCCCCCCAAGGCTAAGAAAGAGATCCTAGATAAAGGACTCTTCAAAGTAGAGTCGAAGGTGAACTCTACTTCAGGGGTACGAGAGCAAGTACCCCTGCACTGCGTCCCGAGCTTCAAATGGCTCTACGACGAGTACTTTTTGGCTGCGTGTGGCCTCAGCAGTCGGTGCTCAAGAGGTAGCCGGCCTGTCGAATACTCTGCTGTTCCGTGCATTTCTTGTTATGACTTTTATTAACTTTGCTATTTGTTTTTGCAGCGGACGCCATGAGCAAAATTACCGCCTCCAAGACTGCGGCGGCCATGTTGCGGGCCTCCATCATGCAACAGTCTTCAACCGACTCCCCCAACAAGGGGGCACCCTTGGTGGGCTTCGAACCTTTCACCCTCTTTTTAGAGTTGTGTTTATGCATATACTGACTCTTTTCTTCTTTTTTAGACGGGCGCTCCAAGAGCTTCTTCTTCCCAACAGCCGGACCCCAAGGCCCGGAGGACGACTGTTGCGAGCTCTCCTAGTTCTGCTAGGAAACATGCGGCGGCTGAGAAACAGCCGACCACTTCTTCTAAAACTCCAGCTGGGCCACCTAGAAGTATGAAATTGTCCTTGTAAATTTTAGACTTTTTCCCTTCTTTACTAGGTCTAATCCGTTTGTTTATGCTTGATGCAGCCGGCCCTCAGGAGCCTGACTTGGTCGAGGTGGCCAAGTCTATGATCAAGGCCGTTCCTCCAGCTGAAAGGGAGGCGGTCAGGTGTGTCAGCACCCTTGACCTAGACGGGATTGCAGGGGTCCTTGCTGAGGTATACTTAGCATATTTTTGAGTATTTGAATTCCAGAACGCCTGTTTTCTTTTTTGTTTGGAAACTGACGCCTGTTCCCCTTTTTACTTAGGCCCTGCTCCGAGTGAACGGCCTTTGCAAGCCGCTTGACCGGAAGAACAAAGAGGTAAAGGCCGCAAAAGCTATGGCCGCCTCTGACTGTGATAAGGCAATGTTTCAAATTGCCCAAAATGAAGTTGTGACCATTGATATTCTTTATTATCAGGCGCAGGCTACCGCCGCTATCCGGGCTCAGTTAGAGGCGGCCCAGAAGAGGAATAGCGAGCTGGAGGCGACCATCAACAACCTCAAGGCCGAGCTGAGACCTCTTCGCCAAAAGATGTCCTCATACGAAACCTTGGAGAAATCCTTGGCGAACGTAAAGGTACGCCTGGTGACCCAGGAGAAGAGTCTTACTCAGGAGCTCTCGGAAAAGGCCGAGCAAGAAAAGAAAGAGCTGGTCCGGGAGATGATGGAAGACTCTGCTCAAATCCAGCGGTTGACTTGGGGCCGCCTCTTCCCCAATGCCGACTTTGCCTCATGGGAAAAAACGTACCGCCAGTGTTCTGATAGATATAATCAGGAGATCCTGGCGGCTGCTGAGGAAGAGGCGTTGGCGGCTGCTAAGGAAGAGGCGTTGGAGAAGGAGGAGCAGCCGGTAGTGGCGCTTGTGCCGCTTGGGGGTAATGCATCAAAGAAGGATGCAGCTGAAGCCGAGTCCAGCAAGAAGAGTGCTGACCAGGCGGCAGCTGCTAATATTGAAGATCTGCCCCCTTCTTAAGCTTTATGTCTTCTTTCCACGGCCTGCGTGCCGTTTGTTTGTATTTACCCGGCCAGGGGGCCGGGGCTCTGAATATTTTGCCGGTCTTTGATGACCGGCTTCTTTTTAATGAATTTTTTTTGTTTTGCTTCAAATTTGTTTAAGTATTGAATATTCTGATATCCAATTGTACACTATACCGACCGTTTTACATGGCCGATAGTTGCAAACAGGTACGGATAGTTAGTCACGCCGCCTATGCCCCTGGACGACTGGTTGTCTGTTTCCAGGCTAGACGATCAGTCGGCCATTTATCCAATCGGTATTCGAACCATTTAAAAGACTGGATGCCCTTTAGGCAGGCGGTTGCGTCATATAAAATTAACCAAGTAGGAAAGTGGTTTCCTACTTGTCATGTTTTTAGGCTAGAGACTTTAGGCCGTCTAGGCCGACTGTTCCCCGCCATAATTAATCTAGTGTGAGCTGGTGCTGTATGAACACCTTTTTAGTTTCATACTAAATTTTTAAGGAGTGACCAAGTAAACATGATTGTTACCTAGTCGCCAAGTAACTGAGTAGTAGAGGTATCAAGCGGTGGGTACCGGTTGTTCTCCTTTATTTGCCAATGTTTGTTGGCTTTTAACTCATAGGTTGTTAACCTAGCAGGAGTAGTGGTTGAGAGCCCCTGTTTGCTAAAAACAGGCGGACGACTCATACCTTTTAGGCTCCATACTAAGTTTGAGAGAGTGACTATGAGTTAACTTTGGAGTTACTCAGTCGCCGTCACTCCTGCTTGAGTAGTAAAGGTACCAGGCGGCGGAGGCCGGCTGAACCTTTTGATTCGCCAATGTTTGTTGGCTATTAACTCAAGAGGTACCCCCTGCATTTATCCTAAGTAATACAGGCGGTCATCTGACTCAGATGTCAACTGCTACCACTGGTTTGGTTAGTGATAGAGTTATCCTTGTCTCAAAAACGGCTACGTGGTTGCCCTTGGGGGCAGTCGTATAGGTGCCGTGTAATTAGTTATAGAGCAATGTTCCACCCAAAAGGGAGCTGCTCTGTGCGACGAATTTCATCCGGAGGGATGCCGCCGGACGCCTGCTATGATGTTGGGACAGGTCGTATTAGTTTTGAAGATTGGATCAGTTGGCTTGGCGCCTGGTCTGATCATTCGGCCTGTGGCCTTGGTTAGTTCTTGGTGAACGTAGGTGCTAAGTAAAAGGAGGGTAGCCGCCTGTTTAGGCACAGGGTCGGCCAGGCCCTGATCATTTTTAGTTAAGTATAAGGGGGGTGGCTGTGTGTTTGGAACCAGTCGGCCCTCTTCTATGGAGAGTAGCCGACTATATGTCTAGACGACGTGCCCCTAGGAAGATAGAGTAAAATACTCAATGGAGAGTAGCAGACTGTAAAGGTACAGGCGGCATGCCCCTCTGAAGATAGAGTAAAATACTCAATGGAGAGTAGCCAACTGTAAAGGTACAGACGCCATGCCCTTCTGATGATAAAGTTAAATACTCAATGGAGAGTAGCCGACTGTAAAGGTACAGACGGCATGCCCCTCTGAAGATAGAGTAAAATACTCTATGGAGAGTAGCCGACTGTAAATGTATAGGCGGCCTGCCCCTCTTAAGTAAGAATAAAAATTAAACATGGAGAGTAGCCGACTGTTTGTTAGTAGGCGTGCCCCTCTTAGTACAAAATTGAATATTAAGTATGCAAACTTTTATTAAGTAGCCCTTGACTATTTACATCATTCAAAAGAAATATTTCTTAAGATTATCTACATTCCAAGTTCGAGGCAACGGTTGTCCGTCTGGTGTTCCCAGACGGTAGGTACCGTCCCTGACCTCTTCACAGATTCGGTAGGGTCCTTCCCAGTTGGGAGTTAGTTTTCCAGACTCATTAGCCCTACCAACTACTTCCATTTTTCTAAGTACAAAGTCCCCCACTTTGAGTGGACGCCTGTGTACTTTTTTGTTGTATGATCTAGTCATTCTCAGGCGGTAAATTTCATGGCGCAAGACATCATTGCCCCTCCTTTCAGGAAGTGAGTCTAATGCCAGGCGCATGGCTTCCCAGATTGCCTCTTCGTCATATAGCATTACTCGAAGAGTCGGCTCGTAGTGTTCTATTGGAAGAACAGCTTTCGCACCATAAGTTATGAGGAATGGAGTTTCTCCAGTCACCCCTTTTTCAGTCGTCCTAATGGCCTAGAGAACATGTGGTAATTCATCCGCCCATAGGCCGCCTGCTCGTTCAATCTTTTTCTTGAGACCGTCTGAGATGATTTTATTAAAGGCTTCTACCTGGCCGTTTGCTTGTGGACGGCCGACAGATGCAAAGTAGTGTGCAATTCCTTGGTCACCCAACCAGCTTTTGAGAACAGGCGTCTCAAATTGGGGACCATTATCAAAAACCATAGACATGGGAACCCCGAACCGAGTGATGACATTTTTCCAAATGAATGAAATTACATCCTTCGTCTTGATTCCCTTTACAGCCTCCGCTTCTACCCATTTAGTGAAGTAGTCAACGGCAACAAGTATGTACCTTCTTCCGCCTGTAGCAGGCGTATATGGACCCAGAATATCCATGCCCCACTTAGCAAACGGTAGTGGGCTATGAATGGTAGTGAGGTCAGTAGCCGGACGGTGAATTAGTTTGCCAAATCTTTGGCACTTGTCACATTTTTTCACCATCTCCATTGCATCTGCTTCTAAAGTAGGCCAAAAGTAGCCCTGCCGCCTTTCCCGTTGAGCAAGCGTCCTACCGCCTATATGGGAAGCACAGTAACCAGAGTGAAGATCGTCTAGAATCTCTCGTCCCTTTTCTGGAGTAACACACTTTAAGAAGGGTACCGTTTGTCAGATATGCCCTGATTGGATCCATCCAGGTTGAGCTTCTGTCTAAGATTCCAATAGGTTCTTTCTCAATGCTTCTCCTCTCCATTACTTCCCAAAAAACAGTTCGAGGAGTATCACAGGAGGCGGATGATGCTAATTTTGACAGTGCATCCGCCTGGTTGTTTTCTGATCTCGGCACTTGGGTCAGATGGAAATCCTCAAGGGAGCCGACTGCTTGCCGGACCGCCTGTAAATACTTGATCATGGCCGGATGGGTTGCTTCGTATTCGCCATTGTACTGACTCACTATCAATTGTGAATCGGAACAGGCGTCTATTTTTCTCGCCCCTGCCGCCTTGCACATGCGGATTCCGGCTAGTAAAGCTTCATATTCTGCCTCATTGTTTGAGGCCTGAAAACTGAAGCGTAGAGCATACTCGTACCTGTCGCCCTCTGGCGACTGACATATGACGCCTGCTCCACAACCATTTGAAGTAGAGCTTCCATCCACATATACCTTCCAGACTTGGTCTGGAACTTGAGAGTCAGGAGGACGAGTCATCTCAACAATAAAGTCAGCAAAGGCTTGCCCCTTCACTGCTTTTCTAGGCTCGAAGGTAACTTTGAGGCTCTGTATTTCTATGGCCCATTTGATCATTCGGCCTGACGACTCCATGATGGTCAGTGGCCGCTTGATAGGTTGGTCTGTATACACGACGACTGCATGTGCCAAAAAGTAGGGCTTCAATTTTTTAACAGCCATGAAGAGTGCAAGACCAAATTTCTCCACTAAGGGATACCTCAACTCGGCATTTTTCAGTACGTGACTGACAAAGTAGACCGGGAGCTGACAGCCGTCTCTTTCAGCAAGGAGAACAGCGCTTAACACATGATCAAAGACGGCCAGGTACATGTAGAGTACTTCCTTGGGCAAAGGGCTGACCAGCCTCGGCAAGGAATGCAAGTGAACTTTCAATTTCTGGAAGGCCGCCTCAGCATCCGGCCCCCATTAAAACCTTGCCTTTTTCTTAATTGCCTGGAAAAAGTATAGGCATTTGTCGCCTGATCGGCTTAGAAATATTCCCAAGGCCGCCAGACAACCTTTTAACTTCTGAACCTCTCGGATGGTACGAGGCGACTGCATGTCAATGTCCGCCTGCACCTTCTCAGGGTTCGCCTCTATTCCTCTCTGATTGATAAGGAATCCGAGAAATTTCCCAAACTCAACTCCAAAGACACATTTCTTGGGATTGAGCATGACATGGTGCCGCCTGAGTGTGGCGAAAGTATCTCGGAGGTCCGACAGATGATCTTTCTGAAGTTTAGACTTGACAATCATATCATCAATATATGCCTTGACATTTCTCCCAGTTTGATCAAAGAACACAGTGTTTATCATTCGCTGGAAAGTGGCCGGGGCATTCTTAAGACCAAACGGCATGACCGTGTAACAGTATAACCCCTGATCAGTGACGAAGACCGTCTTCTCCTGATCTTTCTTCCATAAAGGAATTTGATGGAAACCAGAGTAGGCGTCCATAAAGCTCATCAAAGCATGGCCGGCTGTTGAGTCGACCAGGTTATCAATTTTAGGCAGAGGGTAACTGTCTTTGGGGCACGCCTTGTTTAAGTCTGTGTAGTCTACACACATTCGCAAGGTGCCATTTTGCTTTTTAACAAGCACCACATTTGCAACCCAGTCTGGGAAGTAACATTGCCGAATGAACCCTGCGTCAAGTAATTTTTTAACTTCGGCGGCTGCCGCCTGACTTCTTTCTTCGCCATGGTTCCACTTCTTCTGCCTTACCGACTTCTTTTTCGGATCCACAACCAGTTTATGTACCGCCAGGTCAGGACTAATGCCTGGAATTTCGTGGACTTTGAATGCAAAGATGTCCTTGTATTCTTTTAATAGTTTGTGAAAGTCGTCACCCAGGACTCTCAGAGCAGTCGTCCCAACTTTGACTGTTCGCTCAGGACGTGAGTCGTCTAAGATCAAGTCCGTATGCTCACCAGCCGGCTGAGGGCGGAATTCATCCGACCTCTCCTCTGCCAATGATTGCTATTTTCTGTCTTTTCTTGCGGCTGCCGTCTGGGATGCCTTTCTTTTCTTGCCGCCTGCTTCTTGAACAGGCGCACTCTCCTTGACATTGTCAAGGTCTATTTTTCCACCACTCGACCCAGTGGCCATAACAGTGGGCTTGACATCCAAGAGATAGCACTCTCGGGCCATCCTCCGATCTCCCCTTAGGGACCCGACTGTTCCATTATCCCTCTCAAACTTGAGCAACATAAGAGATGGGATTATAACAGTCTTGGAATTATTCAGGGTTGGTCGTCCCAGAATCATGTTGTAGGCCGAGAGTTCTTCTACTACCAGGAACCGGACTACCATGTGTCGTCCTTCTCCTTTTTCGCCCAGGCGGATGGGTAAATCCACTCGTCCCACTGGGTGGACTCCTCCTCCTCCAAACCCTACTAAAGGGTGGGATGCCGGATGTATGCAATCAGTCTGATATTTTAGTTTCGACAGACATTTGCTACTGATGAGATCTGAGGAGCTTCCGGTATCTATGAGGATTCGGCCAACTCTCTGGTTGGCCACTTTACATTCAATAACGATAGGGTCGTCATGCGGCCCTCTTACCCCTCCTAGATCTTCTTCAGTGATGACAATCTCAGGAAATGAATATTTGGAGGGCCGTTCTTGGTGAACGGAATTTACATCTAACCGTCTGATATTGTCTTTGTTGCCCCTAATAGTGGGGCCGCCTCCTGAGAAGCCGCCTGCAATGGTGTAGACGACTGCATCATCTGTATCGGAGCTGTCGGCCTGTTGATTCTTTTTGGTCGACTGCTTTTTTGAGGAAGTGTTCCCCGTAGATTTCTTGACATAAGTGTCAAGATCACCTTGCTCAGCCAGGCGGTCCAGATACCGCATGAGACTGATGCATTCATTGGTGTGATGACCAACATCTTCATGATAAGCACATAATTTTTCTTGGTTCCGGTTGTTTGCAGAACCCTTCATGGGGACCGGCTTCTCAATTGAGATCCGTCCCTTGATTTCCTTTAGGATAAACTGGCTATCCTTGTTAAACGCATACTTTGGGGAGTATGGTTTGAATTCTTTTTTCTTTTTCTGGGCCGGCTGTTTAGAGGAATCAGCCGCCCAGACCTCTTTTCTCTTCTCGTCTTTGTTTGACGACTGTTTCTGTCGTCCTTCTCTTTTGTCGGACCTTTTCCCGTCTGACTGTTTTACCGTACTACAAAGATCAGTCGCCTGTATATAGGCTTCCGCTTCAATCAAGGCCTCTTGAAGAGTCGCCACCCTCTTTCGGACCAAATCAAATTTGAAGGTCGACCCGTCTTTGAGACCTCTGAAAAAGTCAGTATAGGCTACTCCATCCGGTAACCCTTGAATCTGTATTCTCATCAGGTTAAACCGCCTGATGTAAGAACGAAGCCCCTCCTTCTCGCCCTGCTGAATTGTTCCTAAATCAAGGGTCGTCTTCTTCGCAGGGATGTTCATGGTGAAGTTGGAGGTGAATAAGTAAGCAAGCGTCTTGAAGTTATTTACACAACCAGTCGGCAGGTTGTCGAACCATTGTTGTGCGATTCCTTTGAGAGTCGCTGGGAAACACTTGCACCAAGTGGGATCATCCAACCCTTGAAGGTACATCAGGTTGGTGAATGCCATCAGATGGTCTTCTGGGTTAGTAGTGCCGTCATAGGCGCCTACTAATACATTTTTCACTTTGGCCGGCTGAGCGGCTTCAGTAATTTCCTTGGAGAAGGCCGACGGCTGTTCACCAAGTCTAAGCAACCGTAGCTGCCAGTCCATAGGTTGGACATTTTTTGCTGCATGTCCACCAAACGGAGGTGGATGTAAAAAATACTGTTGTTGCGGTAAAAACGGTAAGTTTGGTACCGCTTGGTCGCTATGAAAGCCGGACTGACGGGAGGTGCCGCCTGACTGACTCTCATGATACGACTGAGTATGCCTCATCGAGGTATTTTGCAAACTGTCTTGGAAGTTTGAAGTAGAGGCCGACTCTGACAATAGGCTACTCTTCTTCTGCTCTAGCAGTAGCCGAGCGTCTGTGTATGTTTTCCTCGACCCGTCCGCCTGAATATGACGAACAGGTTTCCTATTTCCTGGAGTAGGAAAACGGTATTTTGTGAAATCAAGGGCAGGTGGCTCCCACTTCCTAGATTTAGGATGAGGGGTCGCCTCTCGCCCTTGAACTGGTTTCCTCTTCAGTGAAGTGGAGGGTTTCTTAGCCGACTGCTCCTTGTCCAGAGCAGGCGGCTTCTTGTTGATCAACTCTTGAATTTCTCCCTTGAAGTCCCTCATGAAGGTCATGAGTTCGTTCCTTGTGATGGGAGCAGACCCATCAGTCGGCTGCTGCCGAACAGGCGGTGCGCCTGCTGGCTCACTTCCAGTTTGAAGATGTTCCCGTTCCCTCCTTTCGGTATGACGGGTACGTCGGGCCCTTAGGGTCCCGTCTGAAGCTGTGTGAGCTTCAACTTCAAATTCATTCTCAGTATCGTGGTCCGACTGAACTAGAGGGTCGTCCAGGGGACGTCTCTCTTCAGGAGTCGGTACAGACGTGGATGCCATCTCAGAAGTACTCTCCCCACAGACGGCGCCAAATGTTTCGGGGTTTTCTGATGTCCTGCGGGAGAGTTACAATTCCGAGACTGGAACCGGACGCCTGTACCTGCAAAACAAACGGATGCTCCGGATGGTTGGAGATCCGCCTCCGACGGTCAAGTTAGTACTTGATTAAGGAGTAATTAATGCGGAAATTAAAGTGATTGGGTCTCTCTAGGTGAGAGTGTTTAATGTGTGTAATCTGCTTTTTAGCGTGTTCTCTCCCTTAATGAGGATTAAGGGAGGTATTAATAACCTCGGGAAACGTGTCAATCTAGGTTTAGGTTAACCTTGGGCTGATTGGGCTTCCCTCGGGAGTTGGGCCTAGGTGACCGGTTATCCCAGGTGTCATGGGAAGGACACGTGTCGTGTCGTAATTGGTCCATGGTGGACGGATCATTGCTTGACACGTGGCAGGCTCCTATTGGCCCATGTGACGGACACATGGCGGAACCTGATTGGTCCACTTGTCAGATGGTGATTAGTGGTGGAAAAATCCCCTAATCAATATCGAAATAACATCAGCTCGATTCATCAAATCAATATCGCTAAACTATTACAATCAAATTACATTTGCTCGATTCATAAATTGCACAAATTTAAAACAATTCAATAGGAAATTAATATGCATATCAACAATCCATCATAATAATTTAACCCTTCATATTAATCATGGATTGCTAAAAAACCTAGAATTAAACTTCTCACACATAAT
Source organism: Chenopodium quinoa (assembly GCF_001683475.1). Lineage (NCBI taxonomy): Eukaryota > Viridiplantae > Streptophyta > Magnoliopsida > Caryophyllales > Amaranthaceae > Chenopodium > Chenopodium quinoa. The sequence goes on along the minus strand of NW_018744501.1, from coordinate 551,076 downwards.
TAAAGCTAAACTAATCAAAGCAATTAAATTTAACATGATTCAAATTAATAAGCTATTAAATAAAGCAATAAAGGAGAATAGAAAATAATGCCGAATGAAGGAAAATACCTGTTTAGGGTAAAACTACCCTTGTCCACGTGGACCAATCGCGTGCTGACACGTGTTAGCATCAGAGAGGTTCTGAGAGAACCATCCCTCTGGTGACACGTGGCACTCCAACCCATGAAAGGGGACTGATCCCCTTACACTATAAATAGAGGAAAATCCTCATTTATTACACATTCAGAAATATACACACAAAACCTGAGCAATATTAATTGCAGAATTCTCTCAGAATCCGAGAAAAAACCTTTACATTCCGCAGTTTTATACATCCGGACACTCCACCCAACCGGAGTTTTCCGTGGTTTTGTAGGTACAGACGGTCGATGTACATTCTTGGAATTGTAACTCTCCCGAGGGACTCCAAAAACCTCGAAACATTTGGCGCCGTCTGTGGGGAGAGTACTTCTAAGATTGCTTCACAGCAGTCTGTACCGCCTGCTAATGAGAACCGGCCTTCGGCCGGAGTAGAGGTCTATACAGACCAAGAGAGTGGTGACGACTTCGATGTCGACACCTATGTGGCCCCAGACGGGTCACTTAGAACAAGACACATTCGTTCCAAGGAAACAAGGGAACGGGGCGAAGACAAAGCTGGTCCAAGCAACCCAACCGTCAAGTCGGCTGGGCTACCAGAGGCGGCGGAGGGTGCTGCTCCCGTCACTAGAGACGAACTCATGAAATTCATGACGAGTTTCAAAGGGGAAATTAAGGACTTAATATTCAAGTCAACTGGCACCAACAAGGGTCAGTCGGCCAAGAAGCCTTATCCCTCAGGGAAGAAGCATGTGAAGGATCGTGTGCCTACTCCTCACCCTAAACCAAAGGGGACGGATGGGCCCGTGATCGATTTATCAAAACTCCATTTCCCTGAATTAGGGAAAAGGAAGGCCATCCAGCAAGTTCAGCCGGATGGATTAAAAAAGACTTACTTAGATGCCCGGATGTTAATCCAGCAGAAGAGAAGTCAACAGTTGTCTGAGTCGGCCTCAACGTCGACTTACCTAGACAGTTTCCAGAATACTTCAATGAAGTATTCATAAACAAACCGAGAGAGTCAGTCACGCGGCTTGTCCGCACGTACTGGCCCTAAGATCATCCAATCGGCTCCGTATGTGGCCCAACAGCCATACATGCCGTATGGATCACCCTACATGCAGCTGGCCTTCTTCGGGGGTTAGGCGGCACAAAATGTCCAGCCAATGGATTGGCAGCTCCGGCTGCTAAACCTTGGGGAACAGCCGTTGGCGTTCTCCAGGGAGATAACCGATGCGGCTCAGCCGGCCAATGTGTTGGTTGGAACCTATGATGGTACCACCAACCCAGAAGACCACCTAATGGATTACACTAACCTCATGTACTTACAGGGGTTGGATGACGCCGCCTGGTGCCGATGCTTCCCGGCGACATTACAGGGTATAGCCCAACGATGGTTTGGCAATCTGCCAGCCGGATGCGTCAACAACTTTAAGACGCTCGCATACTTGTTCGCGTCCAATTTCTTTATGAACAACCCAACCAAAAAGACAAGTCTAGATTTGGGGCCTATTCAGTAGGGAGATAGAGAAGGGCTAAGGTCATATGTCAAGCGGTTCAATCTGATGAGAATTCAGATTCAAGGGCTGTCTGACGAGGTTTCCTACACAGACTTCTTCAAGGGTTTGAAAGACGGGTCGATTTTCAAATTCGACTCAGTCAGAAAGAGGGTGGCTACCCTCCAAGAAGCTCTGATGGAAGCTGAAGCCTATATACAGGAGACGGAACTCGGTGCCATCAAGTAGCCATCGGACCCTAAAAGTCCGATAAAAAAGACAACCGCTCAGCCGGTTAAAAGAGAGGAGAGCAAGACAAGGAAAGAAGTCTGGGTGGCGGACAATTCTGGTCAGCCATCCCAGAAGAAAAAGAAAGAGTTGAAGCCGTACGTCCCCAAGTATGAGTTCAACAAGGACTGCTCCTCCACCCTCATGGAGATGAAAGACTAGTTAACCACTGAGAAATCAGCTACAATGAAAAGTCCCATCAAAAGCCGGGACAAGAGCAATTATTGCCATTTCCATGAGGATATAGGCCATGACACCAATGGCTGCTATAGCTTCGGGCGGTTACTGAATCGTCCGGTTGGCGAGGGGGCTCTGAAGTCCTACATTCTGAAGTCCAAGGGTAACCTCAGAACAAAAAGTGGACAACTCTCCAAGAAGCCTGATAACCTTGCTATAAGCTCTGACACTGATGAAGAGCAAATATTTACTATAGCAGGCGGTTTTGCGGGAGGTGGTCCTACCATTTGGGGCACCAAGGATAACATCAGAAAGTTGGAGGTCAACTCAGTGGATGAGGGCCAGGCGTCGAAAGACACCATCCCTGAGGTCATCATCTCTGAGAAGGACCGGGGCAAGGTCAGGCGGCCTCATGATAACAACATAGTCATCGAATACAAGGTTGCCAACCAACGAGTGGGCCGGATCCTTATTGATACCGGGAGCTCGTTTGACCTTATCAGCTATCGGTGCTTGGCAAAGCTCAAGTACAAGCCTAGCAGCATGCACAAAGTCTCTCACCCCTTAGTTGGTTTTGGGGGAGGAGTAGTGCATCCGGTGGGGAGGATTGACCTACCCATCCGGTTAGGAGAAAAGGGGGAGGGACGGCACATGGTCGTCAAGTTCTTGGTGGTTGAGGAATTGACTACCTACAATCTGATTTTGGGCCGTCCAACTCTCAATGGTCCAAGGCAATCATCATCCCATCCCTCACGCTGTTGAAATTTGAGAGGGATGATGGGACCGTGGGTTCCCTAAATGGGGATCAGAAGACGGCAAGGGAGTGCTATCTCTCTGACGTCAAGCCTACTGTGGCCGCAGTCGGCCAAGGCGAGGAACCCATTGACCTTGATGACTTCAAGGAAGCCGCGCCTGTTCCCAAAGCAGCCGGTAAAAAGAGAAAGGCAGACCACTTGGTGGCCGTATAAAAAGAAAAACAATAGCAATCACTGATCGGGGAACGGTCAGATGACCTCTGTCCCCAGCCGGCTGGTGAAAATATCGACATTGTTCTTGATGACAGCGGTCCGGAACGAACTGTTAAGTTGGGGACAGTTGCTTTTACCAAGTTGGGTGTAGATTTGCACCAATTGCTGATAAATTTCAAAGACATTTTTGCCTTTGAAGTGGAAGAGATGCCAGGCGCCAGCCCGGATTTTACTATCCACAAACTCGCCGTGGGTCCAAAAAAGAAGCTGGTTAGGCAAAAGAAGAGAAATCACGGCGAGGAAAGATCTTAGGCGGCTGCCGCCGAGGTCAAGAAGCTGATGGATGCCGGGTTCATTCGGCAATGCTTCTACCCGGATTGGGTAGCAAACGTTGTCTTTGTTAAAAAGCCGAATGGTACCCGGTGGATGTGTGTTGATTACACAGATCTGAACAAGGCATGTCCGAAGGATAGCTATCCACTTCCAAAGATCGACAGTTTTGTCGACTCTACAGCCGACCATGCCTTGATGAGCTTCATGGACGCCTACTCAGGCTTCCATCAGATACCCTTGTGGAAAAAATATCAAGAGAAGATGCCATTTGCCACTGATCAAGGGTTATTCCGTTATACTTCGATTCCATTTGGGCTGAAGAATGTGCCTACTACTATCCAACGAATGATTAATACAATCTTCATTAATCAAATTGGGAGGAATGTAGAGGCGTACATTGATGACATGATAGTCAAATCTAAACTACAGACGGATCACCTTGCTGACCTTCGAGAAACCTTCACCACCCTCAGGCGGCATAAGGTCATGCTTAATCCCAAAAAGTGTGTCTTTGGTGTTGAGTCTGGGAAGTTTCTCGGATTTTTGATTGATCAAAGGGGGATAGAGGCCAATCCGGAAAAGGTACAGGCGTTAATTGACATGAAGTCACCCCGCACTGTCAAGGAAGTTCAAAAACTTACCGGTTGTCTGGCGGAATTGGGGAGATTCCTCAGCCGGTCAGGTGACAAGTGCCTCTACTTCTTCCAGGCAATAAAAAAGAAGACTAGATTCGGATGGGGGGAAAATGCTAAGGCGGCATTCCAAAATTGAAAGAGCACCTCCACTCATTGTCACGACTGGTTAGCCCTCTATAAGGAGAGGTTCTCTATATGTATTTGGCCGTCTTAGATCATGCCCTCAGTGCCGTTCTCCTAGCTGAAAGAGACGACATTCAGCTCCCGGTATATTTCATTAGCCATGTACTCCAGAATGCTGTGCTACGGTACCCCTTGGTTGAAAAATTTAGCCTTGCTCTTTTCATGGAAATCAAGAAGTTGAAACATTACTTCTTAGCACATCTAGTGGTGGTCTACATAGACCAACCCCTCAAGCGGCCAATGACAACCTTGGAGTCATCCGGCAGAATGCTCAAATGGGCTATTGAAATGCAAAGTCTGGAAATAACTTTCGAGCCTAGAAAGGCAGTGAAGGGTCAGGCATTTTCCGACTTCATTATCGAAATGACAAGGCCTGCCCAGCCGGAAAATATTGATCAGGTTTGGAAGGTATATGTGGACGGGAGCTCCACTATGAACGGCTGTGGTGCAGGCTTAATTTGCAAGTCTCCGGAAAGGGAGGTGTGAATATGCACTTGCGGTTCAAGTTTCAGGCCTCGAATAATGAGGCAGAGTATGAAGACCTGCTAGCCGGTATCCGCATGTGTAAAGCGGCAGGGGCAAGAAAGGTTAACGCCTGTTCTGACTCTCAATTGATCGAAGCCAATACAATGGTGACTACGAGGCCACTCATCCGGCTATGATCAAATATCTTCAGGCGGTCAAAGATGAGGCCGGAGAATTTCACCTAAGTCAGGTGCCCAGGTCAGAAAATAATCAGGCGGATGCACTCTCTAAGCTAGCATCATCCGCCTCCTGTGATACGCCTAGGTCAGTCTTTTGGGAAGTCATGGAAAAAATAAGTATTGAACATGATCCCATTGGAGTTCTTGACCGAAGCTCGACCTAGATGGATGCCATCCGGGCTTATCTGGAAGACGACACTTTGCCGGATAACCCTTTAGAAGCGGTTGCATTGAAGAAGCGAGCTGCAAGTTTTGAGATCCATAATGGAGAACTGTGCAGGAAGGGTTACCTCCAGCCGCTGCTGAAATGTGTCATCCCTGAAAGGGGGAAAGAAGTTCTAGAGGATCTGCACTCGGGCTTTTGTGCATCATATATAGGTGGCAAAACTCAAGCAAAGAGGGCCAGGCGGCAGGGCTACTTTTGGCCCACTCTTGAGGCGGATGCCATGGAAATGATGAAGAAGTGTGATAAGTGTCAAAAATTTGGCAAACTCGTACACCGTTCGGCCACTGATTTGACGACTATCTACAACCCGGTTTCATTTGCAAAATGGGGCATAGACATCCTTGGTCCATATACGCCTGCTACAGGCGGACGGAGGTACATCTTGGTTGCTGTAGATTACTTCACCAAATGGGTTGAGGCAGAGGTGGTCAAGGGCATTAAGACAAAGGATGTCATTTCCTTCATTTGGAGGAACATCATCACCTGGTTTGGGGGACCTATGTTTATGGTCTTTGACAATGGCCCTAGTTTGAAACGCCTACCCTCAAGAGCTGGTTGGGAGAACAAGGGATCTCACATTGTTTTGCATCAGACGACCGTCCTCAAGCAAACGGCCAAGTTGAAGCCTTCAACAAGCTCATCTCAGATGGCATCAAAAAGAAAATTGAGCGGGCTGGCGGTCTATGGGCAGACGAGTTACCTCATGTCCTATGGGCCATCAGAACAACTGAAAAGGGGGCAACCGGTGAAACCCCATTTCTCATGACATACGACATTGAAGCCGTCCTGCCTATTGAACATTACGAGCCAACACTTCGAATCATGCTTTATGATGAAGAGGCTAATTGGGAGGTCATGCGTCTAGCATTGGATTCACTCCCAGAACGCAGGGGCAATGCCGCCTTGCGTCATGAGATATACTGTCTGAGAATGACGAGAGCCTACAACAGAAGAGTGCACAAACGACCCTTGAAAGTGGGGGACTTTGTGTTACGGAAAATGGAGGCCACCAGTAGGGCCAATGAGCAAGGAAAGCTAACCCCCAATTAGGAAGGCCCCTACTGGATTTTGAAGAAGTTAGAGGCGGCACCTACCGCCTGGAAACTCCAGACGGCAGGCAACTAGCCAGAACTTGGAATGTAGATAACTTGAAAAAGTACTACTTCTAAAGACTTATAAATCTTTGTAAATAGAGTATGTTAATGAAAAGATGCTTTATTTATGTTTTCTTGTACAAAGTCCCATTTGTGTAATGCACCACCGGGAATACGTCTGCTCTAAGTTGGTCATAGTCGGCACCGTATGCTAATCCAACTTGGAGAATAATTCCACTTTAAATATGGTCAATGACCGTCTATCTATCCGTCCGGATGCTTGATTGGACGGCTGCCTGCTTAGGGTTGGGCAATATTAAGAAAACAACCATCCAGGGGCAGGTAAAGCCAATGCATTCGGCATACCGCATGTGCTGAGTCACTTGGCAAAAAAAAAAAAAAAAAGATTTGTACGAGCATACTAGAAAAATTGCAAAAATTGAAGCAAATTATATCAAAGGCAAATATGGGCAAAACTGACTCAGTCGGAAAATTCTATTAATAAAAAATAATTATCAGCCGGAACTACGTTCGGGGAAAAGAAGAATAGATGAAATACTCGGCTCGCAGGCCGGAGATAAAAAAAAAACAACAAGGTTCACTGCTGCTGGGGAGGCTGAGACGTCTGGCCTTGGCCGGATGGAGGAGCATCTTGAGTTTGCCGAGGTTGGGCTTCATTAGCCTCACCCGGCGCTCGTTCTTTCGCCGGCTCCTCCTCCTGATCTTCCTCAAAAATGCCAAACCATTCCTCGAAGGGAGCCGGCTTCTCAAGCCCAAGAGTCTGAGCATCGTACTTCTCGGTGGCATACTTGTACCTTAGCTCAAAGAACATCCATTCGGCGTCCGGGTGGATGAGGTGCCAGGCCATTTTCATGCGAGCCTCGTTCTCATTTTCAGCAACCAGCTGGTCCTGCTTGGCTGCCAGCTTGGCCTTGTGATTAGCCTGTGTCTGGGCCAGCTCGTTCTTCAGCCGGGAGACGTCTGCCCTCAGTTGGTTGTTCTCCTTGTCGGCATCCCCCAACGCTTTGACATCGGCCTGGAGGTTTTTCACCTGTAGCTCAAAGTCAGCCGCCTTCTTGTTTGCCGTGTCAGCAGCCGCAGTGAGCTCCTTGATAAGCTCCTCCTATTTCATCTCCCGGCTTTTAGTTTGTATTTCATACATTAAAGTGTTGTATTGAGTAACGTCAATAAGGTTAGCCGCCCGCCTATTGGCGTCTCTTACCTCCTCTTGCTTCTTCCTCAAAGGAACCTTGAGGCCGTCTACCCTTAGCATCACCTGCAAAATCAGCCGGAAAAGGGTTAGCCTCTCAATTATGGTACAAACGGCAAAAAAGTAAATTATACAAAAACACCCCAACCGAAAAATTACCTCAGCAAGCAGCGAGTTGATGCGGTCAATGTTGACTTGGTGCACACCCGACACCGCCTCCTTCTCGGATCGGGTGAGGGTCCTCTGCATCCTCTTGGCATATTGTTGGAGGTCAGGCCAACGGGAAGAGGCATCTGCACCAACAGATTTATGTGTTAAGTTTCGAGCATAGGCGACACCTATATTCTGCCGGTTGCCTGAAGAATCCCCTGATTGGGTAGCTTGGGACTTGACTCGCATAGGCCCAAGAGGCTAGGAGGGGTCAAAGGTGAAAGCCATACTTTCATTTTCAGGCTGAGGGGTCATCCCACCCCGAGCCGCATTGGAACCGATCGCTACAGCAAGCTGGCGGCTCGAGGGAGTTTCAGGCTCCCTCGTCTCAACCTCAGCCGGCCCTGTATTTAGGCCAAGGTCCTTCAGGCTCTTGCCTGCTGAGGTGGGCCTGTTAGGCATAGGCGGTCTTCCAAAAGAGGGAGGGGCAGCCGAAACCCTCCTGGATTTGGAAGGAGGCTGGGAGGGCTCCTCGCCCGGTCTTTTTAGCATCTTTTTTAGGGAGCAAGGAACATTCTTGCTCCCCGTCTGAAAAAGAAACAAAACAACCGGTTAATATCAGAATTGACATCAAACTATACAGACGGTAATATCAGCCGGAGCCTACCCCATCGTCCTTGGCCGCCAGTTGGGCCCTCTTCTTCTCCAACTGATCCTTCCGGATCTGAGCAGCAGATTTAGCAAGCGTCTTCTGTGGAGGCACCATCTCTAATCCTTTCTCTGCAAATAAGAAAATCAAAAAGTCAAATGCCATTCAATCACAATACAGACGACATAAAGTACCGGTTATCACTCAACATACGTCTGCTAAACATTGTGCTAAGGCCACACGCAGAAAGGAACACCTCGTCCTTTAGCCAGTCCGGATGAGGGACCCAGTTCTTGGGGATAATGATTTCAGTCCCATCATCCAAAGGCATTGAGGTTTTCTTGAAGAGCCCCGTCTCTATTATTTGCATCCAAGCCTCTTCCGGTACTTTAGGAAGGGCGCATTTCTTTCTAAGGAGAGCCGGGTGCTTATTGTAGTGACGCAGCCGGTGGTTCAGACGCAAAGATGGAGAAGAAACCAAGTAAAACTTGCTCTTCCAGCTGCTCCACTTTGATGGCTTGTCCAGCGTCATCATGTATTCCGGATGCGTGGTCAATGTATACCACGCATTCCAGTCGCCTGGGGCACGGATGAGGTAGTGCATATGTGCAAACGCCTCCCAGCTAGGGGTTATGTCCTGCATCTCGCAGGCGGCTATGTATCCTAATATATTCACCCAGGAATTGGGTGTTAACTGCCAAACGCGAAGGTCGTAGCCTCTTAGAATGACTTTTATTGTATTACGGAGGGGGAACTACAATTTTCCATCCCTCCCCAACCGGGCACTTCTTTAAAAATCCGGGTAAGGTAGCGTTTAGAGTGACCACATCCTTGGCGGACATGTGCGCCTTTGTTGGATTATTGATTGAGGGCCATTTATACGCCTCCTCATCCCCTTGGGGGGCATCCGGTTCTAGAGAAGCCTTTGAAGAGTCTGACTGTTAGACGGTCTCGTCACCGCCTATATCCTCGGACTCCTCTAAGATGTCATCACTGGGCCCGGATTGTCATAATGTGCAAGGTCATCCGGAGCTTCGGCTGAGCCGTCTGATCGGTAGTCGGGGTCTACAGCCGTTCGTCTCGTCCGAGCCATTTTGTCCTGCACATGAACAGAGACGCTCAGATTTGTGGAAGAGTAAGGGTGGTCCAAACATCCCCAGACGGCATCCCCAGTCCTAGACTCAGCGGTATCCAGTGACCGGCAGATAACTGTCCTAGGCCGTGCCGTGTGTGTGTTGGGTGAGTCCATTATTCTTTACAAGCTATACAACCGGAAAAACTCAAAAAAGTTGCAAGGGGTAGAGACGGTATTTTGAAGAAGTTTTGAGTTTGGGGGAGGTTGACTATCTGGATCAGCAGCCAGAACTCTCTTTGTTGCTTGCTAGATACCCAGACGGTTACCCAGATGTACTCACTTGAAGAGCAACTGAAAATTGTAGAAAAACCCAGACGTTCCTCTGAAGTTTTGCTTGAAGATACCCCAGACGGTTGATCAGCTGTGGGTGTATTGAAAGCTAGGAGACGAAACGTCACCTCCTCAGATCATGACACTTGTCACAGGTGCCACGTGGCGAGCCATGTGACACCTGTGAGGAGCAAATGTTTAAGGTAAAACTACCCCTGTCCACGTGGACCAATCGCGTGCTAACACGTGTCAACATCAGAGAGGTTTTGAGAGAACCAACCCTCTGGTGACACGTAGCACTCCAACCCATGAAAGGGGATTGATCCCATTACACTATAAATAGAGGAAAATCCTCATTTATTACACATTCAGAAATATACACACAAAACCCGAGCAATATTAATTACAGAATTCTCTCGAAATCCAAGAGAAAAACCTTTACATTCCGCACTTTTATACATCCGGACACGTTTTAACTTGATCGTCGGAGGCGGAACTCTACCCAACCGGAGTTTTCCGTTGTTTTGCAGGTACAGACGGTCGACGCACATTCTTGGAATTGTAACTCTCCCGAGGGACTCCAAAAACCCCGAAACAATACCGAAATTGCAATTAATGAAATCTTGAGTTCAACAGTAATCTCTAACCAAAAGCTCTCTAAAATCTTTAATATGAAAACTTAATCTAAGAAAAACGTAGCTAATAAAACTAAACCAAGGGTTTATATATTAATCCCAAAAAAGAAAAAAAGCAACTTAAACCTTTTTTCTTTCTCTTCTCTATTGTGCATCTGCCCGATCGGGCGGATGATGGCTCGATCGGGCCCGGACTTCTTCATGGTCGGATCCATTGTTAGGGCTTTAATCTTCAATTAGCCCAACTTTTTTATCTTCCTTGGTCCATAAGCTTGGACCTTCTTTCACGAATTGAGCCCTTAATCACCGAAATTTTCGACCTTAGCTACGAGGAACGGTCATCGATGTGATCGTGGCTCCAATACCTCATTGTGGCTCGAAAAACACGAAAATCACCAAAAATTCGGAAATTCCTACAAAATAAAAAACTCTACAAAATACTGGAAACCACACATTAGTAACAAAAATAGCTCCGAAGAGCTTAATTACGCATAAAATGACCGTGGGTTGGGGAACAAAATTTCATATGAAATACACACATAAGAACGAATCAGAATTTTTCCGAAAATTTCAACTACCCGATCAGAAAGTCCAGTGATCAGATCAGAAAATCCAAGTGACCGATCAAAAAATCCGAATATCCTAAAATTTTGGATCGGATTCGGATCACAATTTCTCCGATTTGAAAATTTTGGATATTCGAATTTCGGATCGAATAGAATCCGATATACAAAATTGAACAATTCTACTGCTCGCATCGAAAGCGTTTGGTACAATAGGACCTTCTGGGTCCCTTGAGATTGTAGGTTCGTCACCGTATCGCTTGACTGACCTTTGATTGGACTTGTTTCTCTTTCTGTGGATGTAGTTGTGTTTCCACTTGAAAGTGTGTCCTTAGCCAAATGATTATTAGGACATTCACTTGGGTATTTCAAAGCTCCCCATTCCCTTAAAATTGCCTAAGGATTATCAATTGGGATTCCTGGCTTGTGATTGACTAGTTCTCCGTCCATCACTTGTATCTCCTTCCCATCAAGTTCTTCCAAATCTTCTAAATTGATTGCTTGAAGTGGGTTGATAATGCCCTCTTCTGCCATTGTAGATATTCTTTTTGGGAGTGAAGACTTTTGAGTTTTCAGAGAGAGAAAAAGAGTGAATTTTGCTTTGTAGAGAGAAAAAGAAAATAACTTTTTTGATTAAATTTGGTGAGGAAATAGGAGTGATGTAACTATAGATATACTTGATCACAAGCGGTTATTATTTTGTAAGTTGGACTGTTTTTCTTAGTGAATTGAAACCACGCCTTACCCCATATTTAATACCATTTAATACATGCCCTTTCACTTCCTAAATATTTTGGAGGGAATATATCTATCCACTTCTTGAATCTTCCTCTACAATTTTTTGTTAATTTCCTAAGTTAAGTAATAATTATCGACATTTGTTATCTCATAAAACACCAGAAATGTTGTAATACCCTGAAAATTTCTTCCTTTTAAAATACTCTTTTTACTCTAAATAAAACTCACTTTAGGAAATAACCAAAATATTACCGCCACCGTGATACCGGCTAAGGCTATTTTCAAAGTCACACAGCGGAAGTTTAAAACTAAAAATCAACTTTTCAAAATAAAACTTGAGTTCACAACCTCAAAAGATAAGTTAAATAAAACGTTCACAAGTTAGAACCAATATAAACATGGCTCTTCAAAAACCAACTTAAAATAAAACATAACAATGTTAGTTCATGAATGATAAATCAACAATTCAATTATAAAACTAAGAAAGCATAACAAATAACTCTCTGCACTCATTCCCTTCATACTCTTCATGCTTCAAGTACCTGTCACTTTCTCTTTATTTTAACCCCTCTACTCATCATATAAATGGGTCATAGTAGGGCCAATCCAAAGGAAAGCCAAACACATACACAAAAGTACGAATCAGCAATAGCTGAGTACATATGCACCACACTAACATGAATATCCTAGCATCAATAAATAATTAAACATGCTCACCAAAAAATTCACAAGTCAACTTACCTTTGACTCATAACTAGCAATACTAATTATTAAATAATAGTTTTGAATTACGCATTGAACATATTTCCTTCCTTAAAACTAACCCATTTAAATAATGAGCTTCCAATTATGGAGCTACCCCAATTGACACCTACTATGGCACCTTGTGACGGAATTCCAGTGCATTAATAATAAAAGAAAGTAAAGCGTCCTGTGCCCCTATGGAAGCTATGATAAAATATAAAGTCACATAACTCCCCCCATGTGTTCATACTCAAGGTGCATACGTTCCAAGAGTTTTGGTGCGTATCCTTTTACATTTTACGCGATTTACCAATTTAACTTGTGATGACTCCAGCCAATCAATCAAGAACAAACATAATAACAATCAACACATATTTCCATTTCATTCTTGAATTAGTTAGTGAGCACATACTATTTATTTTAATTGAGGTTCCTTGCCTAGTTTTGTGCACAAAAATTGCACTGTTACTACCTTGGTGCATAAGATGCACTAATAAACTTCCTTGACTCAATCTCAACTTACATGAGTGAGTAATTAATTAAACTAACTTCTTGACTCAACTCCAATAATGAATGGGCGAGAAATAAAATCATGAACCATGCTCAATAATTCTAACTTTAGCTCTTTTAAACATACATAAGCAAGGCTTATTAAATTCATGTTTCCTTGATACTTGAAAATAAAACATGCTTCCATGATTCATACACATTCAACTTGTATCATGCCTCAAATAACATGTTCACATGCTTGCACCAATAGTTCATGATCCACCAACATCCAATTTAAGCATATAATCAACCAAACATGCTACTAATCCATCACTTGAAACATACTTTACGATCCTAGCATGATACTATGCATACACAAATATTCTTATGCGCATACGTACCTTGAATAATGCCTAAACTCGGCTATACTCACTAGAAATCACCTAGCTCAAAACTTCCTACAAATAAAAAAACATAATTATAATTAATCCACTATTCTTACAAATTTCCCGCAACTATAATATACCTTAAACCTCAGTAAGTAACCCAATTTAATGGTTTAAAAGTCTCAAAACCTTTTCTTTAATTGGGTACTTAAAATTCTTTCAAAAAGACTTACTTTTCACGACTTAAATAAAATTCCAGGATACTTAATTAATAGAAAACATAAATAATTGACTAGGAAATCATATTTAAATCATTAATAACCTTTCCCTTTTATGAATAATCTAACCCTAACATAATAATTAAAAAGTAATGTGTATAATTAAATTCCAGCATTAATTGAGGGCTTTAAACTCATTAAAAGCATGTTCTAATCATTAATTTAACAGCCACAACAACCTAGAATCAAACTCTAATCATAAACATTAAATTTCCAAATTCTAGGGTTTGTAAATCGGGGGGTTTTAATTAAATTAAAATCTGAAAATTATAAGAATAAATTAACAACATCAACTACCCAAAATCAACATCAAAATATAATCAAAATCATGCTTTGAATTAATTAAAACAAGCTAGAAATTAAATTAGGAGAAAAGAGTTTTTTTTTTATTTTTTTATTTTTTTTGTTCTATTACCAAACCGCAAGGAGGAGGAGGAGAGAGAGAAAGAGATGGCGCATGGTTGGGCTGCCGGTGTTGCCGCTGGCCGCTGGTGGTCGCCGATGGCGCGTGGGAGAGAGGAGGAAGAGACGTGGGAAAGAGAGGAGAAAAAGGGAGGAAAAAGAAGAGAGAAAATAAGAGGAAAAATTTGGGGTTTTGTAAAATCTGACAATTTGATTCTTGAGTATGAAATTCTTGGGGTTTTGGGTATTTATATCCCCTTTTTAAAAACAAAAACACTTGTTTACAAAACTGCCATTACTAATCTTACTGATCCTTGAATTTTCCTTTGAGGCCAACTTTTTGGGCTTTAAAAACTATTTAAATCTCAACAAGTTAGTCCACCAATTTAATTGGTATTGACCCAATTGAAACACTTTATTTCCCCAATTAATAATTCATATTATTTTGTACACACTTATTTTATATTTGAATAATTAATTCATTTAAAATGAAATAAATCATTTTAATTTATAAATAAAATAAATAATTATATAGTATCTCCGATACATATTAGTTGCAACTTTAGGGTATTATTTGAGAGACATAAAATATTCCAAAGTTGTAACTAATATGTAACAGAGGTAGTATATAAAATATTATAAAAAAATGGAGTATTATAGTCTACCCCCCTTAAAAGAAGTTTCGTTCTTGAAACTTGAGCACGAAAATAATAAAATTTTGTTCAAAACTTGCTTAAAATTGTGTTTTTTCACCCACTAAGTAAATTTTTTTCTTAATACTAATAGTTGCTGTACTTTTTGTAACCTTTCTTATTCTCTTTCTTTCTAAACTTTGTATAAAATTGTGCAAAATATACTAATAAATGCACAAAAATGCTTGAAATGAAGGTAAAACGCTCGAAATTCTACCGCATTCTACCCCCCTTAAAGAAGACGAGTTACGACCCCGTAACTCAACTAACCTCAAACAGTTTTGGGTTTCTTTCTCATTTCATCTTCAACTTCCCATGTCGCTTCCTCAGTTTCTTGATTCGACCATAAAACCTTCACTATCTTCACATCCTTCTTACGTGTACTACGCACTTTACTATCAAGAATCTTTATAGGTATTTTCTCATAGGTTAGGCTTTGGTCTAGTTTTATGGTTACAGGTTGTAAAACATGCGACTTGTCTGGGATGTACCTTCTCAACTGAGAAACATGAAACACATCATGTACCTTATTAAGGTCCATAGGCAATGCCAATCTATAAGCAACTTTACCTATCCTTTGCAAAATCTCATATGGTCTAATGTACTTTGGACTCAATTTCCCCCTTTTTTTTTTAAATCTCATGACTCCTTTCATTGGTGAAACCTTAAGCGATACTTTGTCACCAATTTCGAATTCCTATTCCTTACGCTTCAAATCTGCGTAACTCTTTTGCCTGTCTTGAGCAGCTTGAATCTTAGCTTGGATTTCTCTCACTTGCTTCGTGGTTTCTTCTATTAATTGAGGACCTAGAATTATTGTCTCACTTATGTCACTCCAACATAGTGGACTTCTACACTTCCTTCCATATAAAGCCTCAAATGGTACCATGCCAATACTTGCATGGTAACTATTGTTTTAAGAGAATTCTACCAAGTCTAAGCTATCTTCCCATCCTCCTTGGTAATCTAAAACACATGACCTTAACATATCTTCCAAGGTTTAGATCATTCTTTCAAATTGTCCATCCGTTGTAGGGTGGAATGTTGTACTCATCTTCAGTGTCGTACCAAAGTTCTCCTGCACACTTTTCCAGAATTTCGAAAGAAACATAGAATCTCTATCTGAAATGTTATCCTTAGAACTTCATGTAGTCTCACAACATTTTTGATGTAAGCCTTTGCAAGTTGTTCTAATTTCCAAGTCTCTTTCATTGATATAAACACTGCCGATTTGGTAAGTCTATCCACCACAACCCAGATGATATCATTTCCAGTCTTTGACTTAGGTAAACTAGTGACAAAATCCATCAAGATGCAATCCCACTTCCATGCTCGGATTTCGAGTGGTTGCACTGTTCCTTGTGGTCTTTTGTGCTATATCTTAACCTTTTGAAAGGTTAGGCATTTAGCTACAAACTCTGCCACTTCTTACTTCATTCCATGCCACCAATACACCTTTTTCAAATCCGTATAAAGCTTATCTCCTCATAAATATGGTGTATTATGTCCTTCTTCCATCAACTTCTCCTTTAATTTCTCACACTTTCGTGGCACACACCATCACCCCTTAAATCGTATACTTCCATCATCATAGATTTTGAAATCAGTCGCCTTCCCTTTCTTGATCTTCTCCCTTATGCGTTCTAATTTCACATCCCCTACTTGGTTATCCTTAATCTCATCAAATATCGTTGGTTGGACACTCAAATTATTTAGTATTCCTTCCAATGTTCCATGTTGTACAACCTCAAGGTTCAACTTACTCGTTTCTCTACAAATCTCATCTGCCACAACTAAAGCGTTCACCCCATGAGTTGCTTTATGACTCAAAGCATCTGCGACTACATTCGCTTTACCCTCGTGGTATTGATGTTTAAGTCATAGTCATTGAAGAATTCTAACCACCTACGTTGCCTCATGTTCAATGTTGATTGCGTGAAAAGATACTTCAAACTATTATGATCGTTAAATATCCTATATTTCACTCCATACAAATAATGCCTCCATATTTTTAACGCAAACACTATTGCTACAAGTTCTAGATCATGAGTAGGGTAGTTAAATTCATGTTTCTTCAATTGTCTCGATGCATAAGCAATCACCTTCCCATGTTGCATCAAAACACATCTAAGTCCATTCTTAGATGCATCACTATACACATCATACGAACCACTCCCATCAGGTAAGGTTAACACTGGTGCTGTTGTTAAGCTCTTTTTCAAGGTTTGAAACGCTTCCTCACACTTATCACTTCATATGAACTTAGATTCCTTCTTCATCAACGAAGTCATAGGTCTACCTATCTTTGAAAAGTCCTTCACAAATCGCCAGTAATATCCAGCTAGGCCTAGGAAACTTTGAATATCCTACACATTCTTAGGTGTTGGCCACCCCTTCACAGCTTCAATCTTTGCAGGGTCTACTTCCACTCCTTCCTTAGATATGAAATGCCCCAAAAATGCTACCTTCTCCAACCAAAACTCACACTTCGAGAATTTGGCATACAACTGGTTAATCCTTAAAGTAGCTAACATTGATCTTAAATGCTCTGCGTGGTCCTCTTTATTCCTTGAATAAACAAAAATATGATCAATAAACACTACAACAAATTGGTCTAGTAAAGGTTGAAACACTCTATTTATCAAGTGCATAAATATTGCAGGTTCATTTGTCAACCCAAAAGGCATTACTGTAAACTCATAGTGTCCATACCTCGTCCTAAATGCCATTTTCGGAATGTCCTCTTCCGTAATTCGTAGTTGATGATATCCAGACCTCAAATCAATCTTAGAAAATACTAGCACAACTTTTAACTAATCAAACAAGTCATCTATCCTAGGCAAAGGGTATTTGTTCTTTATGGTTACCTTGTTCAACTCCCTATAATCGATACATAGCCTCATGCTACCATCCTTCTTCTTCATAAACAATACAGGAGCTCCCCTTGGTGACACACTTGGTCTTATGTACCCCTTCTCCAAAAAATCCTGTAATTGTCCTTTTAGCTCACTAATCTCTGCAGGTGCCATCCTATATGGTGCCTTAGAGATAGGTGCTGTTCTAGGTACTAAGTCTATAGTGAAATCTATGGCTCTTTTTGGTGGCATACCCGAAATCTGTTGAGTGTCATTTATGGCACTCATAGGGTAGTTTTCTTTGTAGTTTTATGCTCATTTTTAGATTTTTATGTCGTGTTTTTAGGTAATAATGCTTTCTTTGCGTGCTTGTGTGTTAGTCTAGAAAAATGCATGTTTTTATCGGTTTTATTATCCTTTTTATGCATTCCTTTGATATTCTCTCGCTTTTCGTTTGGTTTGATTCGTTTTATAGGTGTGTCGGGATTTTTCGAGGTTCAAATGTTGAGGAGGAAGCCCAACACGAGATTTGGAAGTCAACAAAATTAAGTCCGGGAAGTTATAGAGCAAGCAAACCAAGTTAGAAGTCAATGCAAGGTTGCTTGGGTAAAGAATGCATGCCTAAGAATTGGAGAAGATGATTTGCTTTTGTGTTGGGCATACAAAGGATGCTCGGCCGAGTGGCTCGTCATGCCCAAGAATCCTTCCGCACCAAGCATCTGCCGCGCGCAAGTAGCAACTCGGGCAAACAACATCTGCTTGGCCAAGCACTACCCGAGCCAAAAGAGGGTATTCTCGGGCATAGTCATTTGCTCGGCCGAGCAGATCAGTATGCCCGAGCAGCCCTGTTTTGCGGTTTTGCTTATTTTTCTTCTATTTTCTCTTATAACTTTAAATATGTACGGACCTTCTATTTTGGGTAGACTTCATTTTTAGCATTTTTAGAAAGAGATTAGTTAGGCTAATTAGAGAGAGAAACTAGAGAGAGAAAGTGTAGATTTCAACATTTGATCTTTAATTCAATCTAATCCAAGTTTAATTCTCTTTTGATCTTCAAGTTTGTAAGATTTCTTTTTCTTATTTCTTTTAATATTTGCATTTAAATTTTGATGTTGATAAAATTTCAATTTGATTTTGCTTTTTTGAACTTGATTAGCTTAATTGATTAATTTTTTTTATTACATTTGCAATTATGATGATGATGATTAGCTTTGTTTTGTTTCTTCAATTCATAATGAGTAGTGAGTAGATTTCTTAGCTAGGGTGTTGGGGAAGCATGTATGATTGATAGATTGTTGCTAATTTGGGTATTTTGATCTATAGATGGTTGTGATTAAATTGATTGATGGATTTGTGCATGTGTTTAGTTTGATAGGATTGATCAACCTAGATTTCTATACTTGATTGCATTGATGATCTTGATGACATGACCACTTGATTTGAGATTGTCAATTTTCAATTTATTTGAATTGTGATTCTACTAGTTTGTCATTCATAGCGGAAACCTAGCTTGACAATTAGTCTAGGTAGCCTTTTGAACTCTTTAATTGCAAATACCATTAGTCCTTGCAACACTTATTACTTCAATTTACCCCCAATTTGGCACCTCAATCATGATTATATGTGGAACTTAATCCCTAGCATTTTTGTGATGGATTCTTTCTCTATTACTTGTTTTGCTTGATTAGTTATTCACAATATACTGATACACTCGCTTCGAAGTAGCTTAACACAAGACTATAGTGATAGACCCCCATTCCTCGTGGTTCGACTTGGACTTGCCCCTATACTAGGAGTAGGTTTGATTAAAAATTTAGTTGACATAGGTGAGCTAGTTTAACGACCTAGTTTCTACCCTTGTCAAAATCTCTTTTGGAAACACATCTAAAAATTCATTCACTACTTCAATATCCTCAGGTTTAGATGGTTCCTCATACTCCAAGTTTCTCGCACTATAGAAATTAATTGGATTCTCTTTCTTCATATACTTTGCCAACTTCATCACATAAATGATCTTAGTGTGCCTGGGTTTTCCATGCCTCTAATGGGTTACGAGCTCTCCCCGAGCCGTTTTCAAGCGGATTTTTTGTGACTAACATCGAATCTCAGCATTAAAGCGACATAACCAATCCATCCCCAGAATTATATCAAGGTCTCCTAGTTCAAATTCAATCAGGTTGGACATAAATTCCTTCCCCTTAATCTTTATAGGAACATCCTTATAGATCCTAGTACAATGGACTACACCCCCGATTAGAAGTTCTATAGGAATATCTATGTCATCTACAGTTTTTGGACAATGCAACAATTTTGGGATTATAGCCTTAGAAATGAATGAATATGTTGCACCAGAATCAAATAAAACTTTAACAAGAACCGAGTCTGTAGATAATGTACCAGAAATGACATCTCTCGCTGCTTCAGCCTCACGCAAACCTATCACATTAAACTTCCCTGGTGTTCCACCCTTGACTTGTGTGTTCCCACCATTGGTATTCTTATTCCTACTCTGAAACTGCGCCCCCTTGTTCACTTGATTCCCATTGCTACCTTGACCTCCTTTCTTCTGGTTCTAGTTCTGTCCATTACCCTTAAACTGATTGTTTCCTTGACCCCCTTTATTCTTAGAGAAACAGTCGTATGCCTTGTGTCCTTGCTTGTTACACAGGTTAAAAGTGACTAAGTTACCCTCATAGTCTGTTCCCGGGTGATTGTTAGAACATCTCTTGCAATAATATATCCTTTGATTACGATCTCCAGATTGGTTCCTATTTCCCCTAGGAAAGTTGTGCCCACCTTGGTTGTTCCTATTGTTCTGGAATTTATTACCTTGGTGGTGATTAAACTTTTGCTTCTTAAAGTTATTCTGGTTCCTAGATGGTACAGAACTAGTCATAGGCTCCTTTCTTTTCTCCCTAGCTTCCAAATCAGCCTTTTCCTTCAACTCCAACGCATGTAAATGCACTGCCCTACCATATAACTCATCAAAGCTATCAAACACTTTCCCTGACAACTTGCCTTGGAGAGAAAGAGGCAATCCCCTCTCAAACCTTCTAGATTTCTGCCTATCAGTAGTCACGGTATCTTCAGCAAACCTTGACAGCTCGATGAACTTAGTGTAATACTCTGTCACTGACATACTCCCTATCTTAAGTTCCAGGAATTCATCAGCTTTCTGCTTTTACAAGAACATTGGGTAGAACTTATCCCTTACTCTCTCCTTGAACACATTCCATCCAAATTTAGGTTATGCTCTCACAGTTTTCTCATTTTGCTACCACCACAAATCTGCTTCACCCCTTAAGTAGTAAGCTACACTTCTCACTTTGGACTCATTAGGACATACTACTGCCACAAACAACTTATCAAACTCTCTTAGCCAGTTTTCAAGGATAGTTGGGTCAGGTTCTCCCTGGTATGTAGGAGGTTTGCTTTGGGATATCTTCTTAAACAACTCACCAGCAGGGTTTGTATTGTTATTGTTATTCCTTTCATCTAACTGTTGAGCTACAGTAGCTAGTTGCCTTACTACTTCATTTAGATCAATGTTATTGTTGTTTCTCCCTACCATCCTACTAATAATTCAAAACATTTGATTGGTTTTCACGCAACCATTTCACTTAAATAAGCACATCACGAAAACATTTTGAGTCATTTTCCTTGGTACCATTAACATAAATAAAAGTAAGAAATGGCACTTGATAGGCTTGGTTGATGATTGAAATGAATAAGAAAAGAATAAATGGTATTTTATTGCAATAATGAAAAGAAATGTTTGGAATATCCCAAATGTAGCTTTACTACTTATTACTCATATGCTATACTTTATTAAACTGCAACTATAAATAAAGAATGAAATAAATGCTCAAAACTCTAAGGGAAAGTTAGTATAAAATCTTCAAATGTTGACATTGTCAATCTTGTCTTTTATCTCCTTGTACTTCTTTGGATTATACTCAGGATCACTCCCATCATCACCATCATTGCCATCATCATCATCTTCTTCGGGATCCATTTCTTCATTAGGGTCTTCGTAAGACTCGTCAGATTCTATACTAATAATTACTGGAGGGCTTGGAGGATTCGTAAGACTCGTCAGATTCTATACTAATAATTTTTGGAGGGCTTGGAGGATTTGGATTAGGAACTACTCTGCATGAGGTGTCTCTTGACTCATTATCTTGCTCCATTGGCTCCCCTTGACTCTCATAAGTTTTCTCAGGTTATGACTTATACATAGAATCATAGTTTTCTGAAGAATAATAAAGTGCATTTTGTTGTGGAGCTTGTGAAGCATTTTGTTGAGGAACTTGATGATTATCAAAGTTATGGTAAGGTGGAGGATAAGCAGCGTATTGAGGGTTAAGATAGATAAATTCTTTGTGAGAAATATAACGGTATAAGTATCTCCAATCTGCTCCCCACTGACCATTAGAGTCTTTATATTTGGTACAATAGCAACACCATTAGGCAAATGAAAATTACGAAAGAGACTCTTAATAGCTTCATAGGGAGGGTAAGTATGTAAGCAATGAACAATCATGGTAGAGACATAGTCAAGTTGGTCAAGATGACGCTATCCAAACACATCAGATCTATAAGAACAGTAAAAACGTATCCTGCGAATATAATCCCAAACATGCTCATAGTCTTTCTTTGCTAAAGTGCCCATGTCAGTGAATCTACTAGGTAATTCAAACATCCTGCAAGGTATTTTGGGTCATGACTCAATAAAGAAAATTCTTTTTCAAACTCAAGTATACAGTTTCTTACAAAAATTTAAGTTTGATGTTCAATCATTTAATTTTGTATTAATTCACAAAAACATGCTTTCACTTAAATACATATCATTATACAACATGCTTAAACACCTTGCATAAATAAAATATACACATAGGAAGACACACAATTCTAGCCTATATGCCCTTTCTTTCCTACCCAATCTCACCACATGATTCCAAATGCAATTAACACATAATTACATACCTTAATTCCTTCGCATACCTGCACACATAATTTTTAAAATCGACCTTTGTTTTCGAAAATTAGTTGCCCGAAATAAAAAAAAAAGTCGGACCCCTCAAAACCTATGAAGAACATGTTTTGCGCACGAAAATCGAAGAATTCTTTTAATCCACTAGATTTAACGGGTTCCTTACGGTAGGTGGTAAAAAACAATTTTTAGAATTTTTTTGGTGGTAAAATAAAAGTTTTAGAAGTTTTGGTTGTAAAAAACAATTTTTTGATTTTTTTGATTTTTTTTATTTTTGATTTTTATTTTTTTGTGGTAAACTAAGAAGGTGATGTAAAGTTGGATAGGATTCGTGAGAAACTAAAGCAAGGAAAAGCTACAGATTTGAAAATTCACGAAGATGGAAGTTTAAGGTACAAGGGTAGATGGTGTGTACCACAAAAATGTGAGGAACTAAAGAAGAAATTGATGGAGGAGGGGCACAATACACCATACACAGTGCACCCTGGAGGGGATAAGTTATATAAGGACTTGAAAAAGGTGTATTGGTGTCCTAGAATGAAGAATGAAGTTGTGGAATTTGTAGCAAAGTGTTTAATCTGTCAAAAGGTGAAAATAGAGCACAAGAGACCTCAAGGAACCGTGCAATCATTAGAATTCCTTGGATGGAAGTGGGATTGTATTTCAATGGACTTTGTGACGTACTTGCCTCCTAAGGTCAAAGAGTGGAAATGATACCATTTGGGTCGTGGTGGATAGACTTACCAAATCCGCAGTGTTCGTTCCAATGAAGGAGGCCTGGAAGATGGAGCAACTTGCAAAAGCTTACATCAAGAATAATGTGAGGTTACATCGAGTTCCAAAAGATATTGTGTCTGACAGAGATTATAGGTTTCTTTCAAAGTTCTGGAAGAGTGTTCAGGAAACTTTGGTACAACACTAAAGATGAGTACAACATTTCACCCTGCCATAGATGGACAAACTGAGAGAACTATTCAAACCTTGGAAGATATGCTGAGAGCTTGTGTCATAGACTTCCAAGGGGTATGGGAAGATATCTTGGACTTAATTGAGTTTTCTTATAATAATAGTTACCATGCGAGCATTGGTATGGCTCCATTTGAGGCATTATAAAGAAGGAAGTGTCGTAACCCTGTGTGTTGGAACGACATAAGTGAAACAATGATCTTAGGGCCTCAAATGATTGAAGATACAGTTAACCAAGTGAAGGAGATTCAAGTAGCACATGACCGTCAAAAGAGTTATGTAGATTTGAAGCGTAGGGAAGAAGAGTTTGAAGTTGGTGACTAAGTATTGTTGAAAGTATCACCAATGAAAGGTGTCATGAGATTTGGGAAGAAAGGAAAACTTAGCCCGAAGTACATTGGTCCATATGAGATATTGCAGAGGATAGGCAAAGTAGCTTATAGGTTGGCCTTACCTATGGAGCTAAGCAAGGTGAATGATGTATTCCATGTGTCTCAATTAAGAAGGTATATACCTAATAAGTCACATGTGCTACAACCTGAAACAATTGAGTTAGATCAAAGCTTAACTTGTGAGGAGAGACCTGTCAAGATTATTGACAGTAAAGTGCATAGTACACGCAATAAGGAAGTTAAGATTGTTAAGGTGTTATGGCCTAACCAAGAATATGAGGAAGCAACTTGGGAAGCTGAGGATAAGATGAAAAAGAAATACCCTGAGTTATTTGAGGTATGTTGAGTCACGGGGACGTAACTCGATTTCTTTAAGGGGGGTAGAATGCAGTAAAATTTGGCGCTTTTTCCCTACATTTTAAGTAATTTTAGTGCTTTTTGCACATTTTTAACAATTATTTCGAGTACTTTTGGTTTTAAGGAGACATTAAAGGTAAAAGTATGTCAAAAGAGTACAACAATACTACACAAAGTGAGGAAAAGATTTTTAAAGTTGGTATTTTCTTACTCATTTGAGTATGAAATTTGATTTTTCGTTACCCAAGTTTCAGGATGAAACTTTTTTTAAGGGGGGTAGACTGTAATACCCCGTATATTTATACGTATATTAATTTAAAATATTATTTTATGAAGTATATATATAATTCGAAATGAATTATTTATGGTATTTTAATAATTTAAAAAGGTTAATTTTAATTAAACATCCATGATTATTTATTTATTTGTTTTGGAAATATTTCATTATATCATTTAAAAACTTTGGGGCGTATTTAATTTTTAATAAGGAAGTTTTAAAGTCAATGGAGTTTTAAAGAAAGTCAAATGCTAATTAGAATGGGAGTAGGAATTATTAAGGGTAGAAAGAAAATTAAGTTAGGAGGGTTTTGAGACAGAGTATAAATACCCATCTTATGAGCAAATTAAACTTTGTCCAAGGTGAAAAATACCCAAAGGTAAACTCTCTTTCTCTCTCCTCTTATTTTTCTTTCCTCCTTCCTCTTCACTCACCTCACACGCACACCACCACCACTACCGGTGGTCGGCTGCCACCACCACCACAGCCGGCCACCGCCAGCACGGAGTGGTAGTAGTAGCAGCAGCCGCAGGAGGTGGCGCATCGGCCACTTTCCCCTCCCTCTTTGCATGCGTGTGGTTGTGTTTAAAAAAAAAACTTCTCCTTTTGTATTTAATTCAATCTAGCTTTGATTAATTATTGATTTTGGGTGTGTGTGTGTGATGATTTTATGATGTTTTAATAATGATTAATATGTATATAATTTTCAGATTTGGTTTTTGAATTAAAAAGCTCCAAATGGTTAAACCTAGGTTTCTAAATTGATGTTTATTGATGGAATTTGATTGTGTTTGATTAAAACTATTGAAATTAATGTTTTAAAACTAAATTACAACAAGTTTAAGAGTTTTTATTATGTTGGAATTTTTAAGTAGAGGCTAGAATTAAGTTTTCTTGAAGGTATTTTAATTATTTATTAATTGGGAATAAAGTAGGTGGTTTTAATTAATTTTCAGCATGTTTTAGAAGGTTAAAAAGTGTTTTAAAGAGTGTATATATTGCTGGAAATTTATTATGAACGGGTAATAATGTCTCTTTGTAATTTTGGGTTGTAGGAGACTTCCAAGTGAGTGATTTTGTGTAGTTGTGGCGATTTTGAGATCATATTTGAGGTACGTTCGCGTACTTGGCAATTATTTAAGTGTGCAGAAGCATGCTAGAATTTGTTTAATTAATTCCAAGTTAGTATCATGATAGGTATTGGTTGGAATTATTAGTTAGATGGATTTTGGTGATTGAATTGTAAAGCATGAATTGTTTGAAGGGAATTATGGATTAGAATTAATTATGTTGGCATGTTGAATATGGACCACACTTTTATTATTGGCATGACCAAGAGCATGCTTAATTAAACTAAATGTTTAATTTGGTTTGGAATATAAAAAGGGAATTTTATTATGGTTCATATAATTTTTATTGATGCTATAAGCATGAGAAATGAGCTATGTAAGTGTCTATGTACACGAGGATTAATTTATATTTTGGAGCCTAAGTGCAGTTAAGGTGCTCCAAACATCGAGGGATAGGATTTATGGTGCATTATGCGCTTAAGGTGTTATTTAATGCCGTGATAGTTTAAAAAGGGTTTAACATTAAATTAAATGTGGTCACTAATTATTCAAGAATTAAATTGGTATGTTTGATTACTTGAATGAATTATGTATGTTGGTTGTTTTATGATTTGAGAGTTATCACCGAGTCTAAAATATGTAAATAACATAAAGTGAAAGAGGTTATGCACCAAAACTCTTGGAACGTTTATACCTTGAGTATCAATATAAGGGAGTTATGCGACTTTATATTTGACCATAACTTCTACTGTGAGTACCAGACACTGTATTTTTCTTTTTATTATTATGCGTAGGAATTTCGCCACTTACGAGTGGTTCTTTTATACTGGCACGATTAGCTCCCATGTTAGTACCCCTTTATTGGGGCAGATTAGGGGGAAACCCGTTCGATGCGCAATCAAAATTAAATAAGCAATGGAAATGTCTATTGAATGAAATGTGTGTTGTATGCTTGTAAACAGGTGCAACAAGGTAAGTTGTGTGATGCTAGGATGTAAGCATGTTAGTGTGAATCATTTACGCTTATGTACTCAGCATTGCTGATTGTGTATTGTATGTTTGTTAGCCTTGTCTTTATCTTGGCCCTACCACGACACAGTAGTGGGGACGTAGAGAGAAGCTTTTTAGGTGATGGAGCATTTTCACGATGGGCATGAGTGTAGAGCGAATCCTGTTTAGTTTCCATAAGAATATGATGTGTTTTATTTGCTTGATTATTATATAATTGCTTGTGAGACTAATGCAAAGGTTTTTATTATTCGTTTGGGTTTGAAAAGGGCCTACAATGGTTCCAAGTTGTAGGTTAACTTCGTTTGACTTTGGTTTAACTTTACTTTCGTTTGGTTTGACTTTTAAAGTTGACTGGTTTTGAATGGTTTTTAAAACAAGTCTTCCGCTGTGTGTCTTTGATGATTGCCTTAGCCGTTTTCACGGTGGCGGTAATGTCTTAGAATTTCCTAATCCGTATTTTAAAAAGGGCAAAATAGGTATTTTGAAGGAAAGGAATTTGTAGGGTGTTACAAATTAGTTTGTGAGCACATACTATTTATTTTAATTAAGGTTCCTTGCCTAGTTTTGTACACAAAATTGCACTTTTACTAACTTGGTGCATAAGATGCACTAATAAACTTCCTTGACTCAATCTCAACTTAAATGAGTGAGTAAATAATTAAACTAACTTCTTGACTCAACTCCAATAATGAATGGGTGAGAAATAAAACCATGAACCATGCTCAATAATTATAATTTTAGCTCTTTTAAACATACACAAGCAAGACTTATTAAATTCATGCTTCATTGATACTCGAAAATAAAACATACTTCCATGATTCATACACATTCAACTTGTATCATGCCTCAAATAACATGTTCACATGCTTGCACAATAGTTCATGATCTACCAACATCCAATTCAAGCATATAATCAACCAAACATGCTACTAATCCATCACTTGAAACATACCTTACAATCCAAGCATGATACTACGCATACACAAATATTTTTATGCGCATACGTACCTTGAATAGCGGCTAAACTTGGCCACACACACTAGAAATCACCTAGCTCGAAGCTTCCTACAAATAAAAATACATAATTATAATTAATAATCCACCATTCTCACAAATTTCAAGCAACTATAATATACCATAAACCTCACTAATTAACCCAATTTAATAGCCTCAAAACCTTTTCTTTAAGTGGGTACTTAAAATTCTTTCAAAAAGACTTAGTTTTCACGACTTAAATAAAATTCTAGCATACTTAATCAATAGAAAACATCCCTAATAGACTAGGAAATCATAATTAAATCATTAATAACCTTTTCCCTTTTATGGGTAATCAAATCCTAACATAATAATTAAAAAGTAGTGTGTATAATTAAATTCCAGCATTAATTGAGGGCTTTAAACTCATTAAAAACATGTTCTAATCATTAATTTAACAACCACAACAACCTAGAATCAAACTCTAATCATAAACATTAAGTTCCCAAATTCTAGGGTTTGTAAATTGGGGGTTTTAATTAAATTAAAATCTGAAAATTATAAGAATAAATTAACAACATCAACTACCCAAAATCAATATCAAAATATAATCAAAATCATGCTTTGAATTACAAAACAAGCTAGAAATTGAATTAGGAGAAAAGAGTTTTTTTTGTTCTTTTACCAAACTGCAAGGAGGAAAGAGAGAGAGAGGTGGCGCACGATTGGGCTGCCGGTGGTCGCCGGTGGTGCGTGAGAGAGAGGAGGAAGAGGCGTAGGAAAGAGAGGAGAAAAGGGGAGGAAAAAGGAGAGAGAAAATAAGAGGAAAAATTTAGGGTTTTGTAAAATACTAAAATCTGACAATTTGACTCTTGAGTGTGAAATTCTTTGGGTTTTGGGTATTTATATCCTACTTTTAAAAACAAAAACACTTATATACAAAACTACCAATACTAATCCTTGAATTTTCCTTTGAGGCCAACTTCTTGGGCTTTTAAAAACACTTTGAATCCCAACAAGTTATTCCAACAATTTAATTGGTGTTGACCCAATTGAAAATACTTTATTGCCTCCTTTAATAACTCATATTATTTTATACACAATTATCTTATATTTAAATAATTAATTCATTTAAAATGAAATAAATCATTTTTGTTTATAAATAATATAAATAATTATATATATAAAATATTATAAATTATATATATAAAATATTATAAAAATGTGGAGTATTAAAAATGTATTTTCAATAAAACTGCCATATATATTACTATCGTTTAACTTGGTTAATCCAGATTAAAGATCAATAATTACCCATATATTAATTTTGGTTGGTCCAATAATAATATATTTGAGTAGGAAATTTTGAATTAAAGCAAGGATCACAAGTCTGATTTAACCAAAATATTTATCGTTGATTAAGAAAGTTTTATAAGACTTTTCGAGACTAAATTAGAATTTTTAGATAGTTAAGATATGGTAATAAAACTTTTGTGACACTTAGCTTATAAGATTAAACTAAGAACATGTTAAAGCATCATGTTTGGGTACTTAACAAAAAATCAAAAGAGGGCGTTACAACCAAATTTAAAATTTTGTTGACTTTTATTGACTTTGACTTTTTAAGGGAAGTTGACCAAAGCTTGACTTGATGTAGGGTGATTCAACATGTTAACATTAAAGAGTCCAGTTCTATATTTACAAATATCCTAAATGGATAACAGTTGCAATATCGAGCACAATTAAGCAGCCCACAATTAGGGAAAGATGTGGCTTTTGGCCAGGTAGAGGTAAATTCAAAAGAGCTTGTTCGCGCCAAGAAGAAAAACTGTCTAGCAGTTGAAAGAAGACATGGACAAATTTTCAAGAGACCTTTGCCTATAAATAGAGGAAGAATCTCAGAAAAACGGACATCAACGAATCAATCAACAATAACATTTCACTTTCTTTAAGCTTTCTTTATTAGGGCTTTCTTAGTTTTACCTTGGCTTAGTAACCAAGCGACATTTTAGGATTACTAAGAATGTATTAAAGATTGTTCGATTGTTCCAATTGTATGAATATGGAGGTAATTCTTCCTTTTTATAGTCTAATTGTACCCCTGGCATTATCCTATAATTAGTGAAAATCATTTTCATCTTTTGTTAATGTTAATGTGTTCATTTCTTTTGTAATTCACTCTTGTCTAGCTTCTTCAAAGATAACTTCTTTAATTGTTTATTGTGTTGTGTTAGCAAGGTTATCAAAGTATAACCAGTAATTATAGGGGCAACCCTTTAATATCCTAAAATAAGATAAGATATTTGACTTATAGGTAATGAACACTATTTACCTCTATAGAGGGATAACTTAAGAACCCTAGATCTTAGTCTTCCCTACCTCTATGACTAGTAGGTTCATAGTTGTCTGAATCTGCTTTTTCAAGATCATCCCTTTCATCTAGGCATCTTTTCCTTCTAAGCTTCCTCGGGGTAAATTCCTAGCCTTCTTTGTTCGCCTTCTTTTAGCGACAACATCATCTCCCCTCTAGCAATGGAGAATTTATTCCCTCCTTATTAGCTCTGCATCTTCATCCTTTTTTGGACCATGGTTTAGAGCACCATATCCTACTCCAAGCATGACTCTCTGTTTTCTTTGATACTCTGTTTCTTCCTCTGGAGTTCATAATTTTCTCCTTTCCTCACACTACTTCTCGTACTCTTGGCGCTTCATCGCTTCATAGCATCTCTCTTTCATTTTTTGCTCAAGAGGCATCTTTAAAAGTCTTTCATTAACTTTTATCCATCTTGGCTCCCTCAGATGGGGCTCAATAATGTTTGTGTTTATGTTTTCCATTAAGATATTAAAGGGTTATTTGACAGCGAATTGTTTTGATAAAAAAAACTTTAAAGCTTTCTATAGAGCGAGAGTTTTTTAAGGAGAGGAAAGTCTTTACGTATTTTCAGAGAGAAATGACTATGACTTAGGTCTATATTTATAGACCTGACATAAATGTTGTTTGGGCTTCTACAAATTTTAACCGATGAAGTCATTAATTATAACTCTAGTTTGGAATTTTAACTCCTGGTTTTATCAATTATGTTACTTGATAAATCTATCGCAGGGCATAATTGTAATTTTATCTTATTATCGCTTGAAATTGGGATTGTGAATTAGAAAAAACTCTAAACGCGTCATTCGGGTTTGGGAATTGATTCCAATTTGTTTCAGTCAATGCGTTAGTCCCTTTTTAAATAATTTTGTGTTTGAACAAAACTCCAAACGAGATTTTTAGCAACCCCTTCCAACGGCTGGGATTAAATGATAAAATCATATGAGGACCTTTTTGTTTAAACAATCACTTCACTATTCAATCTCTGATTTTCTTTTCTTTCTCTCTTCAAATCTTTCCCAAATTCTAATTGTAAGAGCCATGACAGTTTTCCTACAAAAAGCAGTATTAAAGACATTCAGAAATAAAGGTTGTCCAATTAAGGCTCTTGAATTGCGTGAATTAATTGAAGAATATCCCTAGTATTTCATATCTAACATCCTCTGGCACATATCCTCTTCCAACTCAAAACCTAGCATCCCTAAAGGTACAACCTTAATTGGCCCAGCATTTTCCTTGGATCTTTCAAGCAATGAATTAGAAGAGACATCCATAAAGGTAGTTTATGCGAAGTTAACCAAGTGCATTCTAGGTAAAGGTTCACTTTGGCCTGCTGCCTTTAATGACCTAAACTCTAGTGGAAATTGGATATTAAGCCAAAATCCAATTAAGAGTTGGGTTCAAGTTTTGGCAGCCAGGGGTTGGTTCAAACGGCTTGACAAATTTCATCCTAAAAGGGGTGATAGGAGAATTTTGAGTTTCCTTAAGCTGGAGACCTATGGAAAAATTCCCTTCCATGTATCTCCTACATTCGCACTCATATTGCTATTGGATCATGTGAACTGCTTCATATTTGGTAGGAGTGCATGATAGTATAGACAACTAAACCATTTCATGTCGATACTGGCGCTAAGTCATTCTACAAGAGGAGCCATGAGCTTTTAAAGAAAATCATGGCAATATCCTAGAGTAGCAAGGTTGGCTTTAATGCCTTCATTCCTTTATTTACATTACCATCTTACTTAACTGGAGTTTTATCCGAGGAAGATGTACTTTTCACTCTTTTTTTTCCGTTACTCGCTTGAAGATGTGTAAGTCTAGAGCCATTTCACTGATGTTATTGCCACTTGATGTTGTAGACATCCAAAAATGTCTCCCCAAAACCAAACCTGATGATGAACAACCTTTCACCACCATTATTGGTCAGGTCGAGTATTTAATCGTGGGAGTGCTTAAAATCCTTTTTCAATCAAACACAGTTTCAAATCAGTCCACATTTTCAGTCCAAGTATTTAGTCAAGCATTGTCTAATCCCCATTTTAGCCCAAACTATTTTAATCCATTTCATTTATTTATTAATTGAGCCTGATTAATAAATATTATAAAGCCCTAAACCTAAAATGAGTCCGGAATAGCTGAAACGACGCCTAATTGTCACATGCCTTATTTAAAAATAAGATAAAAACAAAATTTAAAGCAATTTTCAGAAAGGCCAGCTGCCGTGCCACGACAGACATTGCCGTGCCACGACAATTTCTTTGACCCGGTTGTATCTTTTTACGCGTTTTGACCTTCAGAAATGATAAAATTGACTGTCGAGCTACGATACAGCTACCGTGCAACAACATAAATGTAGTGCCGCGATGCTTTATTCTTCTGCGGCGCCTCATTTCTAGGGTTCCGGACTGCACCCCTCACATTTCTTCTATAAATACGAGGTTGATTTCACAGTCTCGAGGCACCAATTCATACACTCTTTCTGTCTTATTCTCTAACCTAAATACTTGCCTTTCCTATTCTTATAATTCATCCCCTAAGCACTCCCCAGAGTCTGTACTTTACTCGAAGTTCCATACTTAAGCCAAGGCGTGAAAGGTAGAAGTGTTTGAGGGTTTGGCCCCAAATCAACTTTACTTTAATTTGATTTAATTTACATTTTATTATTTATTTTCTTTGAAGTTACTAACGTGTTTATTGTTTTGTAGTTGCAAGCAAACGCAATCAAAGTAAGGAATCATGTTCCTTTTGTTCCTATTATATTTCTAATGATTTTTTTTTATCACGTTTGTCATATATTAATCGTGGTTATTATGGTCAAATTGCTTCCAATGTTATGTTTACCATACTGTTATTGTTGATCACCATATTGCATGTTTAAAGGGAATATGTAATTGAAAATCATGACTAATAAGATAATTTGGACGACCGGCTTAGGTTCCTTTTTAATCTTGTTGTTTAATCAAGTGATCACTAATATTTAGAATTATGTGTAATATTCAACCAATTTAGCTTAATTTAGTTTGGAGCAAATTGAATCTTTATTTGTGTGCCTTTGAGATTGCAGGAAATACTTTTCACATTAAGAATCGAGTAGAGGCTAATACGGGCGAATGTGACTCTATGACTCACTTCGTACCATCATCCCTGATTCTCCTTTCGTGATTCTGAACCATATGGAGATAGTAATCTCATGGATTATGAATGGGGTGTAACCTTCACGGGTCAATTTTTGTTGCCTATCGTTGTTCCTTATTCAGGGTTGCCTTAAATGATTCGTAAACAGTTTACAAGTTCCTTAAAAACTTGTTGGCGGCTCCCTACTTTGCTTTGTCCCTAATCGTATTATGTCAATTCCCACTTCCTATGATTTCCAGGCATATTTACACATGCTTAAGTAGGCACGCTTCGAATGACGCCTACAATTAAGCGACCCCACTGGGGAGGATTCTTTGTTATTTATCGATTTGAATGATCGGTATTTAATTAAGATGAGAGGATGAGACTTGAAAGATTCTTGAATTGTATTCCTGTGATTAATTTGGCATTTTTGCATATGCATTGACGTTTTAACGTCGTATATAGGTTCGCCTCGTAGGAAAAATCGAATAACCTGGACGCGGTCGAAATAATAAAGGCACTGTTATGTTTTTATCAGTACCGCGCAATGACAAATTTGTCGTGGCACAGCACAGAGCACCGTGGTATGGCACAACGCACCGTGGCACGACAATATGTACCGTGGCACGGTACTGCTAAAAACACTCCAGTGTTCTGCTTTTTTCTCGTAATTAGCTTCCTTCGTTCATGACGTTATCCTAACCATGACAATAAGGGTTCATCTGAGTTTTTAAATCCACCCAAACCATGGAGTCGAGTTCGATTTCATCACGAACTTGCGAAGCCGCCTGTTGGCATACACCCTCAAGGGAGGCTGCTTTGCTAACGCGTCCAAACTCTTAACCATGGTACCCTTTTGAAACCCAAGTAAACTTGACCATAGTGGAACATAGAACTTGACCTTAGGTTGAGAACTTCATTGCATTATTGTGACTATTTGCCCTGTGTGTGTCTTTGATTGTTTTAATCCTAACCTTACCAATCGTTCTTTGTCGATGATGTTGGTTTACTTTGTTTGATTTATGACTAACGAACGCCAACAAACCGTACTCACTTAGTAATTAGTGCGAACACTAAAATTGACGAAAAACTTGAAAATCACACAAAACAGACCCTGGAACCGATTTCCGTGCCACGCCAGTTGTATCGTGGCACGATACCTAGGGGAAGAGCAGTCAGTCATGTTTTAGTCTTCCGTGCTATCTTGGTCCTCGAGTCAGTCATTTTTATACCATTTACATGTCTAGCCAAGCGATAATACCACGGGTATTATAATATCACTTAATCACTCACGAGTCAAGTATAGTAGACACACTTTATTTTCGACTCGAGTCGTTCACCATGTCGTTTATGATCGTATACTAGGTTCATGCATGTGTCATCTTTTCCGTCAAAATAAAAAATGAGTGGAGTTTTTTTTTTCCTTACCTGTTTTCAAAATTTTGTCGTTTATTTCCTTTTTTTTTATTTTTCTATTTTGAGCAGTGAGTCAAACCATGAAGTGAATTTGTTTGATTTCACAGTACTTGGTCAAGGAGCAAGGGTCGATTAGTAAGACTCGGTTCACAACTACAACCACCTCTTAGACCTAAGTGGCGTTTAAAGAAAACTCCACCATCTCTACATCAACTATCACCTTTGAATTACTTTCAATTTATTTCAATGGCCACTAAAGAAGATATTGAGAACATTCAAAAGTCCATTAATGCGCTCACAACCATGATGCAAGGCCTTTCCACGAAGGTCAAGGCCATAGAAGAAAATAATGTGTCTATTGAATCGGTCCAGAAACTGAGAGAGAAGGTGAGCAAGATGACAGAAGAATTGAAGTCACCTACATAGAACAAGCATCCACCGCATTAACTGTGAAGGAGAAGATTCCTGAAAAGTTCTCCACTTCTGACATACCAAAGTTCAAGCCTACTGACAACCCAATGTTCCATTTGAAGGCTTTATCTGCAACCATGGCTCTCAAAGGAATAGAGGTAGCACTCTTCCCTACAGTTTTTTCTCTTTCTTTAGAGCATGCTTGCCAATAGTAGTTCTATTCTCTAGATTCCAAGTACATTGCAACTTAGAATGTGTCAATTAGAGATTCATGAACTGCTATAAGTGTAACATTCAAACCAAAACTTCTGCACGTGAGCTCTCTATCCTTAAGTACAAAGAAAACGAAGGGTTCACTGCCTACCTGAGTAGATGGAGAGAAACAGATGCAAAAATGGTTAAGCCACCAAAGGAAAAGGAGATGGTTCGTCTCTTTAACCAAAATTTGACTCACAAGTACATGCAACATCTCAAATTCCTTATTTTTCATCTTCTAAGCCTGAAAATATATACAACCAACAATGTAAGCCAGTACGATCTTAATGAAGTGTTAGCTCTTGATGCTCCCTTGCCAAAGAAAAGGAGAACTTACACTCATTTGGGAATGAATTATGATGCCGCCATTAATCTGATCTCCTTTACGGTCAAGGCTTGATTACACCTATCGGACCATTCTCAGAGCCAAAACCTAAAGAAAGGAGTGCCAAGTGGAATCCCAATGCCCACTGCAAGTTCTGTCAAGGAATGGGCCACATAACCGAGCAATGCTGGAATTTGAAGGATACTATTCAAGATTTAGTTGATGCCAACAAACTTCTTGTCCCCCCAGGCGGCAAGAAGTAATGAAGACAAGGCGCACGACGAG
Source organism: Chenopodium quinoa (assembly GCF_001683475.1). Taxonomy (NCBI): domain Eukaryota; kingdom Viridiplantae; phylum Streptophyta; class Magnoliopsida; order Caryophyllales; family Amaranthaceae; genus Chenopodium; species Chenopodium quinoa. The sequence goes on along the minus strand of NW_018744501.1, from coordinate 515,417 downwards.
TCCTTCATGCAAGATTTCATGATTTTTTTCTTTTTTATTCATTTCATTCCCCATATTATGTTTAGCATAAGTTTCCCATTTCGAAGTTTCTATGTGTTTGTTCACCTTTTTCCATTAATAAAATGAGCAATTTTTCTTTTACATCTCGATCATATCACTTTTCATTTAAAAAAAAAAAAATCGCCGAACCAAACACAAGGTATACCAATGATTCGAGGCATCCTTTGCAACCTCTTTATCTCCCCGTGAATTATTCAAACACATATTTTATTCTTCCATTAACCATTTTGAGCCTCGTCTAACCATTTTGAGCCTCTTTATAACGATCAACCTCTATTTATTCAACCCACATACAGCAAACCTTGGGATGGGAAGGTGTGAAATTTGTGTAAGATTCAAAAGCAAGTTAAAAAGAAAAAAGGAAAAAATAAAAGTAAAAATAAAACGATGTCTAAGGGAAAGTGTTCCAATGCTTTGATATGAACACGTCTCTAATTGCGTCTCTCATTGAGTGCTTGGTACCGTGCCTGAAAAACATGAATGCTAAGTGAGTGATGGACTGCATGATCCGGGATTGCCCATATTGATTCGAAAGAATAAATACAAAAGTGTAGGGAATCTTTCTACCCACATGTGGGTCATGTTTTTAAACATGGCAGCGCTCCAAGGAAAAGAAGCTAGAGAAAAAGAGTCACCAACAAGTTTTAGGAACTTGTAAACCGTTCACGGGTGTGAAAGTTACACCCCATTCACAATCATAGAGATTGCTAACTCCATAGTGGTCCGGAACCATGACTGGATGTTCAGGGATGATGGTACGACTTTGACCTAAGAGAAGCCAAACCCGCCCTAAATAGGCCTCTACTTAATTCTTTTGATATTCATGCGCGCTTTTAGATCAACATACATACATCAAATTAACCCTAAACTTGTTTAATCTATGTTAGTTGATTACTAATGCACAATCAAATCTAATATTGGTGATCACTTGAATTAAAATCATATTAGTCTAAATCAAATTATTAATTATCTTATTAGGCGTGATTTCAAGTACGAATTCCCTTTAAACCTGCAAAAAGGGGTGTGATCAAGCAATAACAATAAATCATGAATAATCAAGCAACATATGACCAATGTAACAATCATCATCATCAAAACATCGTTAGCAGTTAGATCCTAGGCATGGTACTAAGCGAATTGATAACAAATCCTAGCATGTCACTAATAAAAAAATCAAAGTGTTATCCTAAACATGATACTAGAAATCATAACATCCTAAACATGGTACTAGGAATTAATATAACATTGTAAACATAATTTCTATTCCAAAATCAAAGAATAATAATAAGGGTGATTGATTTATTCACTTTGATGCCTCAACCTTCTTGCTATTAAAACAATACACACGTTAGTAAACTTCAAGAAATTTAAATCATTCAAATATGAATTCAAATATAGATTTGGGACCAAACCCTCATAACTATCAACCTTTCACGTCGAGGTCAAAGGCAACGTCGAGTATGGCTTGCAGTATTCGGGTCTCGCAAAGGAGGTATTGTGACTGATTTGGGGTGTTTAGGCTAAGATCATTGATTTTTAAGAACTCTAGAGAATTCTGGGATGATGGGATTTTCGAGGCTAATTATCGATGATTGTTGCTCAAGGTTATGGGGGTTGAAGCTTGTTGATTGTTGATTTGAAAACGGAGAAACCAATCTCTATTTATAAAGAAAAAATAGATTCTAGAAGATCAAAAAAGACCAGAAGTTCTAAATAAAATAGAGCAACTTTGACGCGACGCAACAGAATTGTCGCACTGGTTGCTATCGCGTCGTGTCAGGTTGTCGCTGTGCGATGGTCTTGGCATTGCGCGCTGGTTCTAAAAGATATTAAAGCCGTACGGAGTTCGATTTCTAATGGAATTATATTTGCAGAAGATATCCGAACGTCTTCGTATTCGAATAGAACAAGGATTATTTTACGAGAAGTTTTATTCAATCTCGAACTTCTTTGATCTTTATCTTTTCAAGAAGGATAGATTAGAACCTTCTAGAAGATTCTAGAAGTTTCTAACTAATTTAGGATTAGGAATATAATCATATAAGGCCTAAATACGATATTTGGACTCCATACAATCATTGCGTCGTAGCTAAGGTGGACCTAGGCTCGGTTTAGTATTTTGGCCATAACTTCTTCGTTTTAAATCGGATTTGGGCTTATAATATATCGTTAGAAAGATATTTTCAAACCCCATCCAACTAAGAAATAATTGGACTGAGATTATGGATCAAAATAATCTAGTTTGGACGTTTTTATGAATTGGACACGAAATGAATGATTTTAGATTAAAACATTTGGGAGAGGTTAGGAATATGGTCAAGGCTTAAGGAAAATTCGCGTGACTCTTCAACTCTTTACCGCACTCTTCAATTAAAGACGTGAAAGGTACTTGTTTCGGGGTTTTCTGATGTCCTGCGGGAGAGTTACAATTCCAAGACTGGAACCGGACGCCTGTACCTGCAAAACAAACGGATGCTCCGGATGATTGGAGATCCGCCTCCGACGGTCAAGTTAGTACTTGATTAAGGAGTAATTAATGCGGAAATTAAAGTGATTGGGTCTCTCTAGGTGAGAGTGTTTAATGTGTGTAATCTGTTTTTTAGCGTGTTCTTTCCCTTAATGAGGATTAAGGGAGGTATTTATAACCTTGGGAAACGTGTCAATCTAGGTTTAGGTTAACCTTGGGCTGATTGGGCTTCCCTCGGGAGTTGGGCCTAGGTGACCGGTTATCCCAGGTGTCATGGGAAGGACACGTGTCGTGTCGTAATTGGTCCATGGTGGACGGATCATTGCTTGACACGTGGCAGGCTCCTATTGGCCCATGTGACGGACACATGGCGGAACCTGATTGGTCCACTTGTCAGATGGTGATTAGTGGTGGAAAAATCCCCTAATCATTTGCCCCTCACAGGTGGCATGTGACTGGTCACGTGTTACCTATGACATGTATCTCCCTGTAACAGGCGACGACCTGCTACAAGTGTCACTCGGCGAGAGGCCGAGAGATTCTCCCGCCAAAATTTTGAATTCTGGAAGTGACCCTTCGCCTTCTCACTTCGCCTATATAAAGGAGTGTTGACTTCGGTCATTTTCACACTTGAAAACTTTGTGAGAGAACATTCGGACCCCTGAACTTGCTCTGACATTTTGGACCGTTTCTGCCTACCGCCTGCTCTGACAAGCCGACTGCAAAGGATTTTCAGAACTTCATCAATCGTCACTCGTTCAGGTAACCGTCGGTTCTCTTACTCTTAATTTTCTCTTTACTTTATTCTTTTTTGAAATGGCACCACGGAAGCACACGACACGACCTAGGTTAGTGATCAGCCGGTCACCGGTGACGGCTGAATCTAGGACTAGGAGTGCCGCCTGCCCTTTTCTGGACCCATCTTTGCCCTTTAGACAAAGTCCGACTGTATCTGTGTCTATGCAGAGCATGATGGCCAGAACAAAAAAGACTGCCAGGATCTCAAACTCAGACGGCTCCTCCTACAGGGTGTCGATTAGTGAAACATCTGACCAGGCGCCAGATGTGGAAGTGAAACAAAGCGGCTTGAAAGCCGGCAGTTCTGAGGGAGGAGTCAAAGTGACCCCTTCCCATTTTACAGTTGACAATTCTACATTCTCTCCTGCTCCTTTTAAAGGAGAGGAGGCGGGCCCCTCCGGGAGAGGGGAAGAGTCGTCCTCTTCGGACTCGTCAGAGGACGATTCCGAGTCTAGCTCTTCTGGCCATGCTTCCCTGGACACAAAAGAGAAAAACAGTCGCCTACAAGAGGCGAGGCTTTCTCACGCAGTTGGGAAGGGGGACGATTGGGCGGAGCCATCCGCCTCTCACCGAGAGCAAAATACCCCTACTACTGCACGGTACCTCGAGGCCGGATCACGGCCATGCAAGAGAAAGTGGAGAGCTTTATCGCAAACCACACAATGGGCCCCAGGTTTTTAGTGTTCGTGCCGGATCCAGAAGACACAGTCGTCTGGCCGGCTGGTACCAGTTATGATGGCGCCTGCTTTGGCTGCTACGAGGCGGCCATCAAGGCTGGGCTGCGCTTCCCACTACATCCGGCTGTTCAGCGGATCTTGGATGGGTTGAGTTGGGGTTATGGCAGTTAGCCCCGAACTCCTGGGTCAACGTACTCGGCTATGTGGCCGGGTGCGAACTGCACGGGGTGGAGCCAAACTTCGAGGCTTTCGCCCGCATGAACTACCTCAGCCGGACCCCTAAGGCAGGCGGTACCGGCTGGTATCAATTGACGAGCCACAGGGGCTACCTCATGACGAGAGGTAAAGCAAACAAATGGAAGGACTGGCGGAGCACCTTCCTTATCATTGAGAGTTCAGACACAGAGCTGAACAAGCGCTTCAACAGGTGGAACAGGAATCCGCCCCTTCTTGCAGGCGGCCGCAACATGCCGCCTGTTCCCCCCAAGGCTAAGAAAGAGATCTTAGAAAAAGGACTCTTTAAAGTAGAGTCGAAGGTGAACTCTACTTCAGGGGTACGAGAGCAAGTACCCCTGCACTGCGTCCCGAGCTTCAAATGGCTCTACGACGAGTACTTTTTGGCCGCCTGTGGCCTCAGCAGTCGGTGCTCAAGAGGTAGCCGGCCTGTCGAATACTCTGTTGTTCCATGCATTTCTTGTTATGACTTTTATTAACTTTGCTATTTGTTTTTGCAGCGGACGCCATGAGCAAAATTACCGCCTCCAAGACTGCGGCGGCCATGTTGCGGGCCTCCATCATGCAACAGTCTTCAACCGACTCCCCCAACAAGGGGGCACCCTTGGTGGGCTTCGAACCTCTCACCCTCTTTTTGGAGTTGTGTTTATGCATATACTGACTCTTTTCTTCTTTTTTAGACGGGCGCTCCAAGAGCTTCTTCTTCCCAACAGCCGGACCCCAAGGCCCGGAGGACGACTGTTGCGAGCTCTCCTGGTTCTGCCAAGAAACATGCGGCGACTGAGAAACAGCCGGTCACTTCTTCTAAAACTCCAGCTGGGCCACCTAGAAGTATGAAATTGTCCTTGTAAATTTTAGACTTGCTCCCTTCTTTACTAGGTCTAATCCGTTTGTTTATGCTTGATGCAGCCGGCCCTCAGGAGCCTGACTTGGTCGAGGTGGCCAAGTCTATGATCAAGGCCGTTCCTCCAGCTGAAAGGGAGGCGGTCAGGGGTGTCGGCACCCTTGACCTAGACGGGATTGCAGGGGTCCTTGCTGAGGTATACTTAGCATATATTTGAGTATTTGAATTCCAGGACGCCTGTTTTCTTTTTTGCTTGGAAACTGACGCCTGTTCCCCTTTTTACTTAGGCCCTGCTCCGAGTGAACGGCCTTCGCAAGCCGCTTGACCGGAAGAACAAAGAGGTAAAGGCTGCAAAAGCTATGGCCGCCTCTGACTGTTATAAGGCAATGTTTCAAATTGCCCAAAATGAAGTTCTGACCATTGATATTCTTTATTATCAGGCGCAGGCTACCGCCGCTATCCGGGCTCAGTTAGAGGCGGCCCAGAAGAGGAATAGCGAGCTGGAGGCGACCATCAACAACCTCAAGGCCGAGCTGAGACCTCTTCGCCAAAAGATGTCCTCATACGAAACCTTGGAGAAATCCTTGGCGAACGTAAAGGTACGCCTGGTGACCCAGGAGAAGAGTCTTACTCAGGAGCTCTCGGAAAAGGCCGAGCAAGAAAAGAAAGAGCAAGTCCGGGAGATGATGGAAGACTCTGCTCAAATCCAGCGGTTGACTTGGGGCCGCCTCTTCCCCAATGCCGACTTTGCCTCATGGGAAAAAACGTACCGCCAGTGTTCTGATAGATATAATCAGGAGATCCTGGCGGCTGCTGAGGAAGAGGCGTTGGCGGCTGCTAAGGAAGAGGCGTTGGAGGAGGAGGAGCAGCCGGTAGTGGCGCTTGTGCCACTTGGGGGTAATGCATCAAAGAAGGATGCAGCTGAAGCCGAGTCCAGCAAGAAGAGTGCTGACCAGGCGGCAGCTGCTAATATTGAAGATCTGCCCCTTCTTAAGCTTTATGTCTTCTTTCCACGGCCTGCGTGCCGTTTGTTTGTATTTACCCGGCCAGGGGGCCGGGGCTCTGAATATTTTGCCGGTCTTTGATGACCGGCTTCTTTTTAATGAATTTTTTTTGTTTTGCTTCAAATTTGTTTAAGTATTGAATATTCTGATATCCAATTGTACACTATACCGACCGTTTTACATGGCCGATAGTTGCAAACAGGTACGGATAGTTAGTCACGCCGCCTATGCCCCTGGACGACTGGTTGTCTGTTTCCAGGCTAGACGATCAGTCGGCCATTTATCCAATCGGTATTCGAACCATTTTAAAGGCTGGATCCCCTTTAGGCAGGCGGTCCTGTCATTTGTAAAATTTAACCAAGTAGGAAAGTTGTTTCCTACTTGTCATGCTTTTAGGCTAGAGACTTTAGGCCGTCTAGGCCGACTGTATGAACACCTTTTTAGTTTCAAACTAAAATTTTTAGGGAGTGACCAAGTAAACATGATTGTTACCTAGTCGCCAAGTAACTGAGTAGTAGAGGTATCAAGCGGTGGATACCGGTTGTTCCCCTTTATTCGCCAATGTTTGTTGGCTTTTAACTCATAAGTTGTTAACCTAGCAGGAGTAGTGGTTGAGAGCCCCTGTTTTCTAAAAACAGGCGGACGACTCATACCTTTTAGGCTCCATACTAAGTTTGAGAGAGTGACTATGAGTTAACTTTGGAGTTACTCAGTCGCCGTCACTCCTGCTTGAGTAGTAAAGGTACCAGGCGGCGGAGGCCGGCTGAACCTTTTGATTTGCCAATGTTTGTTGGCTAATAACTCAAGAGGTACCCCCTGCATTTATCCCAAGTAATACAGGCGGTCATCTGACTCAGATGTCAACTGCTACCACTGGTTTGGTTAGTGATAGAGTTATCCTTGTCTCAAAAACGGCTACGTGGTTGCCCTTGGGGACAGTCGTATAGGTGCCGTGTAATTAATTTATAGAGCAATGTTCCACCCAAAAGGGAGCTGCTCTCTGCGACGAATTTCATCCGGAGGGATGCCGCCGGACGCCTGCTATGATGTTGGGACAGGTCGTATTAGTTTTGAAGATTAGATCAGTTGGCTTGGCGCCTGGTCTGATCATTCGGCCTGTGGCCTTGGTTAGTTCTTGGTGAACGTAGGTGCTAAGTAAAAGGAGGGTAGCCGCCTGTTTAGGCACAGGGTCGGCCTGGCCCTGATCATTTTTAGTTAAGTATAAGGGGGGTGGCTGTGTGTTTGGAACCAGTCGGCCCTCTTCTATGGAGAGTAGCCGACTATATGTCCAGACGGCGTGCCCCTATGGTGATAGAGTAAAATACTCAATGGAGAGTAGTCGACTGTAAAGGTACAGCCGGCATGCCCCTCTGAAGATAGAGTAAAATACTCAATGGAGAGTAGCCGACTGTAAATGTATAGGCGGCCTGCCCCTCTTAATTAAGAATAAAAATTAAACAAGGAGAGTAGCCGACTGTTTGTCAGCAGGCATGCCCCTCTTAGTACAAAATTGAATATTAAGTATGCAAACTTTTATTAAGTAGCCCTTGACTATTTACATCATTCAAAAGAAATATTTCTTAAGATTATCTACATTCCAAGTTCGAGGCAACGGTTGTCCTTCTGGTGTTCCCAGACGGTAGGTACCGCCCCTGACCTCTTCACAGATTCGGTAGGGTCCTTCCCAGTTGGGAGTTAGTTTTCCAGACTCATTAGCCCTACCAACTGCTTCCATTTTTCTAAGTACAAAGTCCCCCACTTTGAGTGGACGCCTGTGTACTTTTTTGTTGTATGATCTAGTCATTCTCAGGCGGTAAATTTCATGGCGCAAGACAGCATTGCCCCTCCTTTCAGGAAGTGAGTCTAATTCCAGGCGCATGGCTTCCCAATTTGCCTCTTCGTTATATAGCATTACTCGAAGAGTCGGCTCGTAGTGTTCTATTGGAAGAACAGCTTCCGCACCATAAGTTAGGAGGAATGGAGTTTCTCCAGTCGCCCCTTTTTTAGTCGTCCTAATGGCCCAGAGAACATGTGGTAATTCATCCGCCCATAGGCCGCCTGCTCGTTCAATCTTTTTCTTGAGACCGTCAGAGATGATTTTATTAAAGGCTTCTACCTGGCCGTTTGCTTGTGGACGGCCGACAGATGCAAAGTAGTGTGCAATTCCTTGGTCACCCAACCAGCTTTTGAGAACAGGCGTCTCAAATTGGGGACCATTATCAAAAACCATAGACATGGGAACCCCGAACCGAGTGATGACATTTTTCCAAATGAATGAAATTACATCCTTCGTCTTGATTCCCTTTACAGCCTCCGCTTCTACCCATTTAGTGAAGTAGTCGACGGCAACAAGTATGTACCTCCTTCCGCCTGTAGCAGGCGTATATGGACCCAGAATATCCATGCCCCACTTAGCAAACGGTAGTGGGCTATGAATGGTAGTGAGGTCAGTAGCCGGACGGTGAATTAGTTTGCCAAACCTTTGGCACTTGTCACATTTTTTCACCATCACCATCGCATCTGCTTCTAAAGTAGGCCAAAAGTAGCCCTGCCGCCTTGCCCGTTGAGCAAGCGTCCTACCGCCTATATGGGAAGCACAGTAACCAGAGTGAAGATCGTCTAGTATCTCTCGTCCCTTTTCTTGAGTAACACACTTTAAGAAGGGTTGAAGGTACCCCCTTTTGTGAAGTTCTCCCTTTATTATTTCAAAACTGGTTGCTCGTTTTTTCAGTGCTGCCGCCTGTAGATGATCATCCGGCAGGGTACCATTTGCCAGATATGCCCTGATTGGATCCATCCAGGTTGAGCTTCTGTCTAAGATTCCAATAGGTTCTTCCTCAATGCTTCTCCTCTCCATTACTTCCCAAAAAACAGTTCGAGGAGTATCACAGGAGGCGGATGATGCTAATTTTGAAAGTGCATCCGCCTGGTTGTTTTCTGATCTCGGCACTTGGGTCAGATGGAAATCCTCAAGGGAGCCGACTGCTTGTCGGACCGCCTGTAAATACTTGATCATGGCCGGATGGGTTGCTTCGTATTCGCCATTGTATTGACTCACTATCAATTGTGAATCGGAACAGGCGTCTATTTTTCTTGCCCCTGCCGCCTTGCACATGCGGATTCCGGCTAGTAAAGCTTCATATTCTGCCTCATTGTTTGAGGCCTGAAAACTGAAGCGTAGAGCATACTCGTACCTGTCGCCCTCTGGCGACTGACATATGACGCCTGCTCCACAACCATTTGAAGTAGAGCTTCCGTCCACATATACCTTCCAGACTTGGTCTGTAACATGAGAGTCCGGAGGACGAGTCATCTCAACAATAAAGTCAGCAAAGGCTTGCCTCTTCACCGCTTTTCTAGGCTCGAAGGTAACTTCGAGGCTCTGTATTTCTATGGCCCATTTGATCATTCGGCCTGACGACTCCATGATGGTCAGTGGTCGCTTGATAGGTTGGTCTGTATACACGACGACTGCGTGTGCCAAAAAATAGGGCTTCAATTTTTTAACAGCCATGAAGAGTGCAAGACCAAATTTCTCCACTAAGGGATACCTCAACTCGGCATTTTTCAGTACATGACTGACAAAGTAGACCGGGAGCTGACAGCCGTCTCTTACAGCAAGGAGAACATCGCTTAACACATGATCAGAGACGGCCAGGTACATGTAGAGTACTTCTTTGAGCAAAGGGCTGACCAGCCTCGGCAAGGAATGCAAGTGAACTTTCAATTTCTGGAAGGCCGCCTCAGCATCCGGCCCCCATTCAAACCTTGCCTTTTTCTTAATTGCCTGGAAAAAGTATAGGCATTTGTCGCCTGATCGGCTTAGAAATCTTCCCAAGGCCGCCAGACAACCTGTTAATTTCTTAACCTCTCGGATGGTACGAGGCGACTGCATGTCAATGACCGCCTGCACCTTCTCAGGGTTCGCCTCTATTCCTCTCTGATTGATAAGGAATCCGAGAAATTTCCCAGACTCAACTCCAAAGACACATTTCTTGGGATTGAGCATGACATGGTGCCGCCTGAGTGTGGCGAAAGTTTCTCGGAGGTCCGACAGATGATCTTTCTGAAGTTTTGACTTGACAATCATATCATCAATATATGCCTCGACATTTCTCCCAATTTGATCAAAGAACACAATGTTTATCATTCGCTGGAAAGTGGCAGGGGCATTCTTAAGACCAAACGGCATAACCGTGTAACAGTATAACCCCTGATCAATGACGAAGGCCGTCTTCTCCTGATCTTTCTTCCATAAAGGAATTTGATGGAAACCAGAGTAGGCGTCCATAAAGCTCATCAAAGCATGGCCGGCTGTTGAGTCGACCAGGTTATCAATTTTAGGCAGAGGGTAACTGTCTTTGGGGCACGCCTTGTTTAAGTCTGTGTAGTCTACACACATTCGCTAGGTGCCATTCGGCTTTTTAACAAGCACCACATTTGCAACCCAGTCTGGGAAGTAACATTGCCGAATGAACCCTGCATCAAGTAATTTTTTAACTTCGGCGGCTGCCGCCTGACTTCTTTCTTCGCCATGGTTCCGCTTCTTCTGCCGTACCGGCTTATTTTTCGGATCCACGGCCAGTTTATGTACCGCCAGATCAGGACTAATGCCTGGCATTTCATGGACTTCGAATGCAAATATGTCCTTGTATTCTTTTAATAGTTTGTGAAAGTCGTCACCTAGGTCCCTTAGAGCAGCCGTCCCAACTTTGACTACTCGATCAGGACGCGAGTCGTCTAAGATCAGGTCCGTATGCTCACCAGCCGGCTGAGGGCGGAATTCATCCGACCGCTCCTCTGCCAATGATTTCTATTTTCTGTCTTTTCTTGCGGCCCCTGTCTGGGATGCCTTTCTCTTCTTGCCGCCTACTTCTTGAACAGGCGCACTCTCCTTGACATTGTCAAGGTCTATTTTTCCACCACTCGACCCAGTGGCCATAACAGTGGGCTTGACATCCGAGAGATAGCACTATCGGGCCATCCTCTGATCTCCCCTTAGGGAACCGACTGTTCCATTATCCCTCTCAAACTTGAGCAACATAAGAGATGGGATTATAACAGCCTTCGAATTATTCAGGGTTGGTTGTCCCAGAATCATGTTGTAGGCCGAGAGTTCTTTTACTACCAGGAACCGGACTACCATGTGTCGTCCTTCCCCTTTTTCCCCCAGGCGGATGGGTAAATCCACTCGTCCCACTGGGTGGACGACTCCTCCTCCAAACCCTACTAAAGGGTGGGATGCCGGATGTATGCAATCAGTCTGATATTTTAGTTTCGACAGACATTTGCTACTGATGAGATCTGAGGAGCTTCCGGTATCTATGAGGATTTGGCCAACTCTCTAGTTGGCCACTTTACATTCAATAACGATAGGGTCGTCATGCAGCCCTCTTACCCCTCCTAGATCTTCTTCAGTGATGACAATCTCAGAAAATGAATATTTGGAGGGTCGTTCTTGGTGAACGGAATTTACATCTAACCGTCTGATATTGTCTTTGTTGCCCCTAATAGTGAAGTGGCCTCCTGAGAAGCCGCCAGCAATGGTGTAGACGACTGCATCATCTGTATCGAAGCTGTCGGCCTGTTGATTCTTTTTGGTCGACTGCTTTTTTGAGGAAGTGTTCCCCGTAGGTTTCTTGACATAAGTGTCAAGATCACCTTGCTCAGCCAGGCGGTCCAGATACCGCATGAGACTGATGCATTCATTGGTGTGATGACCAACATCTTCATGATAAGCACAGAATTTTTCTTGGTTCCGGTTGTTTGCAGAACCCTTCATGGGGACCGGCTTCTCAATTGAGATCCGTCCCTTGATTTCCTTTAGGATAAACTGGTTATCCTTGTTAAACGCATATTTTGGGGAGTATGGTTTGAATTCTTTTTTCTTTTTCTGGGCCGGCTGTTTAGAGGAATCAGCCGCCCAGACCTCTTTTCTCTTCTTGTCTTTGTTTGACGACTGTTTCTGTCGTCCTTCTCTTTTGTCGGACCTTCTCCCGTCTGACTGTTTTACCGTACTACAAAGATCAGTCGCCTGTATATAGGCTTCCGCTTCAATCAAGGCCTCTTGAAGAGTCGCCACCCTCTTTCGGACCAAATCAAATTTGAAGGTCGACCCGTCTTTGAGACCTCTGAAAAAGTCAGTATAGGCTACTCCATCCGGTAACCCTTGAATTTGTATTCTCATCAGGTTAAACCGCCTGATGTAAGAACGAAGCCCCTCCTTCTCGCCCTGCTGAATTGTTCCTAAATCAAGGGTCGTCTTCTTCGCAGGGATGTTCGTGGCGAAGTTGGAGGTGAATAAGTAAGCAAGCGTCTTGAAGTTATTTACACAACCAGTCGGCAGGTTGCCGAACCATTGTTGTGCGATTCCTTTGAGAGTCGCTGGGAAACACTTGCACCAAGTGGGATCATCCAACCCTTGAAGATACATCAGGTTGGTGAATGCCATCAGATGGTCTTCTGGGTTAGTAGTGCCGTCATAGGCGCCTACTAATACATTTTTCACTTTGGCCGGCTGAGCGGCTTCAGTAATTTCCTTGGAGAAGGCCGTCGGCTGTTCACCAAGTCTAAGCAACCGTAGCTGCCAGTCCATAGGTTGGACATTTTTTGCTGCATGTCCACCAAATGGAGGTGGCTGTAAAAAATACTGTTGTTGCGGTACAAACGGTAAGTTTGGTACCGCCTGGTCGCTATGAAAGCCGGACTGACGGGAGGTGCCGCCTGACTGACTCTCATGATACGACTGAGTATGCCTCATCGAGGTATTTCGCAGACTGTCTTGAAAGTTTGAAGTAGAGGCCGACTCTGACAATCGGTCACTCTTCTTCTGCTCTAGCAGTAGCCGAGCGTCTGTGTATGTTTTCCTCGACCCGTCCGCCTGAATATGACGAACAGGTTTCCTATTTCCTGGAGTAGGAAAACGGTATTTTGTGAAATCAAGGGCAGGTGGCTCCCACTTCCTAGATATAGGATGAGGGGTCGCCTCTCGCCCTTGAACTGGTTTCCTCTTCAGTGAAGTGGAGGGTTTCTTAGCCGACTGCTCCTTGTCCAGAGCAGGCGGCTTCTTGTTGATCAACTCTTGAATTTCTCCCTTGAAGTCCCTCATGAAGGTCATGAGTTCGTTCCTTGTGATGGGAGCAGACCCATCAGTCGGCTGCTGCCGAACAGGCGGTGCGCCTGCTGGCTCGCTTCCAGTTTGAAGATGTTCCCGTTCCCTCCTTTCGGTATGACGGGTACGTCGGGCCCTTAGGGTCCCGTCTAAAGCTGTGTGAGCTTCAACTTCAAATTCATTCTCAGTATCGTGGTCCGACTGAACTTGAGGGTCGTCTAGGGGACGCCTCTCTTCAGGAGTCGGTACAGACGTGGATGCCATCTCAGAAGTACTCTCCCCACAGACGGCGCCAAATGTTTCGGGGTTTTCTGATGTCCTGCGGGAGATTTACAATTCCGAGACTGAACCGGACGCTTGTACCTGCAAAACAAACGGATGCTCCGGATGATTGGAGATCCGCCTCCGACGGTCAAGTTAGTACTTGATTAAGGAGTAATTAATGCGGAAATTAAAGTGATTGGGTCTCTCTAGGTGAGAGTGTTTAATGTGTGTAATCTGCTTTTTAGCGTGTTCTTTCCCTTAATGAGGATTAATGGAGGTATTTATAACCTCGGGAAATGTGTCAATCTAGGTTTAGGTTAACCTTGGGCTGATTGGGCTTCCCTCGGAAGTTGGGCCTAGGTGACCGGTTATCCCAGGTGTCATGGGAAGGACACATGTCGTGTCGTAATTGGTCCATAGTGGACGGATCATTGCTTGACACGTGGCAGGCTCCTATTGGCCCATGTGACGGACACATGGCGGAACCTGATTGGTCCACTTGTCAGATGGTGATTGGTGGGGAAAAATCCCCTAATCAGTACTCATCACTAGGTTTGGTTTATTGGGGAGACACAATTAGGTGTCTATAAAAAGTAATTACAGAGTTCAAATATAAAAAATAAAACTTGCAAAGTTCAAATTTTCAAATACACGATTGAACATCTTGGGGGGGCTTCCCTTGGGTCATGAGCCTTTACCCTTTCTTCTTTAACCATCATCTTAACCACGTTACAACCGTTAAAAGACCTCTTTAAGGTGTACATACAGTTGTGCAAAGTTTGACTAGAGCTACGTTTGGCCTGATTCCTAATGGATACGTAGGCAACCTCATATCGAGGTGCGGCCACATTCATATTCATGAATGATCGAGTCAAAGAATCTCTAATGCCCATCCCTATCCATCTAGAGCTAGACTTGTGGGCTTAAACCCACATCATTAGCCAACCTAGCCTAAAGAGTCGCCATCTCGACTCTTCTCACACCTTTTCCACAACCATAGCCTTTGCAGCCTAACTTTAGTATCATTGACACACACTTCATTCACACATACATGGTCATATCCTCCTTCCCTTAGGAACCCCTTATCATGAATTCTTGTTTCAACGCGCATGCTTCATCATCTTGCAAGACAACATTCAACAATCATCATTGTATACTTGCTTAAATTCTTGACCTAAGCAATGTTCACCAAGATTCATTGTTTCATACATTACATACTTGCTTAGCTTCCAGACCTAAGAAACGTTCATCAAGATTTGTTTTTCATACATCATATATGATTCTTAGCTTCCTGACCTAAGCAACATACATCTACAATAAACTAATTGTCCTTAGCCTCCTGGCCTAAGAACATTAATTATACATACATTATTCGCAAGACGAGCGATTTAATCTAACAAGAAGAATATCCATGTGATTCACATCGCTTCGCTCTATCATACTCGACGAGGAAGTTTAAAACTTATTCCCATTTTTCATCTATTTTCTTTTGGGGAAGTCCAAAAAAATTTCTAAATTTTTTCTTTTGGGGAAGTTAGAAAACTTTTTCAAATTTTTTATTGGGGGAAGTCCGAAAACTTCTATTCACGTCTTTCTTTTTCTGGAGAAAGTTGGTACCTTCGACACATGAAAAAAAAAATGACGGAATTTTTTTTCAAGTGTCTGCAAGCACACACTAAAGTTTTACACATACGCACACAATCACAAGTCATACACATATCATGTTGTGTCAAGTTTACCTCTATCGAGTTTGTTGTTCGAGTCTTGAGTTAATCACCGTCTATACAAGTCCTTTGGCAAATTCCATTTGCCAGGTCTTAGGTACAACCTATGTTCGGGGACAATCGAGCAAGCATATCTACAACCTCTGTTCGGGGACAATCGAGCAATCATATTATCAGCCTCTATTCAGAGACAATCAAGAAAACATGTCTAATAGCCTCTGTTCGGGGACAATCGAACAATATCGTACCCTCTTCTCCACCAATACCTATACAGCCAGATGCACATGGCTTGAAGGTATCGAGTAACACCTATACAGTCAAGTACACATGACTTGATAGGTGCAACCATCGACATTTCATCATCATCACCAATGTCCATACAATTCGATGCACATGACTTGAAGGCACTATTATCCACAGTTTCTATTCGAAGACAATCGAACATCCCTTCTGTAATACCCCAAATTTTTGGAAAATAATTTCTTAATTATTTTAATAATTTTTTCAATTATTTGAACTTGGAACCAAAATATAAGTATCTAATTATTTAAACAGTTAATTATTTTCGGACTTCTAAATTAATAATATTTATTAATCTTGTTTAATTATCTTTTATTAGATGTCCATATTTTATTTGATATTTATGTTGTACGTATTAATTTCCGGATTTTATTAATATTTTAAATTTTTAATAGTTTTGAGATAACACCTAATATATATTATTTTAGTTGATATTTTCTAAGGTATTTTATTTATTGTATATTACAATGATAAACTTGATTTAATTACCAAAATTAATTATTTTTCTTATTAAAATTATAATTAACGAAGGAATTAATTATAAAAAAAAATCAGATTTCGCAAAATCGTTAGCTCGCCAAAAATCTGGTTTTAATAAATATGATTTTATGATTTTTTTTTTTACTGATTATCACATTGTTAACTTAATCATTAAACCTCCTTTATTATCTATTTTTTTGTTTTCTATCTTCCTTCTTCCAACCAAATGAGCCTCTATCTAAATTCTCTCTCATCTTTTTCATATCATTCAACTACTAATCTAGACTTAATTTAATTCAAGTACATTAACTAACCCTAATCTTATCATATTTCCTACTAATATTATTACACTTTGAGCTCTATCATTCTACACACTAAACACCTATAAATAGGCCTCTAATTCTCCTTATTCCCTCACACCAAAAAAATCCGAATTCTCCTCTCTTAATCACCAAAAAACCCACGCCTCTTTTCCCTTTTCTTTCTCTTCTTGTTTCCACTTCTTTCTTTCCTTATTTTCTTGCAACCACCATTGCCGAAGCTTGCAGCCACCATTGTCACCTCCTGCTGCTCTCCTTAACCACCGCTGTCGCCTCCCTCTGCTTCCCTTCGGTTATTGCTACTGCTGACAGTAGGTGTTGGGCACCGTCCCTCCTTTCCTCCCTCCTTTGCCGCAACATCTTATTAAAAAAAAGAAAAACTTTTTCTTCCTCTTTATTCTTGATATTATTATTACTACTATGATTATTATTTTAATTATGTGACACTAATATTATTATTTTGACGCTAACATTATTATTTTGATACTAATATTGTTTGAAAAGAAATAAAGTTTTATATTTTTGTAGTTCATGCACAAGTAGAGTAGTGTTTATAGTTTTGGGATCATTTGCTAACCTTATATTAATATTAAGGTTATTTTAAATTGTAGGAGGATTATCTCGATCGTGATCAAGTGTAGTCGTACCTTTGTTTCCGTGATCAAGGTACGTATAGGTGGCTAGGTCCTTGATACAAGGTTTGAATGCATGTTTTGGTGAATGTTTATTTTAATGGATGCTTGAATAAATGTTGTGTATAAAAGATTTGAATTAATGATTTTCATGATGAGTTAAAATATAATTTTACGATTTGAAGGTTTGATCTTTATAAGTGTTGATTAATTTAATAAAAGTTGTTTATAAATCACTTGATTTCAAGCTATTGAATTAAAGGAATTAATTTAAAATTTGCAGCTCATTGTTGGCCTGAGTATTTAATATTTCTTGTCTCTCTACCCGGAACTAGTTAAGTAAGACCATGAACTTTGTATGATCTATTCTTTCCTAGAGTATAGTTTAACTTGCTTGGGGGGTGTGCACACTTAGGTGAGGAAAATTGATTTTAGAAATTTGTCTAAAATTGGAAAGTTTATAAATTGGAAACCTATTGGTTTGGAAAGTTTCTATTGATGAACATTACTATATTTGAAAGGTTTAATTTTGGAAATTCTAAATTTGGAAAGTCTAATTTTGGAAAATGATGAGTTTTGAGAAAGTAATATTTTGGCAGGTTTTAATATAAGTAATTATTTCGAAAGCATGTTTTCCTAATAAAAATATTTACATGCCTTGCACTTATATGTACTTAGCGTTTTTGCTAACACATATTCCTATTTGTTTTGGTTCGTCCTGTTTTCCAATTTTGGTAAGCAGTCGTGATTTCAGGTGGAGTCTATATGCTGCATCAGGAGTTCGGGATTGATCACCTAGTCTAGGGTCTCTTTGAAGTTTCATATGAGTTTGTACTCAACGATTTTGGTCAAGTGATTAATAATATAAAGTTGGTTATGTTTTCTGCTGCTAAGTTGGTTGGTTGAGTTAGCCTTACGTTTTCACGTGGAGGTAATACGCCCAAGTCTATCTCTACGGTATTTTATGTATATTTTTTTAGTATATCCGTAGGGGGAGATTTAGGGATGTTACACCTTCTCTTCGGAGGCAATCGAAGGCACATTTATCAACACTCAGTGATCACCCCGAGGCGGGGACGATTACTATTCATACTCACATTGCAAGCTTCTCGAGGCACAGAGGCTTGTAATCTTTCATCATCAGGCACGTTTTCCTAAGGCATAGAAAATGGTCTATCGTTGCATACTTCTCGAGGCGCAGAAGTCTGCAATTGTGTCCCGAAGCGCGGACACCCATTTACTGTTATTCCCATGGCATGAAATTTCACTTGTGAGCTACTCGAGGCGTAGGAGTTCACGATAGGATTCCCGAGGCGCAGAAGAGTATCCTTCATCACTCTTCCCAAGGTGCGGAAGATCATTATTCAGTAGGCTGCTGGAGGCACAGGAGTCTACGGCATGTTTCCCGAGGCGCAGTGACTTGTCATCCTTTTCATTTAATGAATCTCTCGAGGCGTAGTGATTCACGATAGGATTCCCGAGGAGTAGAAAGCTACGAAACGTATTTAGTGTCGATGCACTGGTGTCGGATATGCATTCTATCCCCTTAATCTTTTATCTGTGGAACTAACGCTTTTCTGCAGGTATCGGCGTATACATAGTGATTTGGGATTGCAAAACGTCTTATGCCATTTCTTCGTCCCTATCGACTACTTTGACTATCGTCTTCGAAAATCACGTTTCCACAAACTCAGTCAAAGTGGGGGAATCTGTAGACATCGTTTCCACAAACTCAGTCAAATTGGGGGCATCTGTAGACATCTAAAAATGTCTCCCCAAAACCAAACCCCATGATGAACAACCTTTCACTGCCATTATTGATCGGGTCGAGTATTTAATCTCGAGAGTGCTTAAAATCCTTTTTCCAATCAAACATATTTTCAAATCAGTCCACATATTCAGTCCAAGTATTTAGTCAAGCATTGTCCAATCCCCATTTTAGCCCAAACCATTTTAATCCATTTTATTTATTTATTAATTGAGCCCGATTAATAAACATTATAAAGCTCTAAACCTAAAATGAGTCCGGAATAGCTGAAACGGCGCCTAATTGTCACATGCTTTATTTAAAAATAAGATAAAAACGAATTTTAAAGCAATTTTCACAAAGGCCAGCTGCCGTGCCATGGCAGACATTGTCGTGCCGCGGCAATTTCTTTGACCCGGTTTTATCTTTTTACGCGTTTTGACCTTCAAAAATGATAAAATTGACTGCCGAGCTATGATACAACTACCGTGCCACTGCATATATGCCACACCACTGCAGCTTATACCGTGCCACGGCAGTAATACCATGCCGCGGGGCTATATTCTTCTACAGCACCTCATTTATAAGGTTTCGGACTACAACCCTCACATTTCTTCTATAAATACGAGGCTGATTTCACCCAGTCTCGGGGCACTAATTCATACTCTCTTCCTCTCTTATGCTCTAGCCTAAATACTTGCGTTTCCTATTCTCACAATTCATCCCCGAAGCACTCCCCGGAGTTCGTACTTTACGTGAAGTTCCATACTTAAGCCAAGGCATGAAAGGTATAACTGTTTAAGGGTTTGGCCCCAAATCAACTTCACTTTCATTTGATTTAATTTCCATTTTATTTTTTATTTTCCTTGAACTTACTAACGTGTTTATTGTTTAATAGTTGCAAGCAAACGCAATCAAAGTAAAGAATCATGTTCCTTTTGTTCCTACTAGATTTCTAATGATTTTTTTAACATGTTTGTCATATATTAATCGTTGTTATTATGGTTAAACTGCTTCCAATGTTATGTTTATTCTATTGCTATTGTTGATCACCATATTTCATGTTTAAAGGGAATATGTAATTGAAAATCACAATTAATAAGATAATTTGAACGACCGGTTGAGGTTCCTTTTCAATCTTGTTGTTTAATCAAGTGATCACTAATATTTAGAATTATGTGTTGCATTAATATGCAACCAATTTAGCCCTAATTTAGTATGGAGCAAATTGAATCTTTGTTTGTGTGCCTTTGAGATTGCAGGAAATACTTTTCACAATAAGAATCGAGTAGAGGCTAATACAGGCAAATGTGACTCCATGACTCACTTCGTACCATCATCCCTGATTCTACTTTGGTTCCGAACCATATGGAGTTAATAATATCATGGATTATGAATGGGGTGTGACCTTTAGGGTCAATCGTTATTGCCAATTATTGTCCCTTATTCGTGGTTGCCTTGAATGATCCGTGAATGATTTATAAGTTCCTTAAAACTTTTTGGAGGCTCATTACTTTGCTTTTTCGCTAATCGTATTATGTCAATTCCCACTTCCTATGATTGCCAAGCATATTTACACATGCTTAAGTAGGCGTGCTTCGAATGATGCCTACAGATGTGAATATTGAATATAATAATTCATTTGTAGCTTTAGGCTCCATCCTGTTAGGACAACTCTATAGATGTTTGTTTAGGTGTAGAGAAGTTCCGCTATCATATTCCAACTTAGAAAATATTGGAAGTCCCCTATGGTTGATCACTTGTTGGGGAAATTTTTACACCATATTGTGTATGGAGAAATCTAGAGATAAGGCAATGAAGGAAACAGCCGATGAGAAGACTTATTTTGCCTCTAAACAAGATTGTAGCGAGAAATCTTTGAATGAACATTGCGACTCATATGATGAGATATATTTAAATTATTATGATCATCAAATTGTCCATGTCGCTGACCTGGTTATGTGTTACCTTTTGGAGTTAGACCCTCTTCTAAGAAACTAGCATGTTATGAGTCGTAAGGATAACCTTAATGACTCAAGTTTATGGATTTTTTGCGCTACTCCAGACAGGCTCAAAAGGGTAGGGATGTTGCATTCCTTTATAAGAGATTCTCCTTTCTGGTGTTTTGCTCTAGCTGCAACGGATTCACCTGCTGTTAAACTAGAACATTTTGGTTATGAGGCTTACAATCTGATATGTGTATTTTATATTCTATTTTTCCCTCGTCTGATGGTCATTTTTATGCATAATTGAGCTCTTCGGAGCTATTTTAGGTACTAATGTGTGGTTTCGAGTGTTTTGTAGAGTTGACATTTATTTTGTAGGAATTTCCGGGTTTTTGGTGATTTTTATGGTTTTCCGGCAACTACGAGATATCGAAGCTAAGATCACATTCACGACCGTCTTTTGTAGCCTAGCCCAAGACCGAAGATTTCGGTGACTAACGGATTGGTTCGTGGAATTGGTCCAAGCAATGGACCAATGAAGAAGAAAGAATTGGGCTAAGAGTAGTTAAAGCCCGAAGGAAGAAAAGAGAATGATCCGACCTAGAGAAGACCGGGCCCGATCGAGTGGCTTATTGCCCGATCAGGCGGATGCCCAAAATAAGAGAGTTCAAAAAAAGGTGGGCCCGATCGGGCGCGTGTTTCTCCTGGAACGCTTAGGAGTTTGTTTTGTTAATTTTTGAAGCTTAGTATTAAACTCTTTCCTAAGCTTTTATTAGATATGTTTTAGATTGTGATTTCATCATTAAGTTTTTAGAGAGACTTTTAGTTGGAGATTATTGTTGAACTCAAGTTTTCCGTTTTTTAGTGCAATTTCATATTTCCTTCGTTCGGTATTATTTTCTCATCTCTTTTATTATTTTTTTAGTTATTGCTTTGATTATTATTGTTTTGATTTCAATCATGTTTTCATTATTTGCTTTGATAAGTTTAGATATAAATATGTGTGAGTAGCTTAATTTTAGGGTTCTTAGGGGATCCATTATTAATATGAAGGGATAAATTGTTATTGTTGATTATTGATGTTGCATGGTAATTTCTTATTGAATTGTTTTTATTCTTTATTATTGGATTATGAATCGAGCGGATGTGATTTTATTGTAAAAGTATAGCAATATTGAATTGATGAATCGAGCGGATGTTAATTTGGTATTAAAGGCTATATTCAATAGGAACTTAGATCTAGTAAATTGCGAGAGCCTGTTAGATCTATGATGATTATTGCGAGAGCCTATTAGTCATGTTATTTGCAATATCAATTGTTGATTGTTATGTTATGTCCCGGAGTATTAGTTATTGGTGAACCTACGACCCTAGGCCTTTATTATTGATTATTTCCCTTACTTTAATTATTGTCATAGTTTAATTCCCATAAATCTTACTTGTTCCCCGACAGTTTAGATTATAATTATTATTTAGGAATAGAAGAACATTGTTCCCCTGTGGATTCGACCTTACTTCCCTATCTATTTTAGTTAGAGGAATTTAGGAATTACTTTTGATTAGGAGATATGACTTTACCTGTCACAATCCTAATATGGTCCCTAAATAGTTTGGTATGTACCAGTTAACATTAGCCATTCCTTTAATTACAGCTTGCAATGTACCTTGGGAATTAAGGCTAATTTTCTTTAAAGAGGATGTTTGGACTAGTAAAACACTTCAATATCCCTTGGTAGAGTTGAAGCCAAGGAAAGCGTATGAATTTGTCACTAAGAGTTGCCTCTAGTGATGGTATCATGGTCCTCTTTAACTTTCAGCTATTAAAGATGCTAAAGCTCATATATATGAGCGTGGCTAGTTATAAAAGTATATCCCTTCCTTTTATTTCACATACCTTATCTTTAACCTTTTCTCACACTTTTGTTCCTCAAGGAGGAAGAAGATTGTTGTGAACTTAGTCAAGTTAAAGCATAAAGGAGAAAGAGTTTAAGTAGATCAGTCCATCATTTTGGCTTCAGAATTTAACTATCATCCTTCTGCTATAGTTGATTTAGCCCACAGTAGTTCATCCTCACACTGAGGGGGCTGGCTTAAGAAAAGGATTTCTATCATTACTCCCATTTCTGTAAAAAAAAAACCAAGAGGCAGCAGAGACACAAGAACTTTCCAATGTCAAGTCCAAGTACCAGAGTGGAATATGCATTAAAGATGATCAAGAGTTGTGCGACGATGTCATCCCAATATAAGGTAATATGTCCCTATCCAAGATTATCATATTCTTCAATTCGTTTCTAATTTTTTCTTTGTTAGAGCTGGTGCCCATCACTAGAAAGGAAAGAAAATCACCAGAGAAAACCATTGTTGCTAGCCCAATCACTGTTGTGAGTGATGAAGAAGACGATGCCATAACAATCCCAACAGATCTCTCAATAAAGACTGCTGCCTCATGCTTACTTCATCTAGAGAAATCTTTTCCTAGTGAATGCTTTACTCCTTCCTAAACATATCATCGGAATGATTAAAGAAGGAAAAGAGAAGATCCAACCCCTAAGGGTAAAAGTACTAAGTCGAACTCTCAGAGAAAATTAATCTTAGCGATAAACCTCAAGAAGCTGTGTCATTACAACATGGTGACGCTGCTGAAGATATGGGTGCCGCCTAGAAGTCAGAGAATGCTGAGGATCTTGTTGCATATGAGACTAGAAGTTGTACAAGGGCTAATGAAATGTCTGGTGAAGGTCCTTCTGAGGTGATAAACCTTGAAGCTCTTAGCCCTATTATTTCTAATAAGGGTCAGCATTCATATGTCATGCCTTATTCTGAAGTTCAAGCCACAACCTCACATCATGAAAGGGTTGAGAATTCCCCCCCCCCCCCCCCCCCCCCCCCCCCCCCCCCCCCCCCAAAGTGAAGAAGAAACACCTCATGTTCACCAAGAATCATTTCATGAAGAGCTAGTTTATGTAGGAGGACATGCTTCCAACTTTGATAATGTTAGAGACTATTCTGAACTCCAGATCATTCAGATGATTTCTCAAATATTGGAAAGGTCTAGTCCCTTATCTTTTGAAAGGATCTTTCATTAAGTAAACAATGTTGGGAGGATTTATCTCTTTCACCGGAATAATGTTAGTATTTTTTTTTCATTTTCCTTTGCTATGTTACTTACAAATTATCACTTAAATCTTTGAGCCAATTTTAGGTGGGCCTTCTTATGCTGAAACATCTGAACTTGGTGTGAAGTACACCTTTAAGGAAATCCTTTGGGCCTCACTTACATAAAGGGTAAGTTTGTAAGCTATGATTTCTATCTTTTGAAACTTATAGAGTTCACTAGGATGGTCTGTGTTTATTTTTCGAGTGTTGACTATTCTTTGCCCAGAAGCTGGATCCCTTGATGAAGCTCTTACCCTTTGTGAAAGAATTGAATAAGAAACATCGCTAGCAGCAAAGAATAAACTATCTTTGAAGTCATGGCTCTTGTTTAAGCCTTAGGTGTGAATGATCCAGTTGCTTGGGAGGACTTGGCTCAACATTGTGGAGCTTGTGTTGAAGACCTTTTAATGAAACAAAAGCAGCTACCAATTCCTCCTCTTATTGCATTAGAGATATCCAAATAAGTATTTGATATCTTTTAGAAGCACAATTCCTTGAAGGATAAGGATTGACAATTGAGTCTTGAGATTGATACTTGTTTGATGTGTATGCGAGAGTTAGCAGAAGAAGAGAAAAAGTTGCTTGCAAAAAGAGCTCAGGTTGAAGGAAAGTATCTTTTTTACAGGAAAGAGAAAAACAAAATAAGGAGGAAAATGAATGAATGTTTTCCATTTGCCTCTAAGTCTAGATTATATGTCTTAGTTTGACAAGCATGACAGTCAGATGGCTCTGATTAACAAGTGTAAGGCTTTGTTAGATGAGGTGAAGAGGAGAGCGACGTCTGAGAGATCCTTGTGTCAATGAACAAAACTTCATAATATGGGATTATTTGTTAAAAGCCTTCAGCAATGGATGCTTTTGTTGTAATTCTTTATAATATTCCCGTATACTTGGATTGTACTATTTTAAGAATTTCTCATTAAGTGCTTTTGGAAATATCTCCCCATCTAACTCTTGTAGTAAATAGGCATTCCCTAACATGACTTTATGAAATCTGAAGGGACCCCTTTCAATTGGAAGACCACTTTCTAACTAATTGATTCTTATAGTCATGTTCTAGTAACTTTATATTCCACACCAAATCCCCTTCTAGAAAGATTTTGCTCTTTATCTTTCTATTATAGGATTTTCTACTTGTTCTTCTATGCTTCTACCCTCTCCAACACCTAAAGTCTTTCACCTTCAATATCCATCAGCTTTATGGAGGCTGGCTATAGTCTTATGGACTAATTTTCATTTGTTTGTCACTTAGTGTAACTTCCCCAAATCTCCCTCTACGAAAATACTAGTATAATACATATAATTATACCGTAGAGATAGACTTAGGCGTATTACCGCCACGTGATAATGTAAGGCTCCTTAAAAACTCAACTCAACAATAACTTGCAACGGAAATCAAGTCTTTCTTTATTAATACTTAAAAAAAATAAACGCTTGTCATGAGTACTCAAAACTGAAATCAAAACACCAATCCTTATTAAACTAGGTAAAGCAATCTCGGGACTCTCATATGCGCATTACAAACTTCACCTAAAAATTCATCACTGCTTACCAATAAGGCAAATAGGGTTAACCAAAATAAATAGGAAATACGGATTAGCAAAATATGCTAAGTATATTTAAGTGCAAGATAAGTAAACTCAATTCATTAGCAAACACGCTTTTTGAAACCAATCATGGAGCATCAAATATTAATTCAATAATTCAATTCTATAATTCCAATCAATTTTCAGTTCTCAAATACTCACATATTATTTCAAATAATAAAAATCAATTCCTTTAATCCAATTCCTCTCCTAAGTGTGCACACCCCCAAGTTAGTATCTTTATATAGAAAGGTTATCCTTGAGGAAAGACTAGGTCATACAAAGTCCATAGTCTTATCTACCAAATTCGCATAGTGGGACTAATTAAAACATGCTTGTAAAGCTTTAATAATAGTTCAATAACTTCTCATGATCATGAAAATTCATCCTTTAATTAAATTAATAAATTAACCTTTTTTATTAATTATTCCAACTCAAAACTCCTTTATTTAATTCAACATACTTTTCAAATCAATTCTTTTAAACATAGTAAACAACTAAAATCATTCAAAACATGATATCAAAATTAATTCCTCAAATATACTTTATTTCACTAATCATATTATTCCATTTAATTCAAACATGATTAAAATCACATAAGAACACGTTGATTAAAACAATCACTTTAAAGAACCTAGCCACCTAAACGTACCCTAAAAATAAATATAACCTTAATTAATATAAGGTCATCAAGTAATTACAAACAACTAAAATAAATTCCCAATTCTATGGACATGAATCAATAAAATTCTTTTCAACAAACCTTAATTAGTTTTCCGATTTTAATTAATAAAAACATTAATAATAATTTTATGTAAAACCATAATAATAATAATAATTATAATAATAATAATAATAATAATAATAATAATAATAATAATAATAATTGAATTAATTAGAATAAGAGAGAAAGAAGGATTGAAAACCAAAGAAGAAGAGGATGAGGGTGGTGGCAGGCGACACTAGCACGACAGCGGGTGGTTGCTGGTGGTCGGAGGTGGCGGCAGTCGCTGGTGTGGGGTAGCGATCGGAGCAAAAACCAAAGGAAAGGAGAAGGAAAATCTCAAGAAGTTAAGGGGAAAAAGATAGAATTTTTGAGGTTTTTGTGTGAGTTTTTGCATTAGCATGAGGGGGTATATAGGCTTATGAATGTAGGAATTGAGGCAATATTTTGTAGGAAAGATTAAGGTAATTTTGGTTTATGAAATTACTTGGATATTTGAGCTTAAATTTAAGGAAAGTGTGAGTTTGGTGATTAAGTAAATAAGAAAATAAGGTAAGTTTTAATTTCATGTTTGATCATGAAATTAAAGAAGGCAAATATAATTGCTTGGAGAATAATCAAGAGGCTAGTAAGGCAAGATATTTCATTATATATTTGATAGATTGGAATAGGAAAATAAGAAGGTTTAATTAAGATACTTGTCTAAAAAATCTAAACAATAGTCTAACTAATTATACCTGATTGGTCGAAAATATTCAAGAATATAAGCCTTAGAATTTTTGGACTTCTTTGTTGATTAATTAGGTATTATTTAGTATCAGGTAAATCCGAAAATTACTTAATTACTTTTCAATTATTATTAAAATAGTAAAATAGGAAAAACTTGCTTAATCTAACCTAATTAACTTAGGAAAATCAGATTTTCTAATGCTTAGAAAATCCGAAAGTATTAAGTTAACTAGCTTAGGAATTTTGGACCATATTTAATAAAATAGGAAATGTATTTTTGATAATTAAAATACTCGAATATATATATAATATTCGATTTTTATAAAAAAAATTAAATGGATAATTAATCTTATCCAAAATAATAATTGAGTTTGAAAATATGTTGGCTCCATAATTTAAATATTATTTTTGCTCCAAAATTCAAATAAATAAATAAATTACAAAAATACCCTTTTTAGAAATTAATTAATAATGAATTAATTAGAAAACTTCTAAAAAATACGGGGTATTACAGACTACCCCCTTAAAAGAAGTTTCGTTCCGAAACTTAGAAAAAGTAATACGAAAAGCCGTTTTTTTAATTTTGATTCATTCACATCCTAACCAGACTCAAGACCACTCTTAGCTCAAGAAAGATAAAAAAATATTAAAAAATAACTCAAAAAGAAAACGCACGAAACTCTATCGCATTCCACCCCCCTTAAAATGGAGTTACGTCCCTGTAACTCGACCACTAACCTTACGTAAAAAGTTCTGGATAACACTTTTGTATGCAGCCTCGGCTTCTCATGTTGCTTTCTCAGTCTTATGATTCGACCATAGCACTTTCACAATTCTTACATCCTTGTTTCTTGTGCTTCTTATTTTAGTATCCAAAATCTTCACAGGTCTTTCCTCATAGGTAAAATTCTC
Source organism: Chenopodium quinoa (assembly GCF_001683475.1). NCBI lineage: Eukaryota > Viridiplantae > Streptophyta > Magnoliopsida > Caryophyllales > Amaranthaceae > Chenopodium > Chenopodium quinoa. The sequence continues at coordinate 487,702 of NW_018744501.1, read as the reverse complement.
ATCCATTTCAATGGTCTCAAGTTGCAACACATGTGTCGCATCATGTATGTACTTCCGAATTTGGTTCACGTGAAACACGCTGTGAACCCTTTCTAGTTCATTGGGCAAATCTAACTTGTATGCCACTTTTCTGACCTTTTGAATGATCTCATATGGCCCTATATACTTTGGGCTTAACTATCCTTTCTTTCCGAACCTTATTACCCCTTTCATGGGTGAAATTTTCAACAATACTTTTTGTCCTACTTGGTACTCTTTATCCCTTCTCTTCAAATCAGCATAACTCTTTTGGCGGTCTTGGACTTCCTTGATCTTTTCCTGGATCAACATCACTTATTTCACCATATCCTCGATAATCTCAGGCCCAAGTACCATAGTCTCACTTATATCATTCCAACAACTAGGGTTCTACGCTTCCTCCTACACTAGGCTTCAAATGGTACCATACCAATGCTCGCATGATAAATGTTATTGTAAGAAAACTCGATCAAATCCAAGTGATCTTCCCAAGACTTTTGGTACTCCATCACACAAGCTGTCAACATGTCTTCCAATGTCTGAATCGTTCTCTCTGTCTGCCCATCCGCGGTAGGGTAGAATGTCGTGCTCATAAGAAACTTTGTTCCCATCACCTTTTTCAAAGTTTGCCAAAAATTAGAAAGGAATCTTGAATCTCGGTCCGAAATAATATCCTTGGGCACTCAATGGTACATCACTACAAACTTTACATAAGCTTTTCCCAACTGATCCATGGTCTAAGTACTTCTCATGGGTATAAACGTAGCTGACTTTGTCAATCGGTTAACAATCATCCAAATAGTATCATTTCCAGCCCTTGTCTTTGGCAATGCTCCAACAAAATCCATGGAAATTCAATCCCACTTCCAACTGGACACTTCCAGGGATTGGACATTTCCTTGAGGCCTATGATGCTCAATCTTCACTTTCTAACATGTTAAACACTTTGCCACAAACTCATCCATTTCTTTCTTCATATTAGGCCACCAAAATGTCTTTTCATGTCCTTTTACAACTTATCCCCTCAATGATAAACTGAATAAGGAGAAATATGGGCTTCCTCCATCAACCTCTGCTTGATATCTCTACGATTCTACGCATGGTATACACCATCTTCCCTTGAAACAAATACTCCCTTCATCACCAATAGTGAAATCCAACACTTGACCCTCATCAATCTTCTCCTTTATAGCCTTTAACTTCTCATCCCAAGCTGACTCTCCCTGATCTCATCATAAATAAATGGTTGAATCCCCAAGGAATTCAACATCCTAGTCACTTCTCTATGCTCCATTACTTCCAAATTCATTCTCTGAAACTCCATATACAACTGATTTTGTAACACCATTGTATTCATCGAATGACTTGACTTTCTACTCAAAGCATCTGCCACAATATTAGCTTTACCCTTGTGGTATTAAATATCTAAATCATAATCATTTATGAACTCCAACCATCTCCTCTGTCTCATATTGAACTCCTTTTGGGCGAAAATGTACTGCAAGCTCTTATGGTCCTTGAAAATCTTACAAGTCACCCCATACAAATAGTGTCTCCAAATTTTCAAAGCGAACACATTTGTAGCTAACTCAAAATCTTGAATTGGGTAATTCACCTCATGTGGTTTCAACTGTAGGACTTTAGATACTATAAGCAGAATTGCATGAATCATATTCATAAGCATCTAATAACCAAGATCATTACTTAACACAAAAAGAAAATAAAATTATACCTTTGAAGCGTGATTCCACGAGCAAGAACAATAAGGAGAACTAGAACCCCAAACGTGATTCCTCTACTTGGTCCACGGGCAAGGATTGAACCTCCACTAATGCTAGTTAGTTATGATTGAAATCTACAATCAATCTTCTATGGAGAGGAGAGGAACGAACAGGCCACGAACCACCACACCACCACCGTACACCACCTTGCCGGCGTTCGTACCGTACAGACAGAAGGAGGAGAGATAGAGGGGCCTGCGTGAAAGAGAGGGAGATTAAGGTTATGGAGTTTTGGTAGCTTGCTTCACAATACACTGTATGGGTAAATTATGACTTGTCATCAAAACCTAGGTAAGGACTCTATTTATATTTCCCATACATAACTAGAGTCCATGTGAAGCCCAAACTCCTAATCCAAACCAATCTACTTTAGTCTTCCTACTCACATGGCTTGTCATTACCTCATGAGGCCCATTAATGGGCTTCATACTTGTTCAATCCAATACCCTTGTGTGTGACCTCATAGGATCCATTCTATTGGGCTTTGGACTATTTGACTAGCCTAAAGATCATTTTATCATATCAAACAACAGACAATGACAACCCAAAAGAATGAACTAATTATCTCCATAATAGTGATCCTTGATATATCTAGTAATTGCACTTGACGAAGACATAAATTCTTCATCAACTGCCTTGAAGCATACGCAATCACCTACCAATTTTGCATCAAAACAAACCCTATTCCAAACTTCGAGGCATCACTATACACTTTATACTGCTCACTCCCATCAGGAAATGCCAACACAGGTGCCGTCAATAACCTTTCTTTCAAGGTCTGAAACCCTTACTCACATTCTTGAGTCCATGTAAACTTACACTCCTTTTTCATCAAACTTGTCATGGGCCTCAAAAACCTTGAGAAATCCCTTACAAACCTCCTGTAATAGCCTGCCAAACCTAAGTAACTCCTAAATTCTAACACACTTTTGGGGGTTAGCCACTCTCAAACAACTTAGATCTTCTCTAGATGGACTGAAACTCCCTCTTTAGAAATCACATGGCCTAAAAAAGGCCACTTTTCCCAACCAAAATTCACATTTTGATAACTTAGCATACAATTGATGCTCCTTCAACAACAACACTTGTCTCAAATGTTCCTCATGCTCCTTTTTGTTCCTTGAATAAATCAATATATCATCAATAAACACCACCACAAACTTATCCAAGTACGGCCTAAAAATCCGATGCATCAAGTCCATGAACACGGCTGGTGCTTTGATCAACCCAAATGGCATAACTATGAAATCAAAATGACCCATAAAGGGTCCTGAAAGCACTCTTTGGAATATCTTGATCCACATTCCTCAATTGGGATAACCTGACCTCAAGTCTATCTTCGAAAAGATCCCGGCTCCTCTCAACTGGTCAAACAGATCATCAATCCTTGGTAATGGATACTTATTCTTCATTGTAACATTATTCAACTCCCGATAGTCCATACATAACCTCAAGCTTCCATCCTTTTTCTTTACAAACAACATTGGAGCTCCCCATGGTGAGGAACTAGGTCGAATGTAACTCTTTTCCAACAAATCATCCAATTGAGTCTTCAATTCTATCATTTTAGCTAGAGCCATCCTATATTCACTACTAGAAATAGGCCGATTTCTGACGAAAACACTCCGACGGACCAGAATTCTCGTCGAAAATTTTGAATTTTCCGAGGAAATATAATTCGTCGGAAAATTCCGTCGAAATACCAACTTTCCGACGGAATTATTTTCTGTCGAAAATTAATACTTCCGATTGAATATTCCCTCGGAAAATATCTTCAGTCGGAATTATTAAGTTCCGACAGAAATTAATTTCGTCATAACTAATAAAAAAAACAATGCTTGATTTCTGACTTCTGCATTTTATCAAAATAGAAACAGAAAAGGAGAAAGAGAAAGAGAAAGAGGAAGAGAAAGATTGGTGACCACCAGATCCGCCGCAGCAACCACTGGTCTTACTCCGCCGTTATACCTTGGCTGCCGTTGGGTAAGTGTAGTGCAATTTGGTTTTTTTTTTTACTTTAATTTTTTTCGGTCGGATCCCTAACCGGAACCACCACGTCTACAACCACCCCCGTTCCTCCTTCATCGGTGCGACCAGAACCACCTTCTGCCGCCCCTGACGCCGCCGCGAGGTTAGTGTTGTTGTTGGTGTTTTTTTTTTAATTTTTTAAAAGTACCGCTAAACCCTAACTGTACTACCTCTTCGCAGCCACCACCGACGCCACCTCCACCAAGCTACCTCCGACCTCCTCCCTTCCGTCGCTGCGACCAGAACCAACACCCTTTCCCCCTACTGAAACTTCCGGTAAGTCCTCCTACTTTCCCCCTTTTTTTTAATTTTTAATAAATTAATTTCCTCCACCACCCTTATTTTGCAGCCACCACCGACGCCGCCTCCACCAAGCTTGCTGTGCAGCCACCATCGAGTTTATATCTACCCATAGTGAGTTCCTTTTCCCCTTTTTTTCAATTCAATTTTATTTTGGTATAATAATAAACCCTTATTTATTTTTCATTTTTAATTTTATTTTTAGGATTTTTACAATTAGTTGGTTTAATTGTCAAAAAGAAGTGCAAATCTAAAGGTAGAAAATGGGCAAAGTAGAAGTCATTTCGACCTTACTTGGATGAATTTGGATGAAAATGGTTCCTAAAACTTAGTTAATTGGTTTTTTTTTTTGTGATTTCAAGCCTAAAAACCTAAAACTACCTGTTACTGACATGCTATGAGAGAGAAAGAGTTCATTTGGTAAGAAATGTAGAAAATGGGCAAAGTAGAAGTCATTTCGGCCTTACTTGGATGAATTTGGATGAAAATGGTTCCTAAAACTTAGTTATTTGGGTTTTTTTTGTGATTTCAAGCCCTAAACACCTAAAACTACCTATTACTGACATGTTATGAGAAAGAAAGAGCTCATTTGGTAAAAATGTAGAAAATGGGCAAAGTAGAAGTCATTTCGGCCTTACTTGGATGAATTTGGATGAAAATGGTTCCTAAAACTTAGTTAATTGGGTCTTTTTTTTGTGATTTTAAGCCCTAAACACCTAAAACTACCTATTACTGACATGTTATGAGAAAGAAAGAGTTCATTTGGTAAGAAATGTAGAAAATGGGCAAAGTAGAAGTCATTTCGACCTTACTTTGATGAATTTGGATGAAAATGGTTCCTAAAACTTAGGTAATTGGTTTTTTTTTTTGTGATTTCAAGCCCTAAACACTTAAAACTACCTATTATTGACATGTTATGAGAAAGAAAGAGTTCATTTGGTAAGAAATGTAGAAAATGGGCAAAGTAGAAGTCATTTCAGCCTTACTTGGTGAATTTTGATGAAAAAGGTTCCTAAAACTTAGTTAATTGGTTTTTTTTTTTTTTGTGATTTCAACCCCTAAACACCTAAAACTACCTATTATTGACTTTTTATGAGAAAGAAAGAGTTCATTTGGTAAGAAATGTAGAAAATGGGCAAAGTAGAAGTCATTTCGGCCTTACTTGGATGAATTTGGATGAAAATGGTTCCTAACACTTAGTTAATTGGTTTTTTTAGTGACAACCAAAATGGTTCCTAAAAATTACCCAAGACTCTCTACCATAGTCTTAGAAATAAGAGAATGGGATGCACCCGAATCAAATAAAACTTTCACAAACAAGGAACATATAAAGAAAGTTCCAATTACCACATCATTAGAATTTTCAGCCTCACCGTTGTTCATCACGAACACACGACCCTTGGGAGCATCTACTGCATTGCCACTGGTTCCAGCCTTAGGTTTAGTCCACTAGATTAGGGTGGTTTGGTAGGAGCACTAGACTCTTCACCTTTCCGGACTTAACGTCGTCCACCTTCGTGAAAAACTCATACTCACGGTGTCCTAACTTCTAACAGTAACGGTAAGTCACTAGGTTCCCATCATAATCCTTCCATGGGCAGTCTTTTTCACACTTATTGTAGAAATACTTCCTCTTGGGCCTCTCGCCATCCCTGTGGTTCCCATTCCCTTTGGAATTGGCTGACTTGCCCCCATTTCCCTTCCTAGAACACTCTTTGTTGTCCCTTCTTCCTCTATAATTCCCATTCCCTTCATAGTTCCCATTAGGCTTATGTCTCTTTTCACCCCCGTGAAAAAAGTCTGAGTTCTTCCTCACCTCTCCCTAATGCTCCACATCCCACCCCTTAATCCCATACAGGTGGGTTGTACGACCATAGACTTCATTTAGGGTCACAAAATTTACCCCTTAGCTTCCCTTGGAGGGTCAGGGTCAGAACTTGCTCAAATCTCTAAGCTTTGATGGCTTTAATTGGAACAACTTTTGGGACAAACCTCACTAACTCAATGACTTGTTGTAATATTCATTGATAGACAAGTTCCCCATTCTGAGATTGGTAAACTCCATACATTTCTGTTTCCTCGGGTATGCTGGGTAAAACTTCTCCCTCAAGGCTTCTTTGAACTCATCCCACCCAAAGTTAGGTCTCTTCAACAAATCCTCTTTCCCATGGGTCCACCACAAGTCAGATTCCTCTCCCATAGATAATAAGCACCATTGTTCACCCTCAAGTCACTTGGGTAGTTAATGGCATCAAACAGCTTGTCAAACTCCCTTATCTAGTTTTCAAGACTGGCTTGATCCTCCTTCCCCAAATAAACAAGTGGTTTAGCTACGATTATTCTTTGAAAGTCTCACTATGTAAGTTTAAGTCAGAATAACGATTTCCTTGGTTCACTACTTGCGTTATGTTTTCAGCTATATGGGTCAACTTCCTAAGGACCTTACCAACTTTGGAACTAGTACGCCTATTTCCCGTTCTCAAAGACGTAATTCCTTGGTATTCACACCATACTTTGAAAATTAAAACAAGTAATGCATACTTATATGACCATTTAATTCATTTAAGAACATAAGAGAATTCAAAGAAAATAATTACATTTCATTAATAATGAACTTGAAAGTGCAACTTTTCCGTCTAAGGCAGTTATTAAAAGCAATAAAAATAACATAAGTTCAATCTTTCAAACGATACTCTCAGAAAATTCCTCCTCATTGGGATCATAGTAAGGATCATCTCACTTAGCCTTCCCTTTATCATTTGGGTCAGTCACAAAAGTTGAGTTGTAGCTATGTAACTTGGAGTACGGCCTGAACTTGTGTTTAGGCTATAGTTTGGGCTTCTATGTGGGACAACACAACCACAAACTAGATTTGAAGAAATGTCGAGCTTTTGTTGAACAACTTTTAGTGAAGATGGGTTATACTCTAGGCTTGGTGATCTTTTATTTATGGATGAAGTGTCATGAACTATAGGCCTTTTTGCAACATGAAAATGGGCCTTTGGACTTGGACATAAAGGATATTTAAAAGTATCATAGCTTGGAGTGGGTGAAGGAGAAGGGTAATTCTTTAGCCTCCCAAGAGGTGGTATGGATACATCAACGGAAGACTCTTGTGAAGGTTTAGATACAAAAAAGATAGTTGAGCATTTAAGTATTCAATTTGGTCAAGTTCCCAAGGTTTCATCCTTCCCAAGCTTGGGTGGTTTCACAATTCTCCTTCTAGGTTCGGAACCACATTCAAGATAGTGCAAGTCTTTTTTGAAGCTAGTCAAGTTTGCTAACCACTTCCGTTCATGGTGATGCTTCTCATTCCAAAACCCATTTCCTCTAACTACATTCCCATACTTCTCAAAAAGAGGTTTTTATTTGTTGACTCTAGGCAAGTGAGCTAAGGCTATAAGAGTACTAGCCATGGAGGTTGAGTTAACACTTCAAGTTCATACTTCTCATAAAGAGGTAAAGCAAGTGTAGTTATTTCAGTCACAAAATCATTAACACTCATTTCTTCAGCCTTTAAATTATGCATATTAAAGAGTTTCTTCCTCACATCATCAATCATTTCCATCTGTTTACACATAAAAATAAATCAATTTCAATGCTATTTCACATAAGCAATTCAATTCATAACTTCTATTTGCATAAAGTAATACATAACTCAATTAACCTAGGTTAACTCAAGATCACCCAATCATGGGCAATGGCTCAAAAATTCAGACCTCATGACTCAAACATGGTATTATAATACCAACTTAATACACAAAAATTCACATAAACTCAAGCTTTAAAAAAATTTAATTCATTTTTTATTGAAAATTATAATAATGTACTTGAATCATGATATTATACGATCGAGCCCTCGTTTCCTATGTAAGTTACCAACAGCGTCGAGGAGAGCCTTATCTAGACAAAGAAGCGCACCCATTATAGGCCTCCATAAAGAACTCAAGAATCTTTTTCAATCATCTTCCCAAATAAGAAAATAGTTTTTATATAAAATAATACTTTTGACCTTGACACAAAAATGCAAAACTCTATCCTATATGCCTTCTTAAGTCTACCCATCAATTTTTTTTTCCCAATCTTAATCTTTTTAAGACCCGGAAAACTGATATCATTTTGTAACACCCCCATATATCTCTCTACGGAAATACTAGTATAATACGTATAATTATGCCGTAGAGATAGACTTAGAAGTGTATTTCCTCCACGTGATGACGTAAGGCTAATTTTAAAACTCAGGTCAACAATAACTTGCAACATAACTCAACTCTTTCTTTATTAATGCTTAAAAATAATAAACCATTGTTATGAGTACTCAAAAACTAAAATCAAAACACCATTCCTAATTAAACTAGGTGAAGCAATATCGGGACTCCCATATGCGCATTATAGACTCCACCTGAAAATTCATCACTGCTTACTATAAGGCAAATAGGGCGAACCAAAACAAATAAGTGATACGGATTAGCAAAATATGCTATGTACATTTAATTGCAAGATAAGTAAACTCAATTTATTAGCAAACATGCTTTTGAAACTAATCATGGAACATCAAAAATTAATTCAATTCTCATAATTAAAAATCAATTATCAATTCTCAAATACTCACATAATATTTCAAATAGTAAAAATCAATTCCTTTAATTTAATTCCTCTCCTAAGTGTGCACACCCCCAAGTTAGTATCTTTATGTAGAAAGGCTATGGTTGAGGAAAGACTAGTTCATACAAAGTCTATAGTCTTATTTACCAAATCTGCATAGTGGGATTAATTTAAACATGCTTGTAAAGCTTTAATATTAGTTCGGTAACTTCTCATGAAAATTCATCCTTTAATAAAATCAAATAAATCAACCTTTTTCTATAACTATTCCAACTCAAAACTCCTTTATTTAATTCAACATACTTTTCAAATCAATTCTCTTAAACATGTTAAACAATTAAAATCATTCAAAACATGATATCAAAATTAATTCCTCAAACATACTTTATTTCACAAGCCATAATATTCAATTTAATTCAAACATCATTAAAATCACATAAAAACATGTTGATTAAAACAATCACTTTAAAGTATCTAGCCACCTAAACGTACCCTATAAATTAATATAACCTTAATTAATACTTCCTCTATTCTATTAATATTACAGCAACTGGAATTTTACACTATTCATCACACTTGTTTGACCACATATTATGATTTATACGTTAAGTAAAATATAGTCATGTGGGGTCTTGTTAGATTCGTCTCGTAAAATACTTTCACAATATCAACTTTTTATAAATTTTACTCTTATATAATTATAGATATTTAGCATATAAAATATGTTTTGGGATGCGTAATTTCATCCTTGTTGCAATATTTGTGGAACAGAGGAAGTATAAGGTCATCAAATAATCACAAACAACAAAAATAAATTCCCAAATCTATGTACATGAATTAATAGAATTCTTTTCAATAAACCTTAAGTAATTTTCCGATTTTATTCAACAACAACAACAACAACAATAATAATAATAGAATTAATTAGAATAAGAGAGAAAGAAGGATTGGAAACCAAGGAAGAAGATGAGTAGGGTGGCGGCAGGAGACATCAACACGACAACAGGTTGTTACTGGTGGTCGAAGGTGGTGACAGTTGCCGGTGTAGGGTGGCCATCAGAGCAAAAACTGAAGGAAAGGAGGGGGAAATCGTGAGAAATAAAGGGGGAAAAGAGAGAATTTGTGAGGTTTTGTATGAGTTTTTGCATTAGCATGAGGGGGTATTTATAGGCTTATGGATGTGGGAATTAAGGCAACATTCTGTAGAAAGAATTAAAGTAATTTTGGTTTATGGAATTACTTGGAGAGTTGAGTTTAAATTTAAGGAAAGTGTCAGTTTGATGATTAAGTAAATAAGGAAATAAGGTAAGTTCTAAATTTCATGTTTGATCATGAAATTAAAGAAGGCAAATATGAATGCTTGGAGAATAAACAAGAGGCAAGTAAGGCTTAGGCAAGATATTTCATAGTCATATATTTGCTAGATTGGAATAGGAAAATAAGAAGATTAAATTAAAATACTTGTCTACAAAAATCTAAACAATAATCTAACTAATTATACCTAACTGGCCGAAAATGTTCAAGCATATAAGCCTTAGGATTTTCGGACCGCTTAGTTAATTAATTAGGCATTATTAGTTTTAGTTAAATCAGAATATTACTTAATTAATTTTCGATCTTTCTTAAAACATTAAAGAAGGAAAATCTGAATATTACTTGCTTAATCTAACTTAATTAACTTAGGAAAATCAGATTTTCTAATGCTTAGAAAATCCGAAAATATTAAGTTAACTAGCTTAGGAATTTCGGACCTTTTTTAACAAAATAGGAAATGTATTTTTGATGATTAAAATATTCGAAAATATATATATATAATTCAGATTTTATTAAAATATTAATGGATAATTAATCTTATCCAAAATCAAAAATAATAATTGAGTTTGAAAGTATTTTTGGCGTCAAAATTCAAATAAATAAATAAATTACCAAATTGCCCATTTTTAGAAATTAATTAATAATTAATTAATCAGAAAATACTTCTAAAAAATACGGGGTATTACACTTAGTTCTGCTAGAATTATTGGTTCGTGACCATATACTAACTGATATGGAGTAGTTCTAGTAGTATCCCTTCTTGATGTTCTGTAGGCCAAAATAGCATAATGTAAAGAACATGCCAATTTCTAAGATTTAGATCTATGACTTTAGCAATTCCTTTTAGCAATGATGTTATTACTGGCTTCTGCTTGTCTATTAACTTGTGCAAAATATGGAGTTGAATGAGTCTTTTGGACTCTAAAATCCTTTAGATAAGTATCGAACTCATGTTTTGTGAACATAGTCGCTTGATCTACTATGAATCAATGATAGATTCAGGAATCCCACATCTAGTGAAGATCCTCTCTTTCAAGAATAGAATTACTACTTTTGCATCTAATTTCTGGAAAGCTTAGACCTCTATCCACTTAGTGAAATAGTCTATTGTTATTAGGATGTACTCATGGTGAGCAAATGAAGGACATTTAATAATGAATCCTATTGCATCTATCGCTCATCTTCTAAAAGGTTAGAGCTTGATGATATGATGCAGTTCAATCATTGGTATTCTACTCGGACAAAAAAATGATCACCTATGATAAGTTATTAATGATCGTTGATTGGAACTACGCCTAAAAATGTATTTGGACAATTGATTAAGGTCCTATAAATAATATATTTGTAGGGTTTAAGTGGTCACTTAACACTTAGGGGCCGTTTGGTTTGGGGTAACCAGGAAAGGGAAAGGGAATCAACAAGAATGATTACCTTAGTTGTTGTTTGTTATGTCAATTCAATCATTCCCTTTCCCCACTTAATTACCCCAAAATCCTCTACTCTCATTCCCTACCCCCCCATGGTATTTGCATTCCCTTTCCCCTAAGCCACCAACACCACCACTGCTCCACCTGCACTAAGACCCCATCATCATCGGAACCCTTCCCACCACTGCCCCCATCAACACCGCCGCTCTTCCGGTCTTCCCACCACCGTCCCGTCACCGCCCCATGACCCAAAATCATCCACCCTCCACCTTAAAAACACGCCACCCACCAGAAATCAAACATAATACGAGCTTCGAGGGTGGTTGGGAAGAGTTTCGAGGGTGGCTGGGTGGTTGGGGAAGGGTTTCTAGGGTTTTTTCGAGGCTGGGGGAAGTTTTCGGGGGAGAAGAAGTGCGGCGAGGGGTGGGGCAGGTGCGACGAGGGGCGGGGTGGCTGGAGAAGTGGGATAGTGAAGAAAGAGGGGTTTGTGTAGTGGTGGTGGTGGTGGTGGTGATGTGGTGTATTTTCATTCCCTTTGATTTTTAGAACAAACAACACCCTATATTTGAGGGATTTTCATTCCTTTCTCTTTCATTCCCTTTGTTCATTCCATTTCGATTACCCCCTGCGAACCAAACGGCCCCTTAGTTTTATGTGTTATACTATGTAAATGTTTAAGCCCCAACTTATTTGCAATTCTATGTGTTTTTAGGATTATCAAAAGGGTAAATGTTTTGGTGGATTGCACTATTTGCACCATTCAATTTTTTAAAATCCTCTCATTTGTATTTTATGTGGTCTCTAATGTAAAACTTGACCTAAATAAGATCATTAATAGCTTACTTGTAAAATTTTAATATAATCGATATTATGAAGACATGCCACATATTTAAATGAAACTATCCGATTTAACATGACAATTTTTTTTATTTTCTATAAACTTGACTTCTACTGCGTGCTTTAAAATGATGAGATCAATAAATAAAGATGCAAACAATCAAATTACTTTATTCGTTGTTGTGCTACCCCACAAAATTTGAGCTAATTTCAAAAATTTATATGACATGTCCAAAAACTTATATCTAAATTTTAAAAGTCGAGATGTTCAAAACTAATAAGTTATATAGGTCGCTTCACCGTAAATTGCGGCTCACACAACTTTCTAATGTAATCTTGTTTTTAAATAAGTTAATTTAATTTGCAATTGATCGACTTGGTTGACAAATACAACCATAGTAAGGGTTTTTTAGTTTTCGTAGGAAGACACCACATACAACCCTCTGCCTTAACTTATATAACATAAAATTACAAGACAGTAAAAAAAAAATTAAAATTAGACCAATGAGTAGTAAATGGTTTGGATTGTGCTATTGATCATTTGGCCCTTTCCATTTTTCATTCTTAATCGATTTCAATTTTGTAAATTGACTATTTTGAAATCATGCATGTATCTCATGGATTTATAACGGAAACATATTATATGCATGTGTCATGTCAATTTGGAATGTCTCTTTTGATTGTCTAATTGTTAGATCCATATACAAATAAGTTTATAAATTGTCTAATTGTTAGATCCATATACAAATAAGTTTAAAAATCTTTATAAAAGATTTGTTGATGACTCTATTTGTCCCGAATTGTTGCTCCTTTTATAAAAGCTAATTCTCTACCAATTACAATCATGTCTGAAACAGAATACATCATTTTTTCTGTTTAGGCACAATTTCACGACTACAAATAGTAATAATTATTTAGGGAGTATGTAATATATGACAACTCTTTAAACAAACATAAAAAAGGTAGTTTATGACGACAATTTTTGTACTCTAATTACGTAATTAGTACTCATGGGATGAGCTAATAGAACTCTTAAATTCCTATAATTGTCAAAAACTATTGAAAAAATTAATAAATTATACTTTATCTAGCCGAGTCGTAATCCAAAAAGGTAGTATTTAAGACCCTTAGATATGCTTGATGACACTATCAACTTTGACAAATTGCAAAACGCCAAATATGCATCACACAAACACTTTTTGCTTTTATCTTTCAAATTTATTTTATCTTTATTATAAATTTTAATTTAATTTTTTGATTCACAAACATTTTCTCTTAACCTTAAACAATAAACTAGTACTATACTTCAATTCAATTGGGCAATATATATATTTCCTCCGTTTCTTTTTAGTTGACACTTTCTTTAGTTACGTTTGTCAATGCACAACTTCAACCATTAATATCTCTAATTACCGATAAACAAAAATTATGAAAAGTTGATATTTTGAAAATATATATCGTAACGAATCTAAGAAGATCTCACATGACTATATTTTTCATTAAGTATAAAGCACAAAACACGGTCAAAATAAAGTGAGTGAATAATGTTAAAATCAAAACGTATCAACTAAAAAAAAATGGGAGATAGTATCATATATATATAAAAGTATAATAATATGCTATGGAATCCTCGCCAACTTATTATAAAATATAAATAAAATAAAATAATTTAAAATGGATGGCATTAGAGAAGGGAGACCCATTCCCATGTCTTTAGCAACTTTTGTCTCCTTGTACAGCAAATATACAATTAGCACCATCATTACACTAATTAGTTAATTAATTAATTAATTAATAAATTTAATTAATGGTTATTATAATCTAAACTTCCATTAACTTTGTGACAAGGGTATCATCTTTTATTTGCAAAAGAACTCTCAACATAGAGTCAAATTGGTTAAACTACTATCATCCCAAAAACTAAAGGACGATAATAAAAGGGAGATTCTCATTAACTCGGATCATAACTCGGCCGAGGTACATTTTAACTCGGATATTATAAGGAAAAGAGTGGGAAATAGAATCCATCTTCTATTGTACGTGTAAAAGCATCTATATAAAGCTAATGGAAATGGATACTTATTTTGTTTTTGTTAATTTATTTGCCACTATCATCATTAATAATAATTCTTCTCAAAAATAAACCTACTCGAATAATACGCTCCTTTAAGACATCACACGATTGACGTCAATATATTGATACTTAATAAGTTAATATTTTTCTGTCTCAAATATATGTACGGTTTAGCATAAATTTTTATATGTGGCTGGCCACATCGTGTTTATAGGAATTACTTATCCTTTGGTCACTTATAAGTAACTCTTGAATAAACAACAATCGCTATAAGTAACCCTTGACTGACTGAGTAATCCTTATAAGTAATCCCTGACCGACTGAATAACCCCTATAAATAATCTCTGGCCGACTGAGTAACCCCTGAATAAATAACCCCCGAATAAGTAACCCATATAAATAAACCCTGACCAACTGAGTAACCCCTGAATAGGTAACCCCTGACTGACTGAGTAACCCCTGAATAAGTAACCCCTAAATAAGTAACCTCTGACTAACTGAGAAACCCCTATATAAGTAACCCCCATAACTAACCCCGACCACACGGTGTGACCAGCCGCACACAAAAAAAGCACCTAACATTTAGACTTTTACACTGTTTTCAAAATATTTTATTATGGAGTAGTTATCATATCATTATGCATGGTCTTCAAAAAGTATGATACATTTGCTCATCAATGTCTTTAATTCCATATTTTTCTGGCTTTTAAGAAGTTTGAGAAAGCTTTATGAATACTATGTGGACATTTAAATTCCTACCTTTTAAAAATTTGGGAGTGCTCTTATAAGTAGTGTGTTGATATTTATACCCTAAAAATGTTTGTTTACATACTTGCTCTTATCTAAAAATTTGAAAATCTCTCTTCTTTATTAGTTATCGTAGTTATATTATCATGCGAAAAATGTGTTGATTTCATTGTGGTAATACATATATACATGATAAGACCATTTGTGGACAGATTGAGGGGATGTTTTCTTCACCTTGAAAAAAATAAGTTTTAGGTCTAATAAATTCATATAAGTTTGAATAAGTTTAGTTAAGTTTAGATAAGTTCAGTTCAGGAAATATAAGTTTTGATAAGGGTTACTCAAGTACACATTACAACTAAAAACAAGTTTTAAGAAGTTTAAATAAGTTCAGTTATGTTCAAATAAGTTCACTTAATTAAATTCAGATAAGTATTAATTTTGATAAGGGAAAATCAGGTGATAGAACACACTTAAGTTCCAATAAGTTTAATAAGGTTTAATAAGTTTCAATATGATCTAAAAATTACAATAAGTTCAATAAGGTCTAATAAGTTCCAATAAGTCAATCTTAATATATCAAATTTATATTTTTATGCTATATATCATACTTCGTATTGATTATACCATTATAGTTATTTTAGTAGAATATTAAAATAAAAAACTTATATAGAAAATATATATTTTACTCTATTCATCAAAATTGATAGAATTGATTAGATGGTTTGGATTATAATAGATTAGTTAGATTTCTTATATAATAATAATAATGATAATAATAATAATAATAATAATCTGGGTTGCAGACATGCTGGCATTATTAGCCTTGGTCGAGCCTTTGAAGATGCATTGAGTCTGTTTAATAGAACGGTGGAGTCTGACATTTTAAGTAATCCTAGTGAGGTTGCTGCCCCTAAACTCATGAATAAATTGGCAAATATATATTTCACAAAGGTTACCGCTTCTGCAGAATCCACCTTTTCTTTATCTCCTCGACAATTAGCTTTATGGAAATCGCATCAAGGAGATCACACATCTGCTTGGCTTCGGGCAGTCCCTATTTCGAGGTTGGGTCTGACGATGAATGCAAAGACTTAACGATGTGTATTGTGCTACCAGTTAGGTATTCCATTTGTTCTCTGTCTCGACGTTGTGCTCTACTTGTTCAGGGGTTTTTACTGGGGATATTTTCGGTATTTACGCGGTGTCGTTTGCTGGTATTGTGGGTATTAAACATCGGCATAATGTTGTTCGGGATACCCTTGTTGATGTTTGCTATCGTTCTAGGATTTCAGCAAGAAAGGAGGTTGACATTGGGTTGTCTAGAGGGAACGACGGGGCCCTCAAACCTGCAAATGTGTTACTTTATTCCTGGGATCGTGGTCGTGATGTCTGTGTTGATTTGACAGGGTCTTCTCCTTTGACACATTTTGGATTATCTGACTTTGTTCCTAGACGAGTTGTGGCTGATACGGCTCATCAGAAGCGGGTTAATAATGAAGCTAGTTGTCATGCAATTGGATATGGTTTCATTCCTTTCTCTTTTTCTTCACTTGGGGATTAGAGAAGGAAGATGTTGCATTGCTGAAGCGGGTTCAGAAGTTCTCAACGACGCAAGATATTGGGGCACGTGCTGCTGTTAATATCTTCATTAGGATAGGATTTACTATAGGTAGAGGAGTGGGGGTTCAGATTGTATCTCAGCTTCCCACTAATTTTTTTTAAGTTGTATGACTTTGTCTGTTTTTGAGATATATTATTATTATTATTATTATTATTATTATGATGATGATGATGATGATGATGATGATGATGATGATGATGATGATGATGATGATGATGATGACGATTATTATTATTATTATTATTATTATTAATATTATTATTATTATTATTATTATTAATCTCCTCGACAGTCAGCTTTATGGAAATCGCAGCAGGGAGATCACACTTCATCTTGGCTTCGGGCGGTCCCTATTTTGGGGTTTGGTCAGACGATGAACGCTAAGACTTACCGATGTGTGTTGTGTGCTATCGGTTGGGTGTTCCATTGTTCTCTATCACGGCGACGTGCTCTGCTTGTTCAAGGGTTTCTACTGGGGATATTTTCGGTGATCACGCGGTGGCGTGTACTGGTATTGTGGGCATTATATATCGGCAAAATGTTGTTCGGGATACCCTTGTTGATGTTTGCTATCGGTCAGGGATTTCAGCAAGGAAGGAGGTTAACATTGGGTTGACCGAAGGGAGCGACGGGACCCTTAGACCTACAGATGTGTTACTTTATTCCTAGGATCGTGGTCGAGATGTCTGTGATGACTTGACAGAGTCTCTCCTTTGACAAAATCTTGGCTATCTGACTTTGTTCGTGGATGGGTTGTGGCTGAAGCGGCACATCGAAAGCGGGTCAAGTATGAATCTAGTTGTCAGGCAATTGGATATGGTTTCCTTCCCTTCTCCTTTTCAATCAGGTCTAATAAGTTTCCATCAGGTCTAATTCAAATAAATTTCTTTAAGTTTACATTCAGGTCCAATAAGAAAAAGAGAACATATCCTATAAAAAACCTATGTACATATATTTTTTGTTATTAAAATATGTAAATATATATAGTACAATAAAGAATCAACATTAAGACTTATAAGTATTTTGGAGTAGGCATGACAAAACTATTTGAACTAAATGAATCAACTCTAATGGTTTGATTTAAATCTGAACAATATAAATTGATAAAGTATAAAACATATTCTTGGGTCTTAACCATCAGTTTAAACTTTTGGTTGAGTTGGTCCTTTAACATGGTATCAAGAGCCAGCGTGACACAAAGATCATGAGTTCGAATCTCATCCACCCCTTTTTTTAAAGTGGAATTAAGCACAGGGTGTGAGGAGAGCCCATGCTGCATCCACACTTCAAGCCCAATAGGCTCTCGTGTGAGGGGGCATGATATAGTATAAAACATATTCCTGAGTCTCAACCATCAGCTTAAGTTTTTGGTTGAGTTGGTTCTTTAACATAAATATCTGCTGAGCAGTATCTAATAACTTAATTTAATGACTTGAAGTCTAGATTTGATTAGTTTTTCATGTATATAATATATGTATATGCTCGAAGATGACATGCCATGCATGACCCATCCCAAAACTAAAAATGACCATAATTAATCAAATCAAACATTGAAGGACAGTTTTCCATTTATATTCTCCTATTAGAGTGACACTTGTATTCTATAAATGTGACTTTTATTTAGAGATACAATAACAAAAATAATCTTTTAAAAGTTACTCTTGTAAAAATAAACCTTATTTGTATTTGATTAAAAATACAGTACATTTAAAATGAGTTAAGTTCCCTGTTCCCATCCTATATGTGGGTCAGTGGGTGTAATTTTATATCCTATAACGTTCTCCATTTCATATCATATGCTCATATATTATATATGATAGAGAAAGTGAAAATTTTTGAAATTAATTGGGTGAAGAATATGAGAATGTAAAATGAGATAAGAGTATGATGAAAATATTCCTAGAAGACAAACTACAACTTTAATTTATTGAGTAATTCTTTTTTTTTCACTACAAAAAATCAATGATAAAAATTGGCATAGTTTGGACTAAAGTACATAATAGCATGACACAAATTTTTACCGGGTTTAGACTCTATGAGTAAATACAAAATATTTGTTTGAAAAAATGGCTAGTGTAATCAATTTTTTTTTAACTATTTATTATTATTTTTTTTTTTTTTTTTTGGTTGATATGAAGAAGGGTTATATCGGCCCAAAACCTCTCACAGCTCTTCGCGACTCGAGTTAGCGGACTAGGCACTTTGGGAGTGGGGGGGAAGAGTAAGGGAATCCCCACCCCAAAGTACCTCTAGTGGGGTTTAATCCCATAACCTCAAGGTTGTGAGATGCAAACCTCACCACTAGATCAAGCTATGCTTGATAATTTATTTTTTTAACTAATTAGATTTTTACAAATTTATATTGTATGCATAGCCCCTTGTTAAAAGACTTGGAATGCTAACATAAACCAGAAAAGAAGAGAAAAAATAGAGTAATTTGTCTTTTAATTTGGAGATTAATGAAATGAAGAAATGAAGAAGGAAGTAATCAAGGTTGACAATGACATGCCAATGTCTTTATTTGACAATATATTCAAACAAATGAACCCAGCTAATACACTAACCGACAAAATTTTCACAAGGGGACAAGACATGGGCAAGCCAAACAAAGAAAAGGAAAGTAAATAATTCCAAAATCAAAAAATTAAAAGCCCCCACACACAAGGAGGAAAGGGTATTATTTAAATATTTAATTAAAAGTAAAATTAAAAGTAAAATTAAAAGTAAAATTTAAAATTAATTAAAAATAAATTTAAATTTAATTTAAAATATAATTAATATTGAATTATTTCCAAAATTAAGATAGAATCAATTTAATTTAATTATTAATATAAAATTAAGATTAAGATTAAATTATAATTATAATTAAAATACTAATAAAAACTGACAGGTGCTAACCTAAAAGCACAAACCATGTAGTTTAAGCAAAGTTTAGGCCAACAAAGTCAATTAAAGCAACAATATTAGTGGCCACTAATGATTTTAGACCAACCCCCCAATTTCTCTCTCTTTCTTGAAGAACTTTTGTTTGATTCATAGCTATAATAAAAATAATAATAAGGGTACTTTCCTAGCCTCCCCAAAAGAGATGATGTGGTCCCTCATAATACTTCCAAAACTTTCCAACCACTGAAGGATGAGTTTTCTTTTGCCTTTTTTTTTTTCTTATTTGTTTTGGACTACAAACAAAAACCTTTGAAGTTTGTAATAGTTATGCATTTAATAGAACTTAAAATGATGAAATAATTTTTTTTAATTATTATAGATTGACCATGATTAGTTGAATGAACAAGATTGTTATATGACTATTATTCTTTTTGTTCACACTATAGTCGGACTAAAAATTAACAATGAATATTATACATCCGAACAATAAACATTTTGAATCGATTATAATTTCATATAAAATATAAAGAAGTATCACAACTAATGATTACATAATCTAAAAATTACAAAAATTTTCACAATTTCGGAAATTTTTTTTTTTTTTTTTTTTTTTAAAAAAAATTGGCACGCCAAACTCCTGAAATTGATACCATTCCAAATTCCAAGCAAGACACCTAAAATGGGCAAAGAGGAAATGACAAGGATTAATCAAAATTGATGTGGATAGATGGCGAAATTCATGGTGTGGCCTCATATAACCCCACCACCCCCCAACTCTCTAACCCCAAACCCCAACCCAATCATTTTTTATGGCCAATTTCTAGGGTTCTTCTTTAGTGGTGGATGGGGTTAGTCTTGGCTTTTCTTTAAGAATCAACCTCTATTCTATGTCTTCTTTTTTTCATCAATATATACAATACTATAGGAAATTGCCCATTACTTGAATTTGGCATGGTATTTCCATTGATATGATGACTTTTTTGCTTTTTATGGTGACCAATTCTTCCTTTTTTTTTTTTAAAAGCTTTCTTTGGCGAGGTTGTACATGATTTACGCATGTTTCATCATTCATTTTGTTCATCTAAGGTCTGTTTACACCTTTTATTTAGATATTTATCTAATGTATGACAAAGGAAAATTAACGGAAAGTTAAGTGACACGGGTTTTATTTTGTACATTATTATTAGCAAAACAGTCTTGTATATTAATAGATCTATTACTTTTAAATGATTTTGCA
This sequence comes from Chenopodium quinoa, assembly GCF_001683475.1. Lineage (NCBI taxonomy): Eukaryota > Viridiplantae > Streptophyta > Magnoliopsida > Caryophyllales > Amaranthaceae > Chenopodium > Chenopodium quinoa. Next base: position 466,824 of record NW_018744501.1, on the reverse strand, counting down.
TTGCATGATCTAATTATATCTCTCCTTATGTCACATTTGAGTTTTGAGTGAAAAGTCTTCACCTTTTATCATACTTTAATAATAATAAAAATAAAAATAGTCAATAGAATTTTTGGAAAGACATACATGAATCATGAAATGCTAAATCTTTCGTAGAATTGAAGCTTGACTTGGGAGCAGAATCGACAGAGCATATCCTACTTCAAGCTCACCAACCAAAATAAAAGGATGATATAACAGCATTTATATTTATGTTTATATTTATAGAGTATTTTATAAATAATTTTTTGTTGAAGTTGGAGTAGTAAGAAACAAATCTTAATCTGAAACAAACTGTTTCTTCTACAGACGAATATGTACGACAAGTACTAAGTAGTTGCACTGTACTTTCTCCATCAACATAAATTTGACAAGATTACATCTCCATTTTTGAGGATTTCATTACTCTCATCATGGCGTCGCAGGATATTTACACTCTCCATCCAATATTAATGAAGACGTTAATAATATGTTAAAAATAATAACGTGACAACTGAATCGGAATGAAAGTGGTGTTACATAAGCAATTAGAGTTTGCAGAAAAAACAAACAAAAATTTCCTTTATATTAATATCTAACACAACTGTATAAGTTTACATTAATGCTTCACAAAGTCATGGATTTTATAAATGTTCATAAAATCCAAATCCATGTGTTCTCTAAAATTAGCACCTTTATAACAATACCCAATTACAGAAACCCATTAAACCCCCCAAAACAAAACACCAACCTTGCTGATTTGTCTAGGGTTCAACCTTCCTTTCCGGGGGCAGATCGAGTTCTGTCGAATCCGACGATGACACGAACAATGTCCGTTCTGCGCGGTCACATTCACATAGAGTTGATGAATCAACTCAAGAACAATGTTGGAAATAACTTCCACATAGCATCAGCTCGAACAACCGAGAAAACCTCGCTCGAATCACCATCAATAATGAGATTAACACTACTAACACATCTTTATACTACTATACTACTAAGCACATGAAGCTAGCTACCTTGATTCTTAACTACACACCAACTTCGGAAGAGAAAAAAAAAAGAGGCCCAGAGCAAAATGATAATAAAAAAAAATGTTAAAGCTGTTTTTGTCATTGTATAAGGATGATCTGATCTGATATCTCTGGTGTAGGTAACAGGGGTGGTTAAAAGGACAAAGATACAACTAGTATTAACAGTTAGGATTCACAAAGTTCTTTATCTCTTCCATAAGAGTATAGAAATTGTCATTATTTGGCAAGAAATAGAATCCAATTGTAGCTTGCTTTAAGTATAGAAGCTTCACTTCATGCCCTGCATCTTTAAGCCCTTCAACATAAGCTAATTGCCAGTCTTGAACCAAGTCTAACCCGGCTACGACGACTAAACTCTTAGGGAAATTGATCCCCTTAAGCTCCTTCCCCCTCGGCCCGAATATATTACACGCCGGATGATCTCTATCCTCTCCTTCAGGCAGATAAGCGCGCCAATACCAATCGCGATCTTGTACTGTAACAAAGTATTTCCCGTCTAAATTGTTTTCTGATTCCGTCCTCTTCTCCCCACCAAACATCGGATGAAGTAGAATATTTCCAATCACATCAACGCCTTCTTCAGCCGCCCTGACTGCAACATGATGCGCGATATTACCACCTGAGCTATCCCCTGCCATATAAACATGAACTTTCCTGTTATTCTCTTTGCCACTTTGCAACCAAGGCCTAGTACTAACCCACTTCACCGCAGACCACCCATCATCATACGCAGCCGGGTACCTGTGCTCCGGTGATCTACGATAATTTACCGACACTACGACCGCCTTACAAAGTCCAACAAGGCGGCGACAAAGGGTGTCATAGATAGCACTATTAGCAGACGAATGAGTAAAACTTCCTCCATGAAAGTACACTATAACAGGTACTATTTCCTCTGTACTTAGTGGCTTTTCTAGCTCTTGAACACCCCAATAAGCTCCGTTTTCCGACGAAGCCGGCATATAAACCCGATTCAAAAGATTCGCAGATTTGTCAAAAATGTCGAAAGAGAACACCCCATCAACTGGGATTGTATTGGAAGATACTTTACGGTCTAAAAATTCACTTAATTCTCTGTTAAATGTTCCGTCTGGCCGGCGAAGAAGGTTGTATGCAAGCTTGAAATTCGATATCAGAATCCATGTGTTCAATGGTACTACTTTCTGCAATCAAAATTATCAAACAAGATCAGAATTATAAATATTCATGTCCAAATTTTACTAACAAATGGAGTAAATCATCATAAAACATGAAAAACAAAAAGTGGGTGATTAGACTATTTTTAGATGGGAAAATTTTAAAAAAAATGATCAAATGAAGGGGAAATATTATTAATCATACAAATCAAAACAAGATAATAAAACAAATAAAAGAGACTATTTAGTATATTAGTATGTATGTATGTACATATATTTCAAATCAAAACATTAAAGATGAAGCTAGCTCCTATTTCTCTTAATCTTGACTTTCTAAACAAAGTAAGACCAAACCCATAAATGGAAATTTTTAAACAAGGAAAAAAAGATCAAAAACAACAAATTTTTCACTCCTCAAAATTTCACACTTTCTTCCTAATAATCCGACATCTCTTTTGGTTTTTTTTTTTTTTTTTTCCTTTTTTACCCTATTAAAAAAAAAGTTGCAAAATTGAGAAAAATATATTAACCCCATTAATAAAATTAGAAGAAATAATCAAACCCACTATAAAAATTCAACAAAATTTAATTAAAACAATATAAAAATAACAATAATAATAATATACCTTGCATTCATTGAAGTTGATTTCATTACTGCCGGCCATATGCCTTGTAGTAATTTTTTATTTTATAAACTAGAATTAAAATAAAAATTCTCCACTTGTGAAAAAATCAACCAAATCCCAAAGCAAAAATCAATGATCTTCTTCTAGTTGATGTTCTTCAAAAAATAAACTTGATCTTCAAAATATGGACCCTAATCCATGATAATTATGAGTTTGTTGTTCAAGAAAGAACTAGAGAGAGAAAGTATAGAGAGAGAAAGGAAGAGAATTTTAGTAAGAGAAGGAAGAAGAAAAATGGAGGATAAAATTAAAGAAAGAGAAGGTGATTTAAAGGAAGTTAGAGAGAGAAAGTAGAGAGAGAAAGAAGCGTGGAGTCAAACGAAAAGGAGGAGCGACGGTGGTGGACGGAGACGAAAGAGACAACAAAGCGGGGCGGCCGATATAAACTGTTTTTTGTGGGGTCCTTTTTATTATTTTATTATATTTTATTTAATTTTTATTGATATTAAATGTGTAGTTTATATTAAAATTGTTTAATATTTTTGGCACATATAATTGGTATACCAATAGAGTACAGAAATGTGTCACTTGGAGGAATGGGATACACTGGATCCGAATTTGCGGTTTTTTTTCTTTTCTCTCTTTTGGCTCTGTCTTCAAGGGATTAAAGGTTAACAACATGCCATTTTATTGTCAATCATATTTTTATTTGATTTTTCTTTGTTTTTAATTATTATCAAAAGAATGCCAAGTGTTTTTTTACTCTAATATATTTTACTTTTATAAACTTTTCGATGTAAATTGGATGAAACTAATGCGGTTTAAAATCGAATGAAACCGAAATAGAAATGTGGTGTGGTTTTTTTTTTTTTTTCTAATATAATTCGGTGCGGTTTGAGGAATTCCAAAACCGAATTAATATGGTTTTGTTTCAGTTTTAAGATTTGAAAAACCGAAATCCAAACCGAATTATGGCCCATATCCAAATTATAGCCTAACTCAATACAAATTTCTACCCTACATATATAAAGCCAAAAAATAATAAAACTTGTGTTTTTTTATGTCCAAGAATGTCAACCAATGTGGGCGATGTTGGAGTGAATGACCAATTAAATGGAGCAAAAGGGAAGAGGATGAAAAATTTCGGTGTGGTTCGGTTTTCTTTTGAAAAATCGAATTTAAAACGGTGTGGTTTGGTTTTCTTTTGAAAAACCGAATTCAAAACGGTGTGATTTGGTTCGGTTTCAATAGTAATATGGTACGGTGTGGTTTAAAAAATCCCAAAACCGAATTAATGTGGTTTGGTTTTGATTTGGGTTATAAACCACACCGCAAACCGATTCACCCCTAACATACATAAATTGATGTACAATAAATATTGTGATTCAGTTGAACAACAACCTTAAAATATTCTAAAGTTATCTATATACTCGGTTGTTATAGCTGATACAATTTTATTTTGACACATATTTTAAAGAGGTGTGTTCATAACAGTCCAGATCAGTTACTATAAGATCAAATAAGTTTAATAAAGACTAATAAGTTTAATCAGCAACTTTTTAGTGCAGCAGGCCACATCGTGTGACAAGGGTTACCCGAATTATTTTGTTAGGGTTACCCGAGTTATTTAGTTAGGGGTTACTCGAGTGACCCGGGCAGGGGTTACTTGAGGGGTCCGGACAGGGGTTACTCAAGGGGTTCACTCCGTCAAGGGATACTTGAGGAGTTACTCGATCAGGTGTTACTCGAGTTACTCGGTGATGGGTTACTCGAGTTACTTGATCAGGGGTTACTCAAGTTACTCGATTAGGAGTTATTTAAGGAGTTCAGTTAGGGATTACTCGAGTAATTCGATCAGTGGTTACTTAAGGAGCTCAGTCAGGGGTTACTTGAGGGGTTACTTGAGGGGTTACTTGGTCAGAGGTTACTCGAGGGGTTACTCGGTCAGGGGTTACTTGAGGGGTTACTCGGTCAAGAGTACCTCAAGTAACCCCTAACCGAGTAACTTGAGTAACCCCGGCAACTCGAGTAACCCCTGACCGAGTAACTCGAGTAACCCCTGCAACTCGAGTAACCCCTGACCGAGAAACTCGAGTAACCCCGACAACTCGAGTAGCCCCTGACCGAGTAACTCGAATAACCCCTACCGCACGGTACAACATGCCGCATACAAAAAATAGTGTAATAAGATTTAATAAGTTCAAAAAAGTTCTAATAAGTTAAATAAGGTCTAATAAGTTCCAATAAGCTCTAATCCGGTCTAATAATAAGGTCTAATAAGATCCAATAAGTTGTAATAAGTTCAATCAGGTCTAATAAGTTCAATAAGGCCTAATAAGTTTAATAAGGTTCAGATAAGTTCATGTCCAATAAGGTGAAGAGAACACACCCTTAAGACAATTAATATGAATCTAACAAGACCCCACTTGATATTTTTCTTCTTTATATATTATCGTACACATAGAATTAAAGTTTGGTAAAATCTGACCATCAAATCAGACCAAATTAAATTAGATCATATAAGCAAAAATAGGTGAATTAAACAATCCCTTATTACTACTAACTACAGAGTACTTCTTCTCATTTCTTTTTGTTGGCTACGTGTAAAATTTAGGCACTTGATCTTTCTAAAGAGTACGGAGTATTTTCAAAAAATTTCAATACATAAGGGTTACAACCTATTTTTTTATATATTTGGGCCAATCCATTATAAAACTTGTTCAGGCAGGCCCAAATAAGAAAAAATTGGTTAAGCCTCATTTGTGCTTTAACAACAGTTAGAAGGAATGTAACTGAATGGAGAAGCAGTTGGTAAAAGATGAATGCAGGGTTATACCTTATAACAATGAGCGTAATTCAAAAACTTCAAGGCAAGAGCATGAAAACTAGTAATTGCTACTAATGTTTTGTCTATGAATTTCGACAATGATCAAAGCTTCAGGGGCAAACAATCGATCAACAATTGATCTACGTAGTTTCTTAGCGTTAACCTTAATCTTTAGGCTTAGTAGTCTAGATTAGAATAGCTTAGCTTAACTTCCATATACTGAAAATCTTTAGTGTTATCTTCAATTGTACGACAAGTTTTGGAGGTAATCTTTCATCTATTATGACGTCCCTCAATTGGCTAGCCTAAATATATCTTTATGCTATTAGTGTGTGCTTCTTGGAGTTGAATGTTGAAATCAATGATCATGTACTTATTTCATTTCTAACCTTTGTTTGCATCTTGCAAATTGGCTTTATTAATGATTTCTTAAATTGAAATTACTCGTACATAAGTGAGTCTCTTCGAGTAGAGATTGCAACCCCTAGCTAAAAGCGATTGGGTGTCATTGCTTGATAGCAATTTTTGTCTAACAATAAGAAAAACATTTACTTATTCATCAAATGAATAATTGTACGGAAATCGTCGAATCACACTTAAGAATTGTTTACTAATAGGAAATAAATGATAATAATTTTTTTTTTTTTTTTTTAAAGGAAAGGAAATAATTGATACTTATGAACGACAAACTTGTTAAATCTAAAAGTAACCAACAAAAAGAGAGTTTGAGCATACATCAATAACTTAGTAATATGATAATTTATAATACGAACTAATATATTAGAAAGTATTCCCAATCAAGTATATGTGTCACGTGGAAAACTCAAGTCAAAAGCGTGTAATACTCCATTCGTGTTTTTTAAGTGTTACACTTAATTAAATGCGACTATGTTTTTTAAAACTACATTTCCTTTTTTTGGCACAAAACTACATTTTAATACTCCGTATTTTATCTATCTCCTCTCATGGTCCCCACCTAAACCTAATGTGGAGTATTTTTCATTATTTCTTTTCTCTCACATTCATTACTTTTCAATAAACTATTAACCCAAATATCTTTCTCTTACAAATTTTTAATACTCCAACTAATGTCCCATTTACCTCCTAGAAAAAGGAAGTTGTTAGAGGTAGACTAGGCATCTTGCTCACCTGCAAATCAGACTTATAAGGGAACCATTCTCTCGCGCCTAAAGCTCTTATTTTATTATTTAAGTCAATTAAATTGCCTAAAATTATGTGCCGGTTAAAATATAACACTTAAAAAAACACAGAGGGAGTAATTATGATTGATCTTGAGACCAATTAGAATTAAGTTGGAAATCTTACCCTCTTAGTCTTCTAGTGATTGTGATTAATTACTCTCATGTTCCCTTCGTTGTGCGGAGAAATAGTTAATTACTGTAGCAACGCATTTCAAGGAAAAGTGAAAATGATGACCATAAATGAGGGTACTTTTGCTTTAAAGTGGAGAAAGATAGAGCGTAAGGGATTTATTAAATAAAATTGGGCCCACAAAATAGGGTTATAGGTGATAAACAATCAAGAAAATGATCTCATATAAGCAATAAAATAAGGGGTCGTTTGGTTCGCTGGAATGGGGAAAGGGAATGGGAATGATTCCCTTTGTTGGTGTTTGTTTTCACAATTTTGTCATTCCCATTCCCCCATTTTATTTTTGGGTTTACCCAAAAATCCCCTAAACCCATTCCCCATCCCCTACCTTTTGCATTCCCATTCCCCTTCATTACTCACGCCCCTTTCTCTCTCCTCTCAAGCCTCTCCACCGTCGTCGTCTTCTTCTTCTTCGCCTCTCCACCGTCGTCGTCGTCTCCTCACGAATTCGAGTTCGTCGTCGCAACCGTCGCCATCTTCTTCTTCTTTGCCGAGGAGAGAGAAAGAGGGTAAGAGTTGGTTTAAAGGTTTTGGGGGAAATGGCGCTGGCAACCATTGATTCAAGCTCAAGAAATTGGGATTTTGCTTTTGCAATTAGGGATTGTGATGTTTGTTATGAGGCTTCTTAGGCCTGGGATTCCGTTACTGGGTTCCGAATCGAGGCCTCCGACGACATTTGTAAGTGTACCTTATAGTGAGTTCTTGAGTAAGATTAATGGTAATCAGGTTCAAAAGGTTGAGGTTGATGGAGTTCATATAATGTTTAAGTTGAAGAATGAAGATGGAAGTGGTGTTATGGAGGGTGACATGAGGGGCAGTGGGAGTAATTTGCAGGATTCGGAGTCGCCTCCCACCATTCTTCTACATCCTAATTCTTCATCTTCTTCAACACCTTCATTCCTACCAGTTGATCCAAACCTCCCACCACCGCGTGCCTTCATCGTCGCCGACTTCCATGTTGGAGCAGTCTGATCATCTCTACTTCGATTCCAATCCCGAGGAATCTGGTTCACTCTCCCCTCCTCCCGCTCTTCCCCCAATTCGCACCAATCTATCAGAAAACCCTAACCCTATTTCCAATTCCCTAATTCCTCCGTTTTGTAATGCAGTTTTCATTTTTTTTTTTGAATTTATGTAACTTTGTGGATTTGTCTTGTTTTAAACTGATATTACTCTTTAATTTGTTCATAAATGCCTTCATGGTGATTGAATTTTCTATAGAATTTGCCATTGTTGAAAGTTTTTTGCTATAGCACAAATGAATTTGTATAGAATGGTTTGATTCCCTAGTTTGAACCAAACAGTCACAAAGGAAATCAGTCAGCATTTCATTCCGTTTCCTAGATACAACCAAAAAACTAGGGCAAATCAGGGTTAATCCATTCCTTTCTCCTTTATCCCCTTTCTGCATTCCATTCCGATTCCCCTGTGCGAACCAAACGGCCCCTAAAAGTAAGTAGAACTTAGAAAAACGGATGAAAATGAAAAGTGAATAACATGATAACACTTAGGAAAATGAAGATAGTATTATACTAGCCTTTTATGCACGTGATGCATACAATAGTTAAGTTGACTAATGAATGATTTTTTGTAAATACGTTAAGGGGTGAAAATGATTAAATTATGTAAATTGTTAACATAAAATAATCCAGATAAATATAATACTACGTACATCGAATATTTATTCACATAATTTTTTACGGTGACATTCTTGCTAGTGATTGTTATGAATCCTAAAATTTTTGTTTTTTTTTTCTTTGATTTTGTAATTTGAAAATAATAGCATGTAAATCGAGGTATTTTTTAAAATTTTGTTCATCGTATCGAGGTTATGTTCTTTTTTTCTTTTTTTGGGTGGTAAATAATTAAAAAAAATTGAACCCCGCTGGGGTGGTTTGGCGGCATAGCAACCAGCAAGCTAGAAACTGGAAAGTGGCCCGTCGATTCCTCGACCAAAACAGACTAAGCAAAGAAAACGAAGAAAGAAGGTTTGAAGAAGTTAGTATAGTGCTGGTTTGGTTTGGAACTTGTTGCAATCGAAAGGAACTAGCCTATAAGAGATTAGGAAAGCATTAATTATTAAGAATGCTTTCTAAATGATAGTACTTTATCTAAGATAGGACTGATTATTAACTCTTACGCTAGGTGGTACCGGTAGTGCTTTAGTCTCGTTATTTAGTATATTATGTAAAGCGAGGCAATTTTGTGAATTTTTATTTTATTATTATTTTTTTTTTACCGATTTCTAGCTCGATTTAGGGTCATAAAGGGGCAAAATGACCCCATAAAACCTTAATCGAATAACTATTAGCACATAAAAAAATAATGACATGAAAATCGAAACATTTCTTAACATGCATACGAGTATGTTATTTTTTTTTTTGCTAATTTTGAGGTCAATTTGGACTCTTAAGGGCTAAAATGACCGCCAAAATCTTAACCGAATAATTTTTGACACGCAAATCGATACATTAGATGTACCATTGGGAAGGCAAAAAGTTAGGAGTGCATCAGTAAGAAAAGTCAATACCAGAGGTGTACCAGCGATAATTTCCCTAAAGATTAAAGGTTATTAAATGTTTACATAACGGATTACTACAACAGTTAATTAGTCCAAAGTACAGATGCACTGCTAGTAATATAATTAGAAAGGGTGTACCATTGACAAAAGTCAAAACTAGGAGTGTACCAATGATAATTACCCATATATATATATATATATATATATATATATATATATATATTTTTTTTTTTATATATATATATATATATATATATATATATATATATATATATATATATATGGTCAGGATCCGGTGAGAACCACCCTTTATGTGAGAACACTCCTAATATATGAGAACAAATCTAATCCTTAGGATCAAACGATATCAACAGCTCTAATAAATCCAAACTTTTTATATCAAACGATATACTGCTGTTACTTAGAAAAACTGAGCAAAGAACTATGAGCTTCAATTTCAATGAGATTCAAGAATTTCGAACACAATTCCGTTCGCTTTTTGTCAGATTTCAGCAGCAATAAGCTTCATAGATTATACAGGTAAATAATCAACAAAAGTTATGTTAGTTTTTTCCGAATGTAATTTTCTTAATTTTTGTCAATATTTTCGAATTTCATGATTTGAATGTTGGATTTTCGTTAAAATTTTAGCAATGAGTGATCTTAGCATCAAAATTTACAAAATATTTTTCAATTGCATGTTAATCTTAGTGTTTGGCAGTTCGAATTATTTTCGTTAAAATTTTGGATAATTTTCGTTAAAATATTCGATTATTTTCGTTAAAATCCAATGAGAAATTTTTGATTTGAGTATTTAAGAACTATTAAATTGCCTGTTAATCTTATTATGTCCGGTTGAATGAGCTCAATTTTCGATTTGAGTATTTTTATTGAAGGTATGTAAATTGAGCATATATAATTAAAATGAGCAAATACAAAAAAAAAAAGAGCAACTATAAAATGAGCAAAGTAAGCTGTGTAGTTGAGGTACAATCGTTCTTGTGTTGTTATTTTAAATTTAAGTGTCATTGTTGCGTTCTTGTTGTTGCTGCTAAAATAGTTAGTTTTGTTAGTGGTTGTGCTTCCTAGATTGAGCTCTTGTGTGTGTTCTGGAATCAGAAACTGATTTCACTTCTAATTTTAGAGTCTGAAATTACTCTGTGTGTGTGTGAGAGTGAGTGTAAGAGTGTATGTGTAAGTGTGTGTGTGTGTGTGTGTGTGTGTGTGTAAGAGTATGTGTGTGTGTGTGTGAGTGAGTGTAAGAGTGTATGTGTATGCAGGGTCTGAGAAGGAAGGGGATGGAAGTTGATTCGATGTGTAGCATATGTGGGACTGGAGAGGAAGCGAGCTTCACTGTTTGAAGGAGTGCGTAATTGACATACAGATTTGGGATACGTGTGACCTGAGTGGACATATAGGTGGCTATTTTAGAGATTTTGGAGATATGTCTAGTGTGTGCTTTGGTAGGTTGCAAAGAACTGAGCATGGTTTCTTCATGACCGTGTGTTGGGCAATATGGACAGCAAGGAACAGGTGGGTCTTTGAGGAGGAATGCAATCCCATTAAATCTGTAGAATATGTTACTAAGCTTATGAAGGAGCTTGATATGGAAAAGTGGAAGATAAGGTGGGTGCGAGGGCCAAAGCGTAAGAAATGGAGACAACCTGCTGGCTGCTACAAATTGAATGTGGATGGGAGGATGTTTGGGGGGAGGGGATTATGTGCGGGAGCTGTAATCAAGGGAAGTGATGGGAAGGCTTATGTAGCTGCTTCGTGGAAGGTGAAAGACTGCTAGGAGCCTTGCATTAGTGAAGCGAAGGCAGTCCTTTGGGGACTTCAGCTTGCTGCAGATTTCGGCTACTGACAGATCACAGTAGAAAGTGATTTCAATTAAGGAGCACTCATGATTGATTGCAGATACAACAGTATCCAAAATCAATTTCTCCTGCATCTGCCTGGTCTATAATTGACTGTTTATATAAAATTGATCATTCGATGTAAATTTGGTTCTATAGATATGCTTTATGCTTGATGTTGCTGCGTTGTACTGCGTTATTTTGACAAGTAATATATCATATATAGGCTCATTTAGCAAATGAGCAAATAGTTAGTTGCTCATTTGTCTGTCAAATGAGAAAATAATTAATTGCTCATTTGTCAAATGAGCAAATACTTAGTTGCTAATTTCACAAATGAGCATTGAGTTATTTGCTCATTTGACAAATGAGCATTCAATTATTTGCTCATTTGACAAAAGATCAAAGAATTGTTTGCTTATTTCAGAAATGAGCCTTAAGTTCCTTGGTATGCTTGCCTGTGTACAAGCCCTACCCCCTTCTTCTTGGTCTGTTTCCTACACACCAACCACACTCCCTTCTTCCACTTCCCTACACAAACCTATCCCCCCATCACGCGAAAAAAGGTCTTTAGCACCGGTTCAAACCCCCCTTTGCGCACCGGTTCAAACTTTTGGCACCGGTTCTGGTCCAAACCGGTGCCAAAAATACCCCAAAAAAATAATTTTTTTTTTTTTTCACTTAAATTGATATAGACTAACATATGTATAAAGTTACATATTTTCATTAAAAAAGCTGTAATATTACAATTTTTGTCCAAAAAAAAATATAAAATAAAATACAAGGTCACACACAAATTTGTTTCTAAACTTGGTTCTGATTGGCGATGATCTTTTGTTAGAGGAGTAAACTTGGCATGATCAGGCCGGAAAGACTCTTTAATCAATAAAAGATGACCTGCAAGATGAATTCACCACCTCTTTTTTCCCTTCATCGAGGAGCCAACAAGTTTCAAACCTAGCGTCCGAGGCAGCAACAACAACAACACTTTTGGCAGCAACAACAACATTGGGCTGCAAAAAAGCAGAGAGCAAGCAAGCAGCAGCAACATTGTACAAAGCAATCAAGGGACATTAAAAAGGGACATAATCCAAGAAACTCAGGCCACACACCAACATCAATAGCAACAACAACATATCACAATAATACATCCCCTGGCCAGCAAATCAATCCATAAAGTTTTACTAAGGTATGGCACACTTAGTAGCAGCTTCACACCAGTCCACACTCATATATACTACCCATCAATTAGACAATAACCAAGCTATTAATCTTTCAATTCAGCCACAACAACAAATTTTAGGGCATTCAAAGCAGAAACAAATCAATAACACTTGAGCAGGCAAAGCAGATCAATCGAAACCAATAACAAACTAAACAAGAAGACTAATTGAACTAAACAAACTAAGCCAACAACAAACATTGGCCATCATTTAGAGCAACATTCAATGTAAAGAAAGTTTAAGAGATTTTACTGTGGGAGGACAAACAAATCTACCCAGCTTCTCAAATCACGAAGTATATGATTCTATAGAACTACAAACTCACCACCCTAACTTCTTTTAACTACTTGCGCAAATGAGAACTGATGTAGCTCACCTAACAGCAAAATTCATCTAACAATAAGGCATTGAAGGGGAAGCTTTGCCTTCTGTTTTGAAAGTCTTTTGGTTAAGCAAACATATGAATAGTAATAAATAGTCATGAGCTCATGACTGTTAAAATAAGAAACCAGAATCATAATTTAAGGTCCAATGTCCACATTTCCTCTCCTAACACCCCCCTCCCAAGGCTTCTTGTTTCTATAATATCATTCAGTCCTGACACAACAGCTTAGCAGTCTAGCTACCACCAATATGAGTCTCATAATTTAAAGATTTATCAATCACCAGATAGAAGGTTGAAGTTAGATTAACTGATTGATTTAAATATTACAGAGTTCCATATTTATATCAATCTGTTAATCTAACTTGGAATGAATTCATAAAAAAAAATGTATATATGCATTTAAAGGAACAATTCATCAACCACTTGGATCAAAATCAGAAGAATAAGCCAAAATCAGAGGCCATTGGACAATTTATATGGGTTGAAAGCAAAGTCAAAGAGAATCAAGACAACTCAGCATAACCACGAAGAACAATACACATTTAAGATGAAGCATAAGAAGAAAAAAAAACAACCAAAATTCAAATATAGAATGTACACTAATTGAAATACAAAAAAACAAACTGCAGGTTTAACAAGGTTGCGTTGACATTAAGGGGTAACGAAGCAGATTTGATTACAGATAACATAATAAAAAATGGAGGCCATACAAAGATACTTATCATAACAACTACTATTGTAGGGAGCTATCAACTAAACTCTACAAGTACCACAAAGATCTACATCAATTTCATCAAAATAAAGCAAATAATTCATGAATCCATCGGGGGGGTTTTTTTCATCCAAAAACTTCTCAAACTATTTTACCTCAACGAACAAACCAGATCAAATCATAGTGAGAAGCTATACGATGAAAGTGAGTCCTTTCATCATATGGATTATCCTAGTGTAACTATTAACGGCCAACGGACTCAACACATCTTTAAAATTCAAAGAATGTATGCAATTAAAGGGATAATTCATCAACCACTTGGATCAAAATCAGAAGAATAAGCCAAAATCAGAGGCCATTAGACAATTTATAGGGGTTGAAAGCAAAGTGGAAGAGAATCAAGACAACTCAGCATATCCACGAAGAACAATACACATTCAAGATGAAGCATAAGAAAAAAAAACAACCAAAATTCAAATACAGAATGTACACTAACTGAAATACAAAAAAACAAACTGCAGGTTTAACAAGGTTATGTTGACGTTAAGGGGTAACGAAGCAGATTTGATTACAGACAACATAACAAAAAATGGAGGCCATACAAAGATACTTATCATAACAACTACTCTTGTAGGGAGATATCAACTAAACTCTACAAGTACCACAAAGATCTACATCAATTTCATCAAAATAAAGCAAATAATTCATGAATCCATCAGGGGGTTTTTTTTCATCCAAAAACTTCTCAAACTATGTTACCTCAACGGACAAACCGGAGCAAATCACAGTGAGAAGCTATACGATGAAAGTGAGTCCCTTCATCATATGGATTATCCTAGTATAACTATTAACGGCCAAGGGACTCAACACATCTTTAAAATTCAAAGAATGTATGCAATTAAAGGGACAATTCATCAACCACTTGGATCAAAATCAGAAGAATAATCCATAATTAAGGCCAAAATCGAAATAACAGCAACACAAGTTGAGCATAGGCAAAGACAAAGATAGAGACTCAACATGCGCAACAACAGCAACACAAGCTCAGCATAGGCAAAGAGTGTTCAGGGATTGGAGAAAAGTGTCGAGGGATCTGTATCTTGTGCAATTCGTGTCAAAAACAATCAAGAGTCTTTCAAATGGTGGGTGGCAAAGGACATCATCCACCACAATGCCATTAGTATCATATTGCACTTGAAAAAAAAAATATACAGCAGCAGCCCAATAGCATCACAGTAGCTAAACAGCAGCATCACAGCTAAATTCAATTTGTTTCCCGTCTAAATGGAAATCCAATAGTACCCATCAACAAAATCTCAGTCGAATTGTATAAATAAACAATACCCAAATCCCAAAATTCAAATTCACCAAATTCGTAGAAATCAATAATGAGGACATCAAAATTTTGATTCTGGAAAAATTTACCCCTGTACATTAGTATTTAAATCCTATTTTGTACTTGTAATTGACAACATTCTACTGTTTTTTTTCTTTTAATCAGTATATAATTATCTTCACTTCCCCAAACAAAGAAGAGCAATTTCCAGGAGTTTTCTTGGCCAAAACTGATATTGTCCAAGTTTGGATACTTCTAAAAGGCTCCAACAGATATTCACAAGTAGATCTAGAACAGAACATGAAACATAAAACATGCAAAAACGCGCATAAAGGAACTTCCCGATTCCTGAAATAATTTGCCGGGTACTCTTAATCTCACATTCATACTACATTGCACAGACTGAAACAAATTGTCTATGTCAATGTCACATAAAATGAAGTCTCCAAAATTTTCAGCAAATGAACATTCAAAGCATCAAACTTCAAACATGAACACATAAAGGCTAATGCATAAGTGTCATTTTACGCGCAGAGCTGATAATGTATGCGATTTCACAAAAGATTTGTCAATGAGGCAGTAAAAGTTGGACGATTTTTAACATCCCTTCGCATTCTTCTACCTACACTTCATACAATGCTCTCAATAAAACATATATCTGAGTAACAAATATCATCATCAAAATCCAATCCTGGCCAACAACTGAAGTTACAGGCATATAGTCACAACCGCAAACAAATCCTCCACCCTAAACATGCTGCTATTTATAAAAAAAAATAAAATAAATAAAGAAGATAAACGGAATGATAAATAAATTAGGGTTTCAAAGAGACATTTACCCATCAGCTAGGATCTAACACCTTCAAAAGCGAATCAGGGGGGGACTCAAGATTCACATTATCTTCATCATCGCATGAGATTTTTACCCTATGAACAAATGGAAGTTGTAATGGGAAAACATTCATGGCCGACATCGAGGGACTCAAACACAGATCTAGGGTTTCTAATTTGCGAACCCAGAAATCGAAGAAGAAGACAGTGAGAGTGAGGAACAACAGATGGTGGATGGAAGAAATCGAACCCAGAAATCGAAGAAGAAGAATATGAATAGATGGTGGATGGAAGAAGACAGTGAGAGTGAGGAACAACAGAATAGGGGGAAGAGATGATTTTGAGGAGAAATCAGAGGAGAGAGGAGAGAGGAGAGAGGAGAGAGGAGAGAGAGATACGAGAGATTGAATGTAAGGGAGGGGAAAGAGCAGAAAGAAAGAGAGGGGAAATATAAGGGCGGGTTCTTATTTTCACTACAATTGGCACCGGTTAACCGGTGCCATTTCTTTTTTTTTGGGTTTTTATTTTCTAAAGGAAAAGGCATCGGTTAACCGGTGCCAAAACTCATCCCCTAATCCGGCCCATTTCTTTTACCACCGGTTTTCAAGAACCGGTGCCAAAAGTGCGGTGCCTATTTCATTTTTTTCTACTAGTGCCCCTGCCCCCTCATCTTTCTGCTTGCATTTCTGATTTCAGAAACTGATTTCAGTTATAATTTTAGATTCTGAAATTATTGTGTGTGTGTGTGTGTGTATGTGTCTGTATGTGTGAGTGAGTGTAAGAGTGTATGTGTAAGTGTGTGTGTTTTCTCCTGGCCGTGTACAATCTTATTTAAGAATCTGATTTCAGTTCTAATTATTGAGAGAGTGTGTGTAAGTGTGTTTAAGGGGGTGCATATTCACTTGTTACTAATTTACTTGATAATACCTCCTAGTAGTAGTTGTGTTGGGTGAGCATGTGTTGGGTAATTTGTGATCTATGGTGGCTGTTGTAGTAATAATGGAGGCATTTCAGTTTCTACATGTCATTGTTTTCCTCTGCTTTTATGGGAGGGCGTTGATCTATATCAAAAACCTATTAGCTTAAGTGGTAGAGCACTATGCAAATGCATAGATGATGTAGGTTCGAATCCTACATAGGCTGTATTTTTAAATAACTATATTAAAAAAAACCTTCAAAAAAAACTTGATCATATCTCCTTTTCTGCTCAACAATATTGTTGTTCAATTCTTATACATGTCTTATAATTGTAATATGATTTATGCAATGTCCAAAATTTTTAGAACGAATTAGCCAAGGCAACTTCCTCTTGATCAAATAATAGGTGTTCCTTTTCTAGCTTAACCTCAAACTTTTGTAAGTTATAAGTTAATCATGCTTCCTGCTGTATATATACTTGCAGTACTTCTTCTTCTGATGCCAAGCTACACAAGCAGTGTCAATAAAGGAAGATACAACTGCTTAGTACACAAGAATGTCGCAGTTAGCATTGGACATTGGTGTAATAATTGAGCGTATCACTCGTGTGGGAAAGGAGCAAGAAATAACAATGAAGATTGCAGTTCAAGATGTTTATAGAGACAGCTGCATACAACTGACACTGCATTTCAGAAATTCTTCTGAAAGTTCTAATTCTGCTACTTCTACTGGTATGATTTTGCTGCTCTGTTCCAAGAGAAGTTTTTGTATTTGGGTTTCTATATGACTAATTTCCTACTCAATACTACTAACTAAATACTTATCACTAGCATAGATCATTTTCTTTGTGCATTTGGTATAATTTATTAATCATGTTTCAGAAGCTGTCAAATGTCCGTGTAACATACGAAAAGGCTATTAACCGGAAGCAGTGGGTGTCTTTTGTATTGTTTTCCCAATAGCCAAAAGAAATAAATTACATTAACTACTCAAAATCTTCAAACTCTGCATTTTCACACTACTCTACATGCTAATTGAGTGTAGTTTTCTCATTCCTTTGCTCACACTACAAACTTGTGTCTCCACATTACATAAATGAACCTACGTGGGATTCGAACCCACTTCTTTTGTGCATTTGCACAATGCTCTACCCTTGAGCTAGTAGGCTAGCGTATTTAAAACATTCAAACACACTCATAAATGAGCATTAATTTGACAAAATGAGCAAGAATCATTTGCTCATTTGAAAAATGAGCATTAAATAGTTTTCTCATTTGACAAAGGAGCATTGAATTTTTTTGCTCATTTGACAAATGAGCAAAAAATAACTGCTCATTTGACAAATGAACAAAAAAATTAATTGCTCATTTGACAAATGAACAAAAAAATTAATTGCTCATTTGACAAATGAGCAAAAAATTAATTGCTCATTTGTCAAATGAGCAAATAATTAATTGCTCATTTGACAAATGAGCATTAAATAGTTTGCTCATTTGACAAAAAAAATGAACAAAAAATTAATTGCTCATTTGACAAATGAGCAAAATATTAATTGCTTATATGTCAAATGAGCAAATAATTAGTTTCTCATTTGTCAAATGAGCAAATAATTAGTTGCTCATTTGTCAAATGAGCAAATACTTAGTTGCTAATTTAAAAATGAGCAAAAACTTGGTTGCTCATTTGTCGACGGTTGATATGAGAGTATGAGGCCTAAAACTTAGATCAATCTACGTATCATAGAGAATCTTCAGGTTAGGCTTTTCGAAATTAGGAGTTAAAACATGTCATTATTAATTAGCACAAAGAAATATGTATAGAGGAGCCTTGATACTTACTTGGATTCTGGTTAGAGATAGCAGCAGTCTGGGAGAAGTAGCACTGGTAGGGCTGGCGACCCTTGGTTTGGTAAAATGTGTTCATGGCATAGGTCGCATGAGCCTTAGCATTGTTCGGGTTGTAACAAGCATCGCCTGGTTGAATGGGTTTGCAATCAACTCCTTGGCTGCAGATGTAGTTGATGTTGGAATGTAGTTCTGCATCAGTGGCCTGTTGTTTAGGCACACACCATCCTTTAGCAGGGCTAGGTCCATCAGGCCGAGCAGTCGATTTTGGTGGCCCTACAAGACTAGGACGCCTCTGAGACTACAAGCCAAGGAAACACCAAATATTTAGATCATCATGATATATTGCGATTCAAAACTATAAATAACTTCAGACATGAGACATGATAAGAGGTTGAGAGGGATAGTCGAAGTACATTAGTACAATATCATTCACACACATTTATCTCATTTACATATGGCTGATAAAATTCTCATGATTTGAAGTACTTTCTGCCTGAAGCTCAAAATGCTAAATAAGATCTTCTTTCATTGACATTTATATTTCATAAAGATGTCAGTTACTGGACATATATACTAATTCATTACTTTTGCTAAAACAACGGTACCTGAAATTAGTAATTGGAGACACTAAACCAAAATAGATACCCGTCCCTTAAATTGCAACTTTAATAAAACTGAAGCAAATAATTAGTAATTGGAGCAGAAGCTTTATTGTTTTTGCAAAGACATCCAGAGCAAAACCAGAGGATTTAGCTTAGGAGAAGGAAAACTCCAGTCGCAGTTTATTGCATATTGCACTAGTAGAATAACACAAATGCGCACCGGTTCAAAACCCCCCTTTCGCACCGGTTTTGAACCGGTGTAGATTTGAGGGATGCTAAAAAAAAAAACTTTGGCACCGGTGCTAAAAACCTGTTACTGGTTCTTGCTGAGAACCGGTGCTAAAAACCTGTTATGGGCACCGGTTCTTGCTGAGAACCGGTGCTAATAACCTCTCTTTTTTTTTTTTTTTTTTTTTTTTTTGCTTTTTTTCTGACAGCAAACACCTTTCAAAAAACTTATAATGCATATTATTAAGAAACTTGTATTGCAAAAACCATATATATATATAACTTATAATACATATTATTAATAAACGTGTAATGTATACATTGTTTGATCATACACCTTTCAAAAAAAACTTATAATAAACTTGCTCCCTTCTGGTTGCTGCAGCCTGGGGTTGGTGTTGCTGGGTTGCTTGCTGCTTGTCCGGCTGTTCTTGCTGGTTGTTTGGGGTTCTCTGCTGGTGCTCTTATTTGGTGCTACTACTGTCCTATTGTTGCACTGGGGCTGGTTTACAACCAGGCACTATAGCAGGTCTCTGTTTCTAGTGCTGTTGGGTGATGTTTCTGCAGGTTCCGGCTACTGTTACCTGTTTTGCAATTCTGGCTTGTGCATTTTGCTCCTTGTTGTTGGTGCTGCCTACTGTGTCGCAACTGATTCTGGGTCTGCTGGTGGGGTGCTACTACTGCGCTGGTTTCCTGCTGCTGCTAGTTTCTCAAACTGCTACAGCATGCTCCCCTTCTTGCTGGTCTGTGTTGATATTGCAGCTTGGTTGCTGTCCTTTTGTTGCTATTGGGTGCTACTTGGGGCTGCTGCCTTGGTTTAGCTTTCTGGGAGTAATTCACAATAGAGTATCAACCTAAGTGGGTAAAAATTGGGTATAAGAATGAAATGGAGATGAATTCATAAGCCTGCGATCAAAGCTCCAATTACTACGCAGAATGTGCCTACTTGGAGGAGTAACTCCACTTTGCTTACTTCGAGTCTTCGGGAACTAATACATGAGAAGACATTTCTCTCATTAACAAATGCTCTCAACAATAACTAAGTCTCTGGAGCAAAAAATGAAATACGAGCATAAAAGATCAATATATACACGCTTCTTGATTTGCCATAAAAATGATCCTGCTCTTTAAGTTGAGGAATGATTGGTAGGCGGGGCTAACATAGTATGCATGTTCTGGGACTACTTACTTCGCTATCCTAGATCAAAAAGTTTAAAATTACGATTTGGGCAATTAGAGACATGCCTCAAACCTCCAGTAACCTAGGTTGCACAAATCAAAATAATGAAGGGTATAAGTACAAAAATTATCCCAAAACTGACCTTAAATTTACAACAATTGAGTCTTCCATCTCTTTGGCAGAGTCAATAAGCCTTTCAGCTTGACCATGGATAGATTCACACCTGCAAATGCAAGCAATGAGATTCGTCTCACAACTCTAAAACTTTCTCAAAATGAATAGGAGCTCTCCTAGACTCGATTCCCCAAAACCACTACAGATCATTATTGTAGATTAATGAGTGTTACAGCCTACTAGTCTGCATGATGCATATGAAAGGTATTAAATAATGCACGGCATTATAAAAACAAGTAGATCATTGTGGCAACATACAGTACAAGCATTCTTGATGAACTGCCTGGTATATTAAATAGATGAAAGAAATGAGAAAAAAGGCATGTTTGAAGGGTTAAAACTACCTCTGAAGATAGTTTTCCAACAACATTTCAATTTCTTCCTCCTCTTCTGCATCAGACACACTATGGCTCCGTTTGGTAGGGCGTAAAACATTTTCACTGAAAAGTGTTTTCCCATTTTACATTATTTGGTTTGGTGTAAAACATTAAAATGTAAAACTTGGGGTGGAAAATCATTTTCCACCTTATTGAAAACATTTTCCCCCCAATTTATTAGGAAAACATTTTCCATCACAAGTGGAGGGAAAACATTTTCCATCACAAGTGGAGGGAAAAAATTTTCCCTCACAATTGAATTTTCAGTTCAACCAAACAATGGAAAATGCTTAAAATGGAAAATCATTTTCCATTCAACCAAACAACGGAAAACTTTTTTGAAAATGAGTTTTCCATTGTAAAATGATTTTCATGGAAAACCATTTTACATTGAAATTGTTTTACACCCTACCAAACGGACCCTATGTTAGGAACCCTTTTCAAAGATTTCATGATACATGCACACAACAGTTTTCCCTTTATGACTCACCCTCTGCAATATCTTTGTCCAAGGGGACTGAGCGTTCTAAGGAGTGAGTTATTCTATCAACTGTGCAATTCCTTCCCATAATACATATCCTGCGCAATTCCTGTGTATCTTCCAATAGATCAAGTAGCATCTGCCTGAGATCCCGAGATCAAGATCCCAACTCGACCTTGACAAATTTAGGAATAGATTTCAGGTTCTTTACCACTAAAATCATAATACTATTGCTTGTTTGTTGAAAAAATGACAAGACATACCAAAGTTTGCTTGCTAGTGCGAAGTTGTTCCAAAATATCACCTGTTAATCGATTGGGGAGAACCTCAAGTAGTGATTCAACCTGAGGTGCATGAAATAATACTTCTTTTACAGTTTGGAATAGAATTACAAAACCAAAGGAATATAGAAATAGAATAACCCCAATCTCTAATGATTTTCAGAAATGTAAGAATAATTTAGCATAACTTTCCTGTTTAAGGACAAAGCTAACTGGGAAACACCCAAAACACAATTGGAATTTGGAATACAATTTTAGTTTCCAAGTTCTGGATTGCCAAGATATCAAATAAGAAAATAACAAAAGCTAACTTATACTTGAAAAAGCATCTCCATTGGAGTATTCGAAATTCATACACAAGTTCATTGAATTTCACCAACAATTTTTCTTAATTTTTGATTTAAATGACAGTAAGCAATCATTAACAATCCATAAGATGACAGGAAGCAATCATCGCAATCAAAAGCACGGTAAACTATTCACATGCAAATCAAATCAAAATTCAACAGAACCCCATTTGATTCAATCAAAATTCAAAAAAGCACATATTTTTAGGGCTATTTGATTCAATTATCAAATTATGCTCGAAAAATAACATATTTTAAGGGATATTTGATTCAATTACAAATTAGGGTCGAAAATTCAGAGGGAAATTTGATTCAAACATCAAAAATAGTTGAGATTTCGAACCCTAAACTTACCGCATTGACAATTAAAATGAATCAGATAAAACATAAACCCTAGATTATGAAATTGATATGATGACTATAAAAAGAAACAACAAGTTACCTTAGAAGTTGCCTCTTCAATGGGGGATACACAGATTAGAAGGCGCCGTCTGCTTGAAACTAAACCTTAACCACCGAAACTCACTCCAACCACCCCGAAATACTCAACACTCACCCGAAAAATTCGAAAATCCGAAAACACTCACTCCAAAAAAGATTGATCTAGAAAGAGAAAGCGAGAAATACCTGAATACCAGAACAGGGGGAAGGTGGCCGCCGGTGGAGAAGGAGATCGAAGGAGAGAGAAAAGGAAAGGGAAAGAGATGGAGGAAAGAGAAACAAAGAAGACAGAAAGAGAAAGAAAGAGTAGATATTTAGAGGCAGACCGGGTTTTTTTTATTTAGCAATAGGTTTCGCACCGGTTTGGTTAGAACCGGTGCGGAAACTCTATTTCCCAATCTCGCCTATTTTTTTTAGCACCGGTTTTCAAAAACCGGTGCAGATTGTGCGGTGCCTATTTCATTTTTTCTACTAGTGTTGGCAAAGTAGCTATAGTATGAAAGGCTCTATTACCTCCATGGACATTTGTCATGATCTGTGCTTCTTGCAAAAAGAAAGGAACAAATCAAAGTCTACAAGGGGCTCATACTTTCACCTGCTTGGATAATCCACCTAGGATTCTGATAATGGAAGAGGCAACCTAGATTAGTTTTCCATTTAACGTATCACAAAGAGTGTTAAGGAAACTGATGTTTAAAACAATAAGCAACCAGGGGCAAGCCAAAAACAATGCGTACCATTTTCTAGACAAAATTTACTAGTATCATGTTTGATTATGTATTGCAGGACAGGGTGGAGAAATTTTACCTATCGTTAATAGCACCAGTTACTATTAAATAAGCATTACAAAATCAAAGGCACCAGGAATTTTTATATATTTAGTTCAATTCTATTACAAATGCAGCCACCTACTTAGCCCCCTTCTAATGTCTAATTATCATATTGCTAAGGTTAAGAATAATACCCATACACTTAAATCTTAGCCAGTTGTTTACAAATTTTAGAACTTCATACTACATTTCTTCCCCAAAAGCTATACTTTGAAGCCCTGATTTACTTTTTACTTACGCTTCATACTACTTCTTCCCCAAAAGGCTAGAATCAACGCCCGTGAATTACTTTTTTCTTGAGCTTCTTCAGAATTGCATCAAGTTTGGCCTTTTCATTCTCTTTATCCCTTTATAATCACACCAACAACGACCACCAACAACCAAAAAAATGGCACAACAACAACAACCACCAACAACCAAAAAAATGGCACAACAACAACGACACCAACAATAGAAAAAATGGCACAAAAATCGCCCAACAAAACCGCACATAAATCGCACAAAAAAATGGTAAAATGACGAAAAAAATCAAACAATAATAATCAAGAGTAGCGCTGAAATTACTTAATATCGCTGAAATTCGAACACTAAAATCGCTGAAATTCCAGCCTAAAATCGTTGAAGTTTGAACCCTTAAATCGCCAAACTTTGAACCCTAAAATTGCCGAAAATAAATGAAAATCAAAGTATGAAAAATGAAAAATCGAATTTAACTCATGCGAAATTCATGAAAATCAAATCATCAAATCGCAAAAATCAAATCACAAAAATAGCAAAAAATAAAATCGCAAAAAAAATCAAATCGAAAAATCGCAAAATCTACTTGAACATCATGCGTTTTTCATGAAAATTTGAAAAAAAAAGAATCGTACTTGATTTGAGTAATTAGGTTGTTTATGCGAAATTTGAACAAAAACTCTTCAATTTGTAGCAATTTGTGTTCAATTTTGGAATTTGAGGAGAGAGAAAGACAAGAGGTTTGAAAGTTTGAGGAGATAGAGATGTTGAATGTGAAAGCCAAGAAGAATAGCAAAGAGAGAAGGAAGTGTAATTCAAGAAATTACGAAAATGCCATTATTATGCCTTTTTTGGATGGTTAGATTTAATTTGATCAATGGTCTAGATTTGTTCTCATATAGATTAGAGTTTTCACATAAGGGATGTGTTCTCACCTGATCTCATTCTATATAATATATATATTATTGAGATCATGTAAGAACCTAGGTTTATAATAGGAACTAGGAACTCATCTATACTGTTGATTGCGCTCAATCTAATGACTCATATTCCACCCGCCTCATTAAGGGCAAAATGGTAAATTCGCGCTTTGAATGACTGGCTTCAATTAGTCTGATTTTTATTTTTACTTTCTCTCTTCGTTTCATTTTCTTTCTCTTCCTTCGAATTTTTCTGCGCTCTTGTCGTCGTTGGATTTGCTTTTCTTCTTCGCCTTTTTTCATTGCAAATTGATACCGGACAAGTAAGTTATTTGATTGTGATTTTCTTGTGTTTAATTCAATTATTGTATAGTTGTTTGATTTTTTATGATTTCGAGTCTTAAATTAGGGTTTTCGTTATTTTCAGTTTGCGCAATTGCTATTTTGGTATTTTCGCTGAGATTTTGTTGCGATTCTTGTTGATTTTTCTTGCGATTTTTTTAGTCCAAGGTAGAAAATTTAAATTCAATTTTATTGTCGGTTTTCTGTAACTAGGTTTCGGTTGAATAATCAATTTTTCTATTTTTTTTTTTTTTTTTTGCGTTTTTTCAATTTACTGTAATATTATTGAGTAAATCATGTGAGAATTTAGAGCAGTTTGAATTTGGATTTGTTGTTTGGACTGCCACGATAATTTTTTAATTTTGGTTTGCTAATTTTTTTCTGAGTGAATTTCGACGATACTTGATTTTGTGTTAATGTATGTTCATATTAATAATTCTGTAAGTGAATTATTGTGAGATTATTCGCTCTTGAATCCATTTATATTGTTGTATAGTTTGCTGAATTTTTGTTGTATTTGACTTAATTTGATTTAAGAATCAAGTTTTTACTATTTTGATAAGGGAAATTAAGGTTTTCACAATTTCAGAGCTATATGTTTCTATTGGTTATTTTAGCTTAAATCCAAACCAAGTCATGATATTTTTGGTTATTTAATTTACTTTGGAGTTTATATTATTTACTTTTAAGTTGATTGTAATTGTCGAGTTTGAGTATTTGATTGTATGTAAATAGAAAACTATATTTGGAGTAAATGTCCATCAAGAGCTACTGACAGAGTACGGACCATGATCA
The DNA here is from genome assembly GCF_001683475.1 of Chenopodium quinoa. Classification (NCBI taxonomy): domain Eukaryota; kingdom Viridiplantae; phylum Streptophyta; class Magnoliopsida; order Caryophyllales; family Amaranthaceae; genus Chenopodium; species Chenopodium quinoa. Next base: position 440,927 of record NW_018744501.1, on the reverse strand, counting down.
TCATACTATCTAAGCAAATAAGGTTTGGGGGAGTTTTAGATGATTCCAGCCTTGTCTTATACTTTATAGATTGGTTTATTTACATTAAATAGTTTTCTATTTACTTTTAAGTAATATTGATTTACTATAAATGTTTAATATACTAGCTTAATTCTTTTTGTTGTCTTACTTTGCATGATACTGCCCCTGATATAATACCATTGTGCTTTAGATGTCATTAAGGTCAGGTACCACAAATAGTAATTGGGATGTTGTTCTTTCTCTTTTCTGTTTTTTTTTTTTCTATTTAATTTTTGTAAGAAATATAAACTAGTGTGCTGAATTGCTAGCAAATTCCTAGAGTTGAATCGTGGAGGTTGTGGCAGTTTCATCTCAAATCTCGATCGATATTGCTGATATGCAATGTATGCCTATTTGATAAGGGTCTTTATTGTGTCTGTGTAGCTCTTAATTTTTTTCCATGGGGAGTTCCTAAGGTCTTGTCCTGTACACAATGATGATTATACGGGGCTGGGTGCCGTGGCTTGTAACGAGAAGGGGGAGATAATGTGGACTATTGTACGACGCATAGCAGTAAGTTGGGAGGCTGAAAATACAGATGTAGCAGCAGCCAGTAGCATGGTTGGGAGAAGATGTATTTCTTTGATTAAGTTTTTTCTTATTTACTTTTGAGTATTTTTTATTTACTTTTGTGATTATTCTATATAAAAACGATCGATTGCGCTAACTAATTATTCCTACTCTATAATAGCCTACTAGCTCAATAGGTAGAGCATTGTGCAAGTGCACAAAAGATGTGGGTTCGAACCCCACGTAGGTTTTATATGTGTAATCTGAAGATTAGAATTCGTAATGTTTTATTAGATTTCTTCTTTTTTTGTTTGCTTTTGATATAGTTTTATTTACTTTTAATTTGAAAAACTCTACATCATATCGAACTCAATATATTTGTTTCCTATGATTTAACTCATCTTATAAGGATATGAAAGTCAATTACTCGGAGTTTTTGTGCTATAACAAAGTTTCCTTAGTCATTTATCATTTCAAGATAATTTATTATTCATATACTTAGAGCTGATTTGATTTACTTCAATGATACTTTGATTTACTTTTTAGCATTATTTATTTACTTTATAGTAATTATGATTTACTTTTGACATATATTACTGCTTTTTAGTTTTTCTACTTTTGAGATATTTTTATTACTTTTGAGATATTTTGAATAACTTTAAAGTATTTTGTATTTACTTTTTAAGATAACCTATGTAGGAATCGAACTTGCACCTTTATGCATCCGCATAGCGCTCTACCACGAGCTAATAGGTTTACTTTAAAGTTTTTTTTATTCACTTCAGAGTCTTTTTTATTTACTTTTTTCACACCAAAAACCACTTGAGCTAATTTGATGTGTTTGGATACAGACATACAGTAAAGTGTATGGAACCTTAACCGGTCCCTGTCGATTTTTGAGTTTCTTGTCATTGTTCCTTTCTGTGATATTCTTTTTAATATCTAATAGCTTCATCTGAAATCTTTGGAATGCAGCAAGTGGTTCAGCATCAGAAGTATAACCAGCTCTTAAATAATTGTTTAAGCAGGGCAATTCCTGCTTCTCTGACAAACTTAACTCTCATTTCAGCAGCTTATTTCTAATAAATCAGCTAACAATCAACTAAAATGCTAATCATTTTTTAATACAATGCTGCAATCTGCTAATGAGTTATATATTTGAGACTGCTAATGCGTTATATATTTATTATTTGTGCTGCAAATTTGCGGGAAGGGATCACAAATTTGCTAATATTCTTACCTTGCTTGCATTTGGAACTGCTTCTGCAGGGCTTTCATCTTTTGGTTGATACGGTCTCTTCTTCGCCGTGATATTATTTTTTTGAACAAGTAGAATCAGTCATATCAGGTATGTTATTTCTGAATTTAGTCCAAATAAGATAACTACTTTTGTGCATGTTCTAGAAAAGTTATTATCTTTTGAAGTTGTTATCAAAATTGCTTGTAGGTAATGAAGAATTTGATTATTAATAAATTTACCCTTTCAGACTGATTATGAACAGTAGTTGCCCTTCCTTTTCTTATTGTGTATGATTGACCTGTTTCTCCATTTGTTTCTCGCTCTTCTTCTTGGATTTCCTGTTACAAGTGTTAAAACATATAACTATAAGTTTTCGTGCTGATACTGTTAGAAAAAAGAGGGGGCATGCTCTAGATCAATCTTGTGGCCTAGCCAGTGATGGAGAAGAAGAGATTCTTGTAGGAATTAAGCTCCATGAGATTTTATTTTATGTCATAATATTGTACCAACAGAGAAAGATATTGGACAAATGGGGAATTCTACAGAATTTCAGTCTTTAATTAGGATTTTACATGCTAACAGGTTTTGCAAGGTTCAATTTCATACAAATCATCACTCTTGTTTCAGAATAAACCTGGTTACTCATCTAGGATAAGGGTTGAGTACAACTTATATTCGAGCATATAACTCTTGATTGCTTTGCTTAGGATTGAACAACTTAATTATTGGATATAGAAGATGCCCCAACTCAATCATTGGGAAGATCTAGCAACTAAGTGTGCTAAAAGTATTACCCACTCTCTTAACATGACTACATCGAAAATCATCAAACAAAGACATCGAATTAATAACACGACCAAGTGAAGAGTAACAAATGGCTAAGCCCTGACATTTTCCCTTTAATTTTCTCAACGATAGTGAGAGCATCATTCTCCATCCACACCCTGCTATAGCCAAAACTCCATGACATCTAAACCCCATAACACAAAGCAGCAGCCTCAGCAACACATGGTTCCCACACGCTAGTTCTTCTCCTTACTGGAGTGGTTAAAACCTTGTCATTTGAGTCCCGCACAACCACCCCAAGACCCACTTCCTTCCCATTCATGATTGCAGCACCCACATTATTTTTAATTTTTAATAAGATTAATAGGAGGTTTTACCTACCTGGACTTTTGCAGCATATGCATTATAGTCATCTAGATACCTGGTGAAACCTGTAGGTAGCGTTATAGGATCGTGTGTTGACGGCTCATGGATGACGTTATTCCTACTAGTCCAAGAGGACCAACATAAGTTTGCAAACACTGAAATCTCATCCCCTAATAGTCTCTCTACCACCCAGCTTAGGAAATCCTGAAAAGAAGAGCTGGGAGCTTCAGTAATCAATTCTGAAAATCGACTCACACCCCAAATTAGGCTAGCATATGCTTACTTTAAGAGAGGATTAGGTTACTTTTAGATAGATATAGTTTACTTTTATGAGATATATACTTTCATGGACATAGGTACAAGACCCAGCACAAGATTAGAACATTGTTCATGAAGAACGAAGTAAAGCTTAAATTAGCAACTAGGCTTGCAAACCTTCAAACCATGGTGTTCATCTTGAAAGTTGCCAATTTGAAGGTCGGCCGAGTGTTGATAGACACAGGCAGCTCGTTCGTCATTATCAACTTAGCTTGTTTGAAAATTTTGAAGTTTCCAAAGGATATCCTCAAGGATATTTCCCACCCGTTGGACAGGTTTGGTGGGAGCATTATTCACTGATGAGTCTATTTTATATATATTTTTATTCCCCGTCCTATGGTCATATTTGTGCTTATTTGAGCTCTACGGAGCTATTTTTATTACTAATATACGTTTTCTAGTGTTTTTGTAGAGTTGGTATTATTTTGTAGGAATTTGCAGATTTATGACAATTTCCGAGTTTATTGAGCCACTACAAAGCATTTTAGAGTCCGATCATATTTTATGACTGGATATTTTAAGCCCAAGACCAAGTTAAAGAATTTTAATTCGGTGATTAAGGGCTCGATTGGTGAAGAAGTCCAAGTTTTATAAGCTAATATCAAGTCCAAGTCCAAAAGAGGAGGTTGGGCTCAAGTTTTGAATCAGCCCAATTCAAGTTAAAAGATCCAATCTCGTGAATCTGCTGGGCGTGAGGATAGCGGGCCCGATCTGGTAGGCCATTGCCTGATCGGGCGAGTGCTTGCTGTTGCTACTATAGTTTGGCTGGGCCTTGTTGCAAAAAAGCCCAATAGATGTTGAGGCGGTTAATAGGATTTTACTAAGCTTTGTTTCCACGCTTTTGAGGACTTTTTTTTAGCTGATAGTTATTTTGGGGGTTGACTTTATTTGGAGCTTTTACGGAACTTTGCCTCAGGTTTTCTTTAGTTTTAGTTTTATTGTCTTCCATTATTATTAGAATTTTAGCTAGTTTATAGTTTGGCTTTTCTTCTTTTATGCTTTTTAGTTTTAAGATGATCAGGCTTTGTTTTACGTAATCTATGTTCTACGACCTTTCATACTAAGTTTTAATTGTTAATTTGCTTCTTGTTTTCTTTAATCTCGTATTCTTGTTTTTATTATGTTTAATTTAATTGCTTTGTTTAGTTTAATTTTAATTATGTGTGAGTAGATTTAATTCTAGGGTTGTGGGGATTCATGAATAATACGAAGGGATAATTTATTATCATTGATTATTAATGATTGATTAATTTCCTATTGATTGATTTAATACTATGCAATTAGATTAGGCCTGGTTTATTTGTACGAGTTTTGCAATATTGATTCGAGATTCGAGAGATGAGAATTGATGTTTAGGCTTAGTTTCAATAGGCATGTTAATCTATAAATGGTTATGTCGAGATTCGAGAGATGAGATTTAATACCGGTAGATTGATTATGTGATTATAATACGTAGCGACAGCCCTTTATAATCCGATTAATTTATGCATTGATAGTTGATCGTATGTTTTACCCTGGAGTATTATTTATTGGTGAACCTATACCCTAGAGCTTTTATTATTCATTATTCCTTTGTTTAATTTGCTTAGCTTTAATTATTAGTTTAATTCCTTCAAATATAAATTGGTTACTCTATAATTTAGATTATAATAATTTATTAGGAATAAAAGAACATTGTTTCCCTGTGGATTCGACCCTACTTCCCTATCGACTTTACTTAGAGGACTTAGGAATTACTTTTGATTAGGTGATACGACTAGAACCTATCATTCACCCGGTTGGACGGATAGACTTGCTCGTCTGACTTAGTCCAAAGGGAGAGGGAAGGGATATGGTCGTCCGCTTCCTAGTTGTTAAAGAACTTACAGGCTACAATGTCATCCTTGGCCACCCTACTTTGACATCAGCTAAGGCAGTAATCGTCCCACATTTAATGCCGATGAAGTTTTAGCGGTTTGATGGGAAGATAGATTCCAATCGAGGAAATCAGAAGATGGCAAAGGAATGTTATTAGATGGCCGTGAAGCCAACAGCTCGTGGACGAGAAAACGCGTCCGAGCAAAATTCTGAAGAAGGGTCACTCCAAACATACCAAGTCGACCAGAAGCACAAGTCAATTAAGAAAGAGCAAGCATAGCAATTAATGACCGTCGGGCGACCAAAGGAGTTAAGGCCACAGCCGGCCGGTGATCATACGGACATAGTGCTTGATTTTAACCAGCCTGATCGGACGGTCAAAGTGGGCACCGTGGCCATGAGTTTGCTTGGGGATGACTTGGTGAATTTGCTAAGAGAATTCAGAGATGTTTTTGCTTTCGAAGTTCACGAGATGCCGGGTATCAACCCAGACTTAGCTGTTCGCAGGTTGGCTGTGAATCCGGCTATGAGGCCTGTTCGGCAGAAAAAGAGAAACCATGGTGAAGAAAGGAATCAGGTGGCCGCAGCTGAAGTCAAAAAGCTGTTGGATGCCGACTTCATTCGGCAATGTTACTATCCTGATTGGGTAGCAAATGTAGTTCTTGTGAAGAAGCCGAATGGAACTTGGAGAATGTCCGTAGACTACATCGACCTCAACAAGGCATGCCCTAAGGATAGTTTTCCCTTGCCTAAAATTGACGGCCTGGTTGATTCAACGGCCGGGCATGCCCTGATGAGCTTTATGGACGCATTTGTGACCGAGCAAGGGTTATATTGCTACAGGGTGATGCCATTCGGCCTGAAGAATGCCCCTGCCATGTTTCAAAGACTCGTGAATACGGTCTTCAGAGATCAGATCGGCCGGAACTTGGAAGTTTATATTGATGACATGATTGTTAAATCAAAGAGGTCGACTAATCATCTGAAGGACCTCCGAGAAACATTTGCCGAACTCAGGCGGCATAAGATGATGTTAAATCCAAAGAAGTGTGTCTTTGGTGTTGAGTCCGGCAAATTTCTCGGATTTTTAATTGATCAGCGCAGCATTGAGGCTAACCCTGAGAAGGTCCAGGCGGTCTTAGACATGAAATTGCCCAGGACCATAAAAGAAGTTCAAAGGCTGACCGGCTATTTAGCTGCGCTCAGACGATTTCTGTCAAGATTAGGGGATAAGTGCCGTTATTTTTTCCAGACTATTAAGAAGAAAGCAATGTTCGAGTGGACATAGGAGGCTGAGGAAGCCTTTGTACAGTTGAAAAATCATTTGCATACCCTTCCTCGGCTCGTCAGTCCACTCAAAGATGAAAAGCTATATATGTATCTTGCAATTTCAGATCATTCCTTAAGTGTCGTCCTGCTTGCTGAAAGGGACAAAAATCTGATCCCCGTGTATTTCATTAGCCATGTCTTGCATAATGCCGAGCTTAGGTATCTACCCATTGAAAAGTTTGGCTTGGTATTGTTCATGGCATCAAAGAATATAAGGCCCTATTTTCTTGCTCACTCAATTGTGGTCTACACGGGCCAACAATTGAAGAAGCCGTTCACAACATTGGAGGCCAGTGGCCGAATGCTTAAATGGGCCTTAGAATTGAGAGGATTCGATATCACATTCGAACCTAGAAAAGAAATCAAGGGTCAAGCCTTTGCAGATTTCTTGGCCAAAATGACACGGCCGAACTTACAGCCGGCAGGGGATCGGATCTAGAAAGTTTTTATGGATGGAAGTGCAACAGCGACCGGATGTGGCGCTGGTATCATATGTCAATCTCCGGAAGGAGACAAGTTTGAATATGCGTTGAGATTCAAGTTTCAAGCCTCTAACAACGAGGCAGAGTATGAAGCCCTCCTGTCCAGACTTAAAATGTGTAAGGTGGTCGGGGCAACCAAAATTGATGCTAGTTCGGACTCCCATCTGATAGTCAGCCAAGTGAATGGTGACTATGAAGCCAGGGAGCCGGCCATGATGAAGTATCTTTAGATGGTGAAGGATGAGGCCGAGGGCCTAGATCACTTCACGTTGCAACAAGTCCCTCGGTCAGAGAATCATCAGGTGGACGCCCTCTCCAAGCTAGCCTCCTCGATATCATGCGATACTCCAAGATCTGTGTTCTGGGAAGTTAAGGAAAAGAGGAATATCGATGTTGAGCCTGTGCAAATCATTGACAAAAGCTCCACATGGATGGATGGAATTGTCTCCTACCTCAAGGGCGGAGTCCTTCCAGACGACCCAAAAGAGAGCTGGCTAGTGAAGAAAAAGGCGACATGGTTTGAAATGAAAGGGGAAGACTTGTTCAAAAAAGCCTTTGTGAAACCATGTTTGAAATGTATTGCGCTCGAGAGGAGGCATGAAGTGCTGGACGACCTCCACCAGGGGCATTGCGAATCACACATAGGCAGAAGAGCTTTAGCTGAAAAAGTTACCCATCTGGGGTATTACTAGCCGAGCATGAATTCAGACGCCATGAAAATGGTGAAAAAATGTGACAAATGCTAGAGATTTGCAACCCTCATTCACCACCTGGCAAATAGCTTGTCTGCCATAAGTAGTCCACTCTCCTTTGCAAAATGGGGCATGGACATCTTAGGGTTGTATACTCCAGCATCTGGGCAGAGGCGGTATGTGTTAGTAGCTGTTGACTACTTCACAAAGTGGGTCGAAGCTGAGGCTGTCCGAGGGATCAAATGGACGGATGTATCTGCCTTCATCTGGAAGAGCATTATCACACGCTTTGGTGTGCCGCAATCAATGGTGTTCGACAATGGACCGCAATTGAGACCGACCAACTCAAGGACTGGCTAAGCGACCAAGGCAAAACGCATCATTTTGCCTCGGTCGGACGCCCAAAGGCAAGTGGCCAAGTTGAAGCATACAACAAGTTGAGCTCTAATGGCATCAAGCGCAAGCTTGAGAAAGCAAGCGGCCTGTGGGCTGATGAGTTGGTCAATGTGTTATGGTCCATTCGTACGACAACAAAAAGTTCAACAGGGGAAACCCCATTTTTTCTGGTTTATGGTGCTGAGGCCGTGTTCCCAACTGAGATGTATGAACCTACTCTCCGAGTAATGCTATATGATGAATTGACCAATTAGGAGGCCATGAAGACCGCCCTAGACTTTCTTCCAGAAGCTAGGGGCAGTGTGGCGCTTAGACACGAAATTTATCATCTAAGGATGACGAGGGCATATAATCGTAAAGTGTCTAAGCGGCCGCTCAAGATTGGTGACTTGGTCTTAAGAAAGATGGAAGCGCTAGGCCGGGCCAATGAGGATGGCAAATTAACCCCGAACTGGGAAGGGCCTTATTGAATCAGGGAAGAAGACTGAGATGGTACATACCGTCTCGAAGCCTTGGATGGCCGTCCTATTCCTCGTACGTGGAATACGGACAATCTGAAAAATTATTATGTATAAATTCTTTGTACTTAGCCAAAAGTTGTATATACAACTAGGTCTGAACGGCCGAGCTATGTAATTAAAGCCATACGGCCAAAAACAATGTAATTTTGACAATATTAATGAAAAGGTCAACTGTTGTTATTTTTGTCACTTACTTTGTACGTTTACTTATTGTTAAGCAGAATTTCCGGCTAAAAACAGAAACAAGGGTGCTTGCAAGATAGCAGCCCGGCCCTTGTAGAGGGCAGAGCTGAATAAGTAATATAACACAATGTAAGCCGCCCAAAAAGGGAATCGAAGCTGCTTGCAACATAGCAACTCAACTGCACGAGTAAAATGCCTATTGAAGGCATCCTCGAGTTAGGCAACTCGGCCATTAAAGCCAAAATGGATAATCACTCCATCCGGCCCTAGAATGGTCAGACGGATGAAACAAAGGATAACCTGAAAATTGCCTAAGGTATTTTTACCCAAAAGGCAAGGGCATGCCTAGGCATCCGAGCCCAATAAATACAATCAAGTTAAAAAAAATAAATAAATATAATACTTGAGATATTATGAGTGCGCCGAGAGATAGCATCAAAGGACGACTTTAAAATTGTCGGCATTCATTTAGTCCAAGGGCAATCATTATTATGATTTGATTAACTTACAAGTTGTCATACCATTTAAGGTATAAAATCTACTAAGTTAATCAAACCTTCTTGAGTATGGACTAGGCGAAGTGCCGAATAAAGGGGCATACCCCCAGTAGAGCATTCGTACGCAGAAGCATAAAAAATTGCTAAGTATGAATAAAAGAAGAAAGCTTCATAAATTAAAACCGTTCAAAATAGACGGCAAAAATAGAAAGAGTATTACAAGATTGCTCCGCGGCCTAAAATGAGATTGTTCAAAGATAAAGAAATAAAATTAAAGTGCAGAAAGCTTTAAAACAGCTGTTGGAGGACCTGAGCTCTTCACTTAGCCGACTTATCATCTTTGGCAGGCTCCACGTCGACCAACTTCCCATTGCCGGGCGTAGCTTCAGCAGACGTCCCTTTGGCCGGCTCCACCTCACCAGTCAGCTCCTGCTCCTCCTCATCATCGTCTTCCTCGACTTCAGAATCAAAGGAAGTCTCATCAAGAACCGGAGGAGGTTGCCCGACAGCCTCGGCCTCCTCCTTGAGGCAGACGAAGTTGAGGCGCTTAGTGAAGCGCTCTTCATAGTAGGTAGTCGTACCCTCTTCGACCATCAAGGAGAAGGCCTCATAGAAGCGGCTCTTCAGCTTCTCCTCATCCCTATGCTCGATACGGATGACCTCCATGGGCTCAATCGTCCAAGGGGCCTTCAACTGCTCGGACAAGTCCGCAATTAACTTGTTCATATTCTTAACCTCAAGTCTGAGGGAGTCCACTTGATCCAAGGCCGTCTGAAGAGCTTCCTGGGACGAGGCCAACTCGTTTTTCAATTTCTCGGAGGCTTCAAAGCCCTCCTTCCACTAAGAAGCATTAGCAACTGCCTCCTTAGTTTGCCGATCTTGACGATGTCCTCAGTTTGATGAGCCGACTTCTTGAAGAGAGCCTTCAGGGACTGCTCGTAATGAATCTTCTGCAGGGCCAGGTTTCCGGTGTTCTCGTCTTGAAGATGGTTGATGGTGGCCTAAGCCGCCTTAATCTTTTCATTTTCCTTATCCTTCCAATCCTGGAAGGCGCTGAGCCTGAGGAAGATCTACATTCGGACGGAAACATGTCAGTAAAAGCAAACTAGGAAAACAATCTAAGTATGAAAGCAAAATAAGCCATGGGAAGTTTGAAAATGCTACCTTGGCACTGTAGTTGATCATTGGGCCAAGGAAGCCCTCGTTTATTTTGCGGAATTTGTCCCGCCGCTCCCTAGGGACGGCCCGTTGCATGGCCTCCCTAATAGCTTTCCAGTCAGCGCCTGTGAGCGACTGGCCAGGTAGCTTTATATGCATCTCCTCGGCAATATCTGCACAAAACCAAGAAAATTGTTAAAATAAGCAAGCAAGTTGTTAAAAACGCGAGTCAACATCCGTACAAAGATTCAGCTTACCTTTCGAGAAGGATGAAGGAGATGGAAGGTTGAATGAAGGAGGGGGTATTGGTTCGTTCCCTTCCTCTTGTGAGCGGCCGCGTTGTCCTTCGGCCGACTGAGAAGCAGCTTTCTGTCACTCAGATTTATCTACCACCTCGACATGCGGAGTCGAGGCCAAGTTGCCGATCGTTTTTGCCGGGGACGACTTACCCCCATCGTCCGCATGGACGGACTCGTCATGGATCGCCTCAGTTTGCGGATCCACGGGCTTGGAGACCCCACTAGGTGACAGCTGGGGTTTCTCTCCTTCAAACTTCTTTGAAATAGTCTGCGGCGTGGCCTTGGCAGCTTTGGTGGAAGACTTGGCCCTTATGGCTATTGTCTTCTTGGCTTTGGACGACCGGCCGTCCTTAGAAGCAGAAATCGGCTGCTTTCTCTTCGACCGGGGAGTAGGAGTGGCCGCCTGAAAGAAACAAAATAAAGTCAGAAGAAATGAAGAAGTGTCCGAGTAAAGTTGAGAAGGAACACCTTCCCAACCAATCTACTCGGACAACATAGACAAAAGACAGCGTCCGAGTGAAACCAGATAGGATACCTTTCCTAACATACCAGCTCAACGCAAAAACATGTTGAATTGTTTCCAAGTAAAATGGGGAAGGACTCTTCCTCCCACACACCCACTCGGCAACACCAAAAAAAAAAAAGGAAGAGAGGAGAACATATTGTCAGTACCTACTTAGCCTGGTCGTGTTGTTGTTGGTAGAGTTTGTATCGCGCCAAGTCTAGGTCGGACATGTCAACCTCCCCTTTCTACTCTAGATCCAGCATTCCGAGAGCTACGTCTGAGGAAGAAAAAAGAGGAAAAAATGTTAGAATATTTCTATGTTGCAAATTGCATTCGAACGGCTAAGTCACAAGGTTCCACCTTGAGAGTAGTTCTGGTACAGACCACAGGCCAACATGAAAACTGGGTTCCTAAGCCACACGACCAAAGGAATCCAATTGCGCGGCACGGTCACCGTCTTTCCATCCCGGACTACCTTTCTGACTCCAAAGTAGTCCAGTTGGTGCATATAGTCAGGGTGGACGGGCGGCTTGCTGAGTCTATGCTGCCCGCGGCTGAGCTGAATTAGATCGGCATTGAACCGATTCATCCGCAAGTTAAACTGCTCATCCTTTATCTTAATACGGTAGAATCGGTGCTTCCAGTCTCCCCACTTGGACGGCCTATCCATCACCACCATATAATCTCTCTAGGTGCTCAGGATAAATTACCCGTTCGTGCCAGCATCCACGCGGACCATGGAATGCATCTCACAAAAAACTGGGACGTCCGGCTTGAAGCCTTGCCAAAGACACGTCACTAGATAGCCAAAAATATTTAACCAGCTTTTTGGCACTAGCTCGAAGATTGCAATGTTATATTCGTCCAGGAGCTCTTGGACGAACAAATGAAGAGGGAAGCGAAGGCCCACTTCCAAAGCAGCGCGACAGACGCTGAAACACTTCTTCTGCTGCCGCTTGCTCTCCTAAGCGGCACCGAGTAAGAGCGGAGTGAGCGCTACGATTTCTTAGCCTTTTCCTAAGTGGAGGAACTTCTTGAACTCCTCAAACTTCAAGTGCAAGAAGGACAAGGCAGTGTCTTCAACTATACAGGCGTACGGGTCCTTAAAGTTGTAAGCATTTGGTTCTTCAGCCACCTGATCGGCGTCCGGGTTCTCAGCCTCTCCTTCAGCAGCTTGAGGAGCGGCCCCAAATTTAAAGGAAAACATTGTGTCCAGCTCAATAGCATCGGCTAAGCTCCCTCCCCTGGAGCCCTGACCGCCTCAAGAAACGACGATGCCTTCAGGCACAAAGGCCCCTTGCCCTTATCTTTCTTTCCCCAAGCGTCCGCCTGGTTTCCAGAAGGAGGAGCGCTACGAGGGGGCAGGTCGGCCGGTTCAGCAATATGGATGCCAGTTCTAGGTCTGGCTGACCTGGTAGTTTGGATTTGGGGGTTGTTGAGGATTTTGGATGGACTCCCGAGCGTCCGCATGAAAAGAGGAAATATGCCTTCCAGAAGATGGCAGCTTGGACGGCATCATGACCGAGTTGGCGAATTGAGGGAAGCGTAGTTCCGGACTTTACCCGGACGCACCCATGGTAGAAGAAGTGCCTGGCTGATATGGGCGCTCTTCAAAGGATATGGTCACTTCGACCACAAAGCATTCACTATCGCTAACAGAGGTTACATTTTTGGTCTCCCTGTCCGTGTTACTCGGATTATAGGGGGCTAAGGGGTCCACCGTACTCCCATCAGGGTTTCTGGGGACGTCTCGTTGTACGTTTGCCTCGTACGCGCCATGTTCAACTGCAGGGACAAAGAAGAATAGGTAGGGGTGAGTTGGTACGCACTAGAAATGGACCCACTCCATAGAGAAGAGGACTTGTTCCCGTCCACTCTAGACTCCTCAGTCCCAGGCAAACGACCGACTTCATGAGGAGAAACGGACGAAGCCAAGTGTTGGGTCAGTTCATATTATAAGAACAAAAATAAGTAAAAGAAAAAGGGAATAAGTAAAGAAGAGCAGGCGATTACCTCCGTACGTGTAGAAAACGTTGAAAGTCTTTGAAAGTCTTGAAGGTTGACCGGAAAACTCAAAAATCTGACCGGAAACCTCAAACGCACGGCTGAGCTCTCGAAGATTTGAAGGAAGATCACTTTCTCTCTCTAAAAGGCTCTGACTTCTCTCTAAAATTCTCAAAATTCCAAAGTGCCAAAATGAAGTCAAACACCTTCTATTTATAGGCCGAATTTATGAGGGAAAAATGGTAAAACCATCTTTCCCGCCCAAGAATTCGAATGCTAACTTTTCAAAAAAGTTTAAACGATTAAAAAACCGCTCCGTCATCTTAGACGAGAAGAGACACGGACACTTTAACGGTGCGTCAAAATAGACGGCCAGGTGAGCGGAATTCAAGCTGCCACTCCGAAAAATACGGATGACAGATTTTCCCTCTCAAACAAGTCGGCACAACCTGTCCGCCCTATTTAAGACTTAAAAGTCCTCTATGGAAAACAGGCGGACCAAACAAGGCGTCCAGCCCAAAGGAAAGATCCCTCTGATGGACGGACGTAACTGTCCGCCCTCCATGAATAAAGAATGCTCAAGTAGCCTAAGTACTTGGACGTATCTGGACAAGTAGAAGATCAGAGTAGGCGGCCCGTATGGTACGATTCACCACCTCTGAGGGGCAAATGTTTAGGGTAAAAATACCTCCAACACGTGGTCCAATCCCATAGTGAACGTGGCCTAGTCAAAGGGCGACACGTGTCCCTATAGGAAGATGACACGTGTTAATAAACATAAAGAGCACCTGAAATGAGAGCAAAGGGCCTCCTTACATCAGGAGGCCCAAATCCCGAGAAAGCCGCAAAATGGCGCCCCTATTTGGACACGTGCCTTCTTCTAATTGCGTCACCAATTAGAGCACGGAATTCTAGGGCACTAACCCTAAAGGGGCACACTTTCTCACCCCTATAAATACCCTAATCATTTATGATGGGAGGGGTGGATTGGGACATCATTCTAAGAGCATTGAAAGCTCTAACTTCTCTCTACTTTCTCTCTCTACATTTATTTCGCTTTCCGATCACTGACTTGATCCTCGGAGGCGAATATTCTGTATACCGGAATATTCGTTATTTTGCAGGTGTCGAAGACCATCCGGCTATATTCACGACCAGTATCCCGAGGGTTTCCAAAAAACCCCGAAACATTTTCCAATCACTCTTTCTTCATCACTCTGTTCTCCTCTCGCCTTCTCCCCCCTCGCTTTCTTTTCATGGCTGATTTAGAAGACTTCCCCCCCATTAATAGAGACCCGTTTGCTTTCTCCAACCTAAGACAAATGGGACCTATCATCCGACCCACGACTGATGAAAAACTTAAAGCACATGCGGATGTTGGGAGTATGGTCGTTGGGAAATTTAGAGACTGGAGGAATAAGGACATTACTAGGGAAGAAATCTAAGCTTGGGTCTACTTAGATGATTGCAGGGCACTTGAGAGACAAGGTTTCATAAACTAATATAAGGGGGCATTGCTTGTTCTAAAAATGTGCCTTATAGGACATGCTTTGCGATCAATGCCTTTTGATTCAACATACATTTGGGTTAGAATTGAAGGGATGTCGTTGTACTACAACAACATCAAGGTGGAAAGCAGGGCATTTTCCAGACTAGGGAAGGTCTTATTTTATGATGAGGATTCTTTAAAGAATCCTATCGGGTGTGACATTAGAGTTAGGGTCTGGGTGGACATCAGTAAGCCGCTCATCCCTGGCTTCTACTTTGAATATGTTATGGGAAGTTTTGAATGGGTTAGCTTTCTCTATGAAGGAGTCTTTGTCTACTGCAGCTTGTGTGGCAGAATTGGCCATAAGGGAAATCGCTGCAAGTTATCCCCAGCGAATACTAGCCGAGAAATTGAAGGAGCAATGATGTGTCTCTGTAATGGGGATGGGTGCCTCAAAGTTAGTCCATCCTACAAGCCTCTATTTACAAAGAAGCTCATTGGTCTGAAATGTGTTGAAAGGCATAGAATTAGATGGATTGACCTCACGGACGATTACTTGGGAAGATATTGCGACGGGTCAAGTGATTAGGACAATGGCTGGGACCTAGAGTCACCGTCAAGCTCGGATAATGATGATGGTGGCAGCGGCGGAGGGTCAAAAGATGATGATGACGATGATTCTATGGAGGAGGCGGATGATTCGAGTGAAGACAGTACTGGCCCACCAGGCAGCGGTGCGAGTGAAACCACTAGGCACGGTGGCGATAGTAATGAAGCTGGTGATAGGAGAGACGACTCCGGTCAAAGGGATGGGAAGGATGGCGGAATGTACGAGCCTCAGAAAATCCAGGAAACCACTGCCCCATCAACAATATGCCTCACTCACGGCGTAATTTCACCGTTACGCCGGTGGTATGCCAGAAAAAAAGGAAATCGAGCCCGAATTTATTTTGCAGCGAAGATGGAAGACAGCTAGGTGGTTGGAGAAGACCGAGAATTAATGATGCATTAATGGCAAGAAAACGCGGGAGAAAGAAAATCTTTCGGAAGATTAGCAAAGTGAACTCTCACTCCACCCAAAGGCGTTTTACCCAAAATGCCCTTAGGTTAAAACGAAAAACCCGGGTTGATAAGGGCAATTCTATAATTGACCCCAAGTCTATCCAGCCGCCTTTTCATATGGTAAGACCAAAGAGATCCTTGTCAGACAAGTTTATTTATGTTTCAAGAAAAAAACACAAGCTCTTGAAATATAATGATAAGTTCTTTAAACTTCCCATAAATAAAATTAATTTCATCCCACCCACCCAGGTTGACATTCCCCTCTCTCATGGATTCCTTTATTTATACAAACCAACCCCACTTATCAATCCTCTTCACTCGGTTCTTTCTAAAAAAATACAAACACTTTTCAACTCCTTTTCAATGCACATGGAGTTCCTCAATTCTCTTGCTAGGCTGTTCGAATTTAGCCCCCAAACAAGCGACATTGAGTCGTTGCTTTCAACTCCTTCGGACTTAGGAAGCTTTGATAGGCTTGTGCTGCCGAATTTTGGTGATACCGATCTGTTCAACCATGGTGACTCGGCTTGCGTCATCTGGGACGTAAATGCAGTGGTGGGAGCTACCAATGATCTCAAGCAAGGTGGTCCAACAAAAGGAGGTATGTGTTTTTCTGCCCTTGATTTCATTTTATTTGATGATTCAGACTCCTCTTTCGAATCTTAGGATGAGCTTGGTAGAATGATAGAACCTTTTCTAAGGCCCAGAAAGAAACCGACCCAAAAGGTAGCCCACTTCGATGCATTAATTTCAAAACCTCAACAACCACCCAAATTTCTACTTAACAACCCACCAAACTCCTTTTTCTCTGCTACTTCAACCTTGGATCAGTCGCTCAAACTTGATCTTTCAAACCATATGGCTAAAATCGGTGATTTGAACATCTTACCAAAATCCTCTGATTCGGAAAAGGAGAGTCTCATTTTTTCAAAACCCAGTAGCAGTGTGGGGGTGAAAGGAAAGGTCATTATGCAAAATGGGTTGGGTCAGTTGGGCCATGGTCTGGCTAATGGGCCAAAAAGTCTCTGCTCGGTTAGGCCCAAGAAGAGTATTTACTGGAAGCCTAGTGGGTTCTTGATGGAGAATTTTAAGCGTGGTGAGCTTAGCGGTGTTAAACGGTCGCTCAACATAGATTTGGATCTTAACTTGGATCCAAAGGACCCTACCCATGGTGAGCCCAACCCAGAGAAGGAAAGAGGAAAGAAGAGAAAGACAAACAAGGTGTACAGGGGGGTGACTGCGAAGAAGCTCGGTCTTTCTGACGATGATTCACCAAGGCTGGTAATTCCTGCGACTGGGAAGGTGACTGCTCCGGTGGGAGCGTCTGTGAAGGATGGTGTAGAAAGGGAGGTGCCGATATTTTTCAAGTGTTGTTGCTCATGTTCAAAGGGTTCCGTGGCAACCCTAGGAAAGCCAGGTGAGGCCAAATGAGAATTTAGAGTTGGAATTGTAAGGGTTTAGGGCTTGCAAGCACCCCTACAATTCCCTTTATTAGTAGTAGTGCTAGATGTATGTCTGTTGATTGTATTTTCATTTCTAAAACTAAGTATCCTTAGCTTGTAGACATCTGATTGTGTCTCCCCAAAAACCAAACCTAGTGATGAGTACCTTTCACGTCTTTGGTTATCGAGTTAGGTGAAAGAGTTGAAGAGTCTCGTGAACTTCCCTTTAGCCTTGACCATTTCTTACTTTTCCTAAAAATTTTTAAACCCAAAATCATTCATTTCGTGCCTTTAAATTCAAAACCATTCATTTCGTGCCTTTAAACCCAAAATCATTCTTAAAATCATTCATTTCGTGTCCTCTTTTTAAAATCGTCCAAGACAATCTATTTTGGTCCCTAATACTGGTCCAATTGTTATTTAGTTGGATGTGGTTTGAAAAGATCTTTCTTACGATATATTATAAGCCCAAATCCGAGTTATAACGAAGAAGTTATGGCCAAAATACTAAACCGAGCCCAAACCGAGACTTATCTACGACCCAATGACCGTGTGGAGGGTCCATTAACCTTAACCGCATTCCTAGATCCATTAAGATTTATTATTAGCTTCTAGAATCCTCTAGAAGTTTCTAATTTATCCTATTTTTGAAAAGATAAAGAGTTAAGAATTTTACATCGGATAAAACACTTATTTTTTAATGATTTTAATTCTGATAAAATTAGAATACGTACGGAAATTCGATTAACCCAATTTGATTGGAAGTCGGATTCCATACAGATTCTATCTCCAAAACCATCGCTGAGCGATAAGCCTATCGCGCCGCAATGGATCCTGTTTGATTCCGAGTCAAATTCTGACTCTTTTTGTGATCTTCGACCTTCGTTTTTCTTTATAAATAGAGGTCGTTTTTCCCCGTTTTCAATCGTCAACAAGCTTGATCACCAACAATCATCATCAAATACTCTCTCTAAGCTAAAAGCTTTTCTCTCTCTCTCTTCTTTCTTAATTTCTAGCCTTAGCCTAAACACATTCCCACACACATCCTTGATACTTTTCCCTTATCACACACCATACCTCATTCACGAGTTTTGAATACTCCAAGCCAATCTCAAAGTTGTCTTCGACCTCGACGTGAAAGGTTGATAGTTCTGAGGGTTTGGTCCCAAATCTATATTTCAATTATTTGATTTATTTGTTTGATTTAAAATTTCTTGAAGTTACTAACGTGTGTATTATTTTGATAGAAAGAGGTACGAGGCATTTAAGTAAGTAATTCGATTACTTATTTATTCCTTTGATATAGAGATCATGTTAGGATGTTTATTTTAATTCCTAGTATCATGTTAGGATGCTGATTTTGATTCCTAGTATCATGTTTAGGGTGTTAATTATATTTCTAATATCATGTTGCTTCCTAGTATCATGTTTAGGTTTTTGATTTGATTATGATTTTTATTAGTGACATGTTAGGGTTTGTTATTAATTTGTTTAGTATCATACCTAGGATCTTGCTATTAATCATGTTTTGATGGTTTTGATTATGATGATGATTGTTGTGTTAATTATATATTGCTTGATTATTCATGATTTATTTTTATTGCTTGATCACGCCCCTTCTTGCAAGTTTAAAGGGAATTTGTACTTGAAATCACGCCTACTAAGATAATTGAAAATTTAATTTTAGGTTAATATGATTTTAATTCAAGTGATCACTAATAATAGATTTGATTGTGCATTACTAATCAACCAACGTAGGTTAAACAGGTTTAGGGCTAATTTAATGTATGTATGTTGATCGGAAAGCGCACATGAATATCATAAGAATTAAGTAGAGGCCGATTTAGGGGACGTTCAATCTCTTTTAGGTTGTATTCATACCATCATCCCCGAATATTCGGTCATGGTTCCAGGCCACTATGGAGTTAGCGATCTCCGTGATCGTAAATGGGATGAAACCTTCACACTCGTGAACGGTTTACAAGTTCCTAAAACTTGTTGGCGACTCTTTTATCTCTAGCTTCTTTCCCTTTGGACGCCACCGTGCTTAAATGCATTATCACAATGGGGCTCAAAGTTGATGTTTGAAATATTCCCTACAGTCCTGTCTTTAGTAATCCCACTTTTCTCTAGGATGGGATTTAGTATTTGCTCTGGAGTTGATGCTCAGGAGTCAGCAGGGGGTTTATTTGTAGGATGGTCCAAGTTGTCCTCTGTTGAATAGCTTGCTAGTTGTATTCTTTAATTCCTGTAAGGTCTATGACCAGCTGAACTATGAATCTATTGTCACTTTTGTTTACGGCTCGCCTTATTTAGATGATAGAAAACAAGTCTGGGATATGCTCACTTCTCATCTAAGAGCGTATCCTGGCAACCATGTCTTAATTGGTGACTTCAACCAAGTTGAATTGCACTCACAAAAACTTGGTGGTACGAACTACATTAGAGGTGCATAATGGTTTAAACAATGGAGAATGGACTGTGGAATAATGGACTTACCATTCAAAGGAATGCAATTTACTTGGACAAATAATAGAGAGAGGGAGGATGCAATTTTAAAGAGGTTAGATTGAGCATACTGTGATACAAGCTGGGCTGATTTGTATCCTAATGCAATAGTTCTGAACCTCCCATGGTTCTTATCAGATCATAGTCCAATTTGTCTTGACACAAACTATGACTCTAACAAAAAGAAAAAAAGAACTTATAAACTGGAAGCGTGGGTGGTGTACTTTAATGATGCTCTACAAATAATCAAGGATGAATCGTCCTCTCAACAAACCGGGTCAATGATGTTCCAAATCTATAGAAAATTGCAGCGGGTGCACAATCGAGTGGAAAAAGACAAAAGGCGTGTAGTGGGACAAATTTCAAGAAGCGTTGCAAGAAGCTCAGATGGCCATTTCACTTGGGAATGATCAGGGGATGCTAGTCTCAAAAGAGAAGCATTTGCGGATGTCACTACTGAATGAAACACAGGTGTAATGGTTGTTTTGGAAGCAAAGGGGAAAATCTAAGTGGGATAAGCTGGGTGATGTTGACTTCATTCTTTTTTCGAAGTGTAAAAGAGAGAAAAACGAAGAAAAAAATCATTGCCTTGCAGCAGGAGAATGAAGAATGGGTGCTAGATGATCACAAGATTTCAGAAGAATCTTTGCACTACTTCGGCAACATTTACTAGTGTGAGGAAGAAATGGAAGACGAGGATGCTGAGTCTAGGAGAAACCTCCTTCTGGATGAATGGCTTCAGCATATGCCTAAAGTTTCAAGTTCTCAATTGCAGGTACTCAAATGAAGAATTCACAGACAAGGAGGTCAAAGATGCTATGTTTAGAATGGCCCCATTGAAAGCTCCTGGTCCAGATGGTTGTCCTCCAATCTTTATCCAACATTGTTGGAATATAGTGGGGCAAGATGTATGTGCTGCTGTTAAAAGTTTCTTCCGGAGTGGACACTTACTAAGGGAGCTTAACATGACTCACTTATGTTTACTCCCCAAGGTCATAAATGCAAATAAGGTATCTCGATTTCGTCCAATTGGCCTTTGTAATACGTTCTACAAGATCATCTCAAAATTCCTTGTAATTAGGTTGAAACTGATCCTTGGTGAGTTATTGAGCAAATACCAAAATGCCTTTATTCCAGGAAGGTTGTTGGTTGACAACTGCTTGATTGCGCATGAGCTAATGCACTCGATTAAGAGTAAGAAGAAGTGACCAAACTATGCTGATGCACTCAAGGTGGACTTGAACAAGGCATATGACAGAATAAGGTGGGACTTTGTGGAAAAGGTACTACGACAAATGAAGTTCCCTGAGCTTTGGATTGGGTGGATAATGGAGTGCATCTCCTCGGTTTCTTATGCCTTGCTGATTAATGGAGAACCTTCAAGATGGTTCAACCCTAAGGTTGGCCTTAGGCAGGGTGACCCCATCTCTCCATATCTCTTCATCCTGTGCATGGAGGTTCTTTCCAGAAGGGTGAGTTTCCTACAGAATGAAGGGGCGATCACTAGAGTTAAAGTGCATAGGAATGCACTCAAGGTGGACTTGAACAAGGCATATGACAGAATAAGGTGGGACTTTGTGGAAAAGGTACTACGACAAATGAAGTTCCCTGAGCTTTGGATTGGGTGGATAATGGAGTGCATCTCCTCGGTTTCTTATGCCTTGCTGATTAATGGAGAACCTTCAAGATGGTTCAACCCTAAGGTTGGCCTTAGGCAGGGTGACCCCATCTCTCCATATCTCTTCATCCTGTGCATGGAGGTTCTTTCCAGAAGGGTGAGTTTCCTACAGAATGAAGGGGCGATCACTAGAGTTAAAGTGCATAGGAATGCACCAGCAATCACCCACCTATTCTTTGCTGATGATGCTTTGTTCTTCTTTAAGCCATCTATAGCTTCATGTTCTGCCATAAAAACTTGCCTTGATGATTCTATGCCATTAGTGGGGAGATGGTGAGCAAGGAAAAATCATATGTGATCTTTATCCCCAACACAAGGAGGCTTCAGAAAGTTCTTAGAAAGCCTCTGTACGTAAAACAAGAGCAGAGACTTGGTACCTACCTAGGGTGCCCCATGGAAATTGATGGAAGGAATGCATCAAGCCTAAGCTTCCTTGTGGAAAAAGTCTATCAGAAAACTCTGTCGTGGAAGTTCTTAACCCTATCTCAAGCTGGTAAGCTAGTCCGAATAAACTCTATCCTTATAGCTATCCTTTCCCATGTGATCTCTTTGTACCTACTTCCTAAAAAAGTCATGGAAAAGCTAACTTCCACTTGCTTGAGGTTCTTTTGGGGAACTTCAATGGAAAAAAGGTTGATTTATTGGAGAAAGAATGAAGTCCTGAAGATAAGGAAAGAACAGGGTGGATTGTCCCTGAGAAACATTCCCATGCTGAACACCTCACTTCTCTATAAACAGGAATGGAGAATTCACAATGATAGTAACTCCTTGGTGAGCAAGGTGCTGAAAGGGAAATACAAGCATTCTCCAGTTATATATGCTATGCAAAATAAGATGCCTCGGATTGCATCATGGGCTTTCAGAAGTATGACTAAAGCAGCTGTGAAGATGAAAGTTGGCCTAGGAAAGTGCATTTCGAATGGGAGAAATACAAGCATCTTAGATGATTGTTGGTTGAGAAGAGGGAAGATTGAATTCAGATCATCAGTTCCTGAAGATGAGAAACAAAGGCACAAGAAGGTAGCTCACCTTATTGACTCTGTAGGGAGCTGGAACTGCGGGCTAATATGGCGCTATTTGACTTTGAGATAGCCAGGGAGATTTTGAGCACACCAATTCAACAGGAATTGGGGAATGATGAAGATGTGTGGAGGGAAGGGTTATTCGGAGACTACTCAACCAAATTAGGCTACGGATGGTTATTGCAACAAAGTGTTTAGCATGAAGCAAAAAGCAATGGAATTTGGAAGAAGCGTGAGGTACCAGAAAGATGGAAGATGTTAGTCTGAAGATTATACAGAATTGCACAAGCTCTAAGTGCAACCTATAGAAAAGAGGCATTGAGGTCAGTGGCATGTGTGCTGTGTGCAACAGTTTTGAGGAATCTGCAGAACACCTTTTCAGGGATTGCCCTATCATCCAAAGAGTTTGGGCGTGTGGCCCATTGGGAATCCAAACGAGGGAGCTAACTCCACCTTTGAGTGTTTGGACACAAAATATGTTGCACAACTTGTTCAAATCCAGTATAGAACAAGCGAAGTGATTTATAGCTATGTTGTGGGCAGTTTGGTTGCATAGAAATGAGGTGACCTTTGGCAAAGCCAGCCCAAATCCTAGAAGGATTATGGTACTATTGGAGGAATCAATCTTAAGGCTGAAAGACAATACAAAGAGGCAGGGTAAAAATGATAACAACATAGCGAGCAAGGATCTCTTTTAGTATAAAGGGACCTGTGAAGAGGGAGCTTTACTCACTATATTCACTGATGGTGCCTGGAAGAAGGATAAGAACGGTCGAGTAGTGGCTGGCATTGGATGGGTCATCAAAGGGCAACAGGGGGAGATATCACAAGGAGAGAAGAACATCATTGTCCAAACCCCTATCCAAGCTGAGCTTGCTGCCATCAAGGAAGGCATCATATAAGCACGGGAGATCAGAGCCGGGGCTACAAATGCTAACACTGAAAATGGCTCGGTGTAATTTTGTTAAATTGGACCCTAAAATCATTTCATTAAGGAAAAATATTTTACTAAATTATAAATTTTATGATAAAATTGAAGAATAGATTATTGATTAACAAGTTATCTCTTTACTTAATATAAGTAAATTTCAAATATTGGGGCCCTTTTATAGTATTTTCACTTAGGGGCCCTGTGCGATCGACCACCCTGCACATGCTCAGAACCACCCATGCGGGAGATAGGCAAGTCAATTGAGGTTTGTACGGATAGTGTGGAAACAATCAAAGCCATCCAGCATTCTCACCTATCAACATGGGAAATACGTCGTCTAGGTCAAGATATTCATTTGAGTTGTTTATCTTTAGTTTATTTTTGCTGTAATAAAGTATCAAGAGAGGTGGTGTCTAAGGCCCATTCCCTAGCCCAAAAAGCTAGGAAAGAAAGATGGGTTATATTTCACTCTTACCTTCACAACATTTATTAATTCAATATATAACATTAGGTGTCAGATTTGCAGACCTAAGTTTTTAATTGTTATACCCTATAACTTATTAGAATTTTAAACAAATATTTATAAATTATTTTGTAAGGCTAATTTATTTTTAAGTTACTATAATTGACTTTTGAATTAAATAAAATAGGTTTTTAAAAAGGAAGTTTGATTTGAAAAGATGAATCATATATTATTTCCTAATATTAATTAAAAACAAGGGTTAGTAGGACACTTCCAATATTAAGGGCTAAACAATAAATTCCTAAACTTTTCTTTTACAGGAGCCTATAAATACTTGTTTCATGAGCAAATTAAAAAATCCCTAAATTTATTTGAAGGCCAAAAACCCCTATTCTCTGTCCTCTTCTTCCCTCTCTCTCTCCCCTATTCTCTCTCTTCCTCGACTTTGGACACACACACCTCTATTCTCTCTCTTCTTCGTGCCCCCCCCCCCTCTCTCTCTTCCTTAACTTCGGACACACACGCCCCCTGTTCTCTCTCATATTTGTCCCCTCTCTTTCTTCCTCAACTTTAGACACATACGCCCCCTATTCTCTCTCATCTTCATCTCCTCTCTCTCTCTTTCTTCCTCAACTTTGGACACACACGCCCTCTATACTCTCTTATCTTCGTCCCCCATCTCTCTCTTCCTTAACTTTGGACACATGTGTTTAATATGCATTTTAGAATAACTATTCATGGGCTTTCAAGATTCCAACTTAGCATTCTTGTTGCACACTATCAAACACCTACACAACCAACTAACAAGGAGTATGAAATCAGTTCCATAATGCTAAAAAAAACATTGTACTTTGCGTTTATTGCAACAAAAGAATGCACATAGGTATGTAAGTGCACTAGGAAAAGTCAAAATTCTAATTAGTTCATATTAGTCGAATGGTTGGAGTTGAAAAAGTTTGAATCAAACTTGGAGTCAAATATCTGCATCCAAACTTTCTCTCAAAACGCAAAAGTCCAATAAGATCAAAAGTTCTATATATTTTATTTTAAACAAATGTATTTTTTAAACAAACTTTTTCTTAGTTTTGCTTTTAATTTCGCATCCTTGGGAAATTATGTAGATTGTGCCTTCATTTATAATGGAATCCAAATCAACAAATGTTAAGCTATTTTTACCGCTTTCACTCACTCTTTCCTTCTTTTTTTCTTCTTCTCCAAATGATCGTATTTTGACACTAGCAAACATGGTAACTTATAAAGTCTTGATGTACATGTAGTTTATGTCATGTATAAGATTTGTAATTTTTTTTTTTATTTTCTTTTGTAAAGTTCTGTCATCTATAAGATAATAAGATTTTCATATAAATTTATTGTGTTATTTGTTTGGAAAATATTTTTTTCATATTTTAATTAAAATACAACAAATACATTACCCACTTTCTTAAATAATATCTCTCCTTGTGCTGTAGTAAATCCAAAAATGAGAAAGTATAGTGAAATGTAAATCCCACGAGAAAACACAAGTAAATCACTTGGATATTTGTCTAGTGGCAATTAGGTAAACAATATGCTTTGATATTCGTGTAACAATACACCTGGGAGAAGAAAAAAAAAACAATCTTCTTTGTATACTTCTTTTGCACATAAATTTTGTTTTTCTTGCTCCACCACTAATGGGGAAAGCTCACATCCAATCCAAGAAATGAAAGCTCATCTTCAATGGAGAAAGCAAAGGAGTAGGGAAAGCTCACCTATCCTTTGGGGTTAACCATGCCCAAAATTTCTCCATTTTTCATAGGGTTTTCATTTATTATGGTTGCAAACCGCCACTAATGTTGGTGTTCATTTGCAGGAGGAAGGTGAAGATAAAGATGGTGGTCGGTTCACACGAAGAAGATGAAGACGGTAGTCGATTCCTGGTTATGGAAGGAGTAAGGAGATGAAGGAAGAAATGGTGGTGGTTCACAAGAGGAAGAAGGAGATGAAGGAACGAGGATATATTTACAAAAATGCCCTTCACATTATAGCAAAAATGATGATTTTAACCCGGTTTATCAAGGAGATCAACCTGGGGCTTGTTTGATTACACAAAGAAAATGAGGGAAGTGGAAAATCATGGGAATTTGAAAAATAGATAAGTTGTTTGGTTGACAATAAAAAGTGTAAATGTGGGAATTGCAAATTCATGGGAATTGTGACTTCCCACAAAACAAGGGAAGTTAATTACCCAACGCCCCTAGGTAAGTCAAAATTCCCATGATTTACAACTTCCTTCATGCCAATTGCCAACCAACTTTAGGCGATTCCTAGGAATTAGATGTAGGTATTGAACTCCTATGAAATACAAATTCCATGGAAAGTAAATTCTCATATAAAACAAAACAACACCTTGGTCGATCTAGGCCAATTGACCAGATTGGTAAATAAGAAAGACCTTTACCGACAATTTGGTAAAAAAAAAAATCACTCCGTCGACAATATGGTAAAAAATGCTAATTCTAAATGAAAATTTGGTAAATAAAATAATCTCAGGCGACCATTAACCCAAAAAATATAAAATTTTTTGATGAATTACTCGTGAATGCTTAATTTAATTCGTTTTTCGTAGTTTTTTTACTAACCCTTTTTATAGAAAAAACATTTTCAAGAAAAAAAAAGTTTAAGTATCAATTTTCACTTAAGTTTCATACCCCTTACTAATAAAAATGGGTTGGAAATATATTCGGTATCGGGATTTAGCAAAATAAAAAGGGGATGACATATTAATTCAAAATTTTAAATGGAAAAAATAAATTTAAAAACACAAAAACAGATTAAATTAGGATTTTTAAAGAGTTTGTCGAAAAAAAATTAGATCTTTTGTGTTAAATATCGTCGAAGTTTATTGTTTTTACCAAATTGTCACATATGGTTAACTTTTTTTTTTACCAAATTGTTGCCAGATTGAATTGGCCCCCTGGTCTACCTCAAATCCCACTAAGCAAATTAGAATCTCACAACTCACTAATTTATGTAAGTCCACATAAACCATTTATGTGTAGCCTTTCCTATATATTGAATAAGATATTGATACTCCCACATTTATCTTTTTAAATAATTTTTTTTTCAGTC
Source organism: Chenopodium quinoa (assembly GCF_001683475.1). NCBI lineage: Eukaryota > Viridiplantae > Streptophyta > Magnoliopsida > Caryophyllales > Amaranthaceae > Chenopodium > Chenopodium quinoa. The sequence goes on along the minus strand of NW_018744501.1, from coordinate 414,018 downwards.
TAATTCAAAAGGATAAAAGAAAGGGAAGGGAAAATTAATATTTAAAGTTATAAGCAATTTTGGAGGAAAAAATTTTCATGTGAAAATGACTCGTGTGCAAAGATGTGTAAGCGGTTTTTGATTTAATCATAGTTATAGATAGATGGATACTCAAATGTACAAGATAATACAAGTTTATCACCTTGATAAACTTATATTGTTTATCAAGAAGATTATCAAGTGGCAAGTATGTAAACATTTTGCATTGAGATGTGTGCTTTTATAAAAATAATTTAAAAAATTTTATTCTTGTACTTTCGTCTGGCTTTGTTCACAAAAATCAGTTTGAGCTTCTTTAGGCTCAAGCTCAACTTCAATGGTAAAGTTAAAGCTCAGCTTCAATGGAGGATTCATTGAAGGAGGAAAAACTCACTTACCCTTTAGGGTTTACCATGCCTTTTATTTCTCCGTTTTATCTTAAGGATTTCGTTTAACTTGGCGGCAAAGCCGCTAGAAATGGTGGTTGGTGTCAATGGAGTCATGGAAATGAAAATTATCAGCATTGGTGTTGGAAATAGTGATGTTGCAAGAAGATGAAGGTGGAGGAGATGAAAGAAGATGAAGGTGGAAGAGATGAAGATGTATGGTGATGTTGGGATTGAAGGAAGGAGGAGAAAGAAGTAGAAGAAGGGAGAATGACAAAAATAGCCTCCACTTTTGACCGAAAATGACTAGTTTACCACTTGATAAACAACAATGATAAACATCAAATGTTTATCAAGGTGATAAACATGGTTTTCCTCTCCAAATGTACATTGTACAATACCATGCACTATTACTATATCATTATTTAGAGAGATGATACACATAAACCTGGTTTATGTGGGGTAGACAGAAACTCCCAATAAAAAAGCGCCACTTTACTGCTAGCGAAAAAAAAAGAGAGGGAAAATTGAGGGGGGGGATATTTGGCTTTAGGCACCTAAATTCACTATTGGGCGGGAGAAAAGTCTTAGCGCCATATCCCATTTAATGCTTATAATACCACCGACATCTTCACTTTAATGAATTAACTAGTTTTTGGCCCGAGCAATGCCCCGGGTCATATGTATATTTTGAATGAGATTTTATAATAAAAATTATATGATAAAATATAAATATAGATTAAATTAGTTACATTTACTTCAGTACTCGTACTATTCAAATATATTTTTCAAATCATTATTGAATATCATAAATATATTATCCAATATCTTGTATTTAAAATTATTAATTTTACTTCGTTCAACTGCAAGTTTATGAATATGATTAACTCTTTTAACAAAACATTGTATATATGAGATGTGTCATTAGAGTAGTGGTTGAAGTTAAAGCATAATAAGCATGAGGTTATATGTTCGAACATTAATGCTAACAATTCATTTTTTTTTTATTAATTATAGTAATTGTATGACATGGCGTCACATATTTGTCTAGTCATGATGACACATGGCGGGCTCATGTCTTCCCATTGAGTTTTAATATATATATATATATAATGTCTTCCCATTGAGTTTTAATATATATATATATATATATATATATACACATATACATATACACATATATATACATATACATATACATAAAAAATTTCAAAATAAGTAAATATGGCAATTTTGTCAAAACAAGTGTAACTTTATGAAATTAATTACAGATATATAACATAATTAGTTCATAACAAAAGGAAAGAAATGAAAAATAATATTATTATTATTCGAGTATAAATAATAATAGCAGGTATCGTATTCTAAAACATTTTATTTGTGAACTGCTAAACTTCGCTCCCAATTTACCAGGCGTCGCTCCCATTTTGACATGAAAGGACCATATTGCCCTTTCCATAAGTTGGACTATATAAGGCTCCACCACTTGGTTAAAAAGATTCCGGAGTATTTTAATATTATTCCCGAGCACATTCGATCCACCACTTGGTTAAAAAAATTCCCGAGCCCACCACATCCAACCAACCCAAAATTCCCGAGCCCACCACCAAAAATCCCATTTTTTTTTAAAAAAAATTATTAAGCTTTAGCGAGGGGTTTAGGACGAAAGATGACGACAACGATCGTACACCGGAGGCATCGTCGGAGGATTCTGTAAGTCCTCGAAATTTTTATTTTTATTTTTTGAAAAGCGTACATCCGCCTAAAATTTCCGGATCCACCATGGAAGATCCGGAAATTCTAGGCGGGTGTGTACATCCGCCTAGAATTTCCGGATCTTCCATGGTGGATCCGGAAATTTTAAGCGGATCCACCATGGAGGATCCGCCTAGAATTTCCTGATCCACCATGGAAGATCCAGAAATTCTAGGCGGATCCACCATGGAGGATCCAGATTTTTTAGGCGGATGTCCATTTTTTTTTATTGATTAATTAATCAAAACGATTTTTTTTTTTTGAAATTAATTAATGAAATCTTTTAATGTAATTTTTGTATGATAATTATAATTTTTATTGTGATTATTATTATTTTTGTGATAATTTAAGTAATTAGTATTAGTATTATTAGTTATTTTTGTGAATTTTCTGTGTTTTTTTTTAAATTTCAGATTTTAAAGTTTATCGAGCGTGAAATGTGTTGTAAGTGTCGTGAGTGAGTGTCGTGAGTATTTATATACGAAGGGTAAATACGGAATTTCAAGGAAAAAATACGAGTGATGCCTAGTAATTTGGGAGCGACGTTTAACAACCCCCTTTTATTTGGATCAGTTTTAGTTATAATGCTACCAAACTTTACAGTAACTAATTAATAAGTGTAATTTTTATTTTTATTTTTTTTTTGAGAAAATTAATAAGTGTAATTAAACATAATAGATGTACTCCATAAAAATTAAAAAAAATAAAATAAAAATAAAAAATTACAAACTAAAAAAACAATTTACATGTACTAACTTGACAAGAAAGTTATTTTATATTTGACTTATTAGTTAGAGCCTTAACAGTTGAACTCATTATGCTCTGTAATAACAATACAACTACTAAATCTCAATCAATTGTTTCACTAATAACTTAAAAAACGCTCCTAACATTAATATTAGATAATGATTGATTATTAAAAGGAATAGCAATTATTAAGATTGTAATATACAAATACTAACACTCGATCAATTATTTTCGAAAAAGTTAGATTATATAAAAATTATCATTTTAAATATATAATGCTTGCTTGAACCACCTATTACTAATGACAATACTTGAGTTGATGGGTTAAAATAAAATAATGAAGGTTAAAAAGCAAAGAGTAGAGGGTTAAAATAAAATACATTTGTAATACAAACATATAATATCGGTTACTAATAAATCCTCATTATTATTATTAGTAAAAGTCTTATTCCTTAATATTAGTGGTAGATAATTTGATTATTATAAGGCCCACCAATTATTAATATTTTAATGTACAAAAACAATATCTTGACAAATTATTTTTATTAAAAAATATAATTATGGTCCTTTATATTAATTTAACTTCTAAAACTCGATAAATTATTCTCCTTAATATTAATAATAGATAAATCATTAATATAAGGCAACAATTTTTGAATCTTGTAATCTTTGTATTGTTATCCTATTTCTCATCGTGTAATTAGGAGATTAGTAACTATATTCAATAAACCATTTATTCATCATTGTTTGGAATACTAATATGATCTTATATTCTTATTCCTTAATATTAGATATTCGATTACTCAAAGACACAAAAATTATTAAACTTGTAGTATACACATACTAACACTCGATCACTTGTTACTTTTAAAATGAAATGATGCCCCATTATAATAATACAACTACTAAATCTCGATCTGTTGTTTTACCAAAAAATGAAATTACGCTGCTTAATATTAATATTTGATTATAAATGATTATTAAAATGAATCACAATTATTAATAGTGTAATATACGAATTCTAACACTCGATAAATTGTTTTAGCAAAAAGTGAGATTATACAAAATAATCATTTACAAAATATAATAGTGAAGGGTTAAAATAAAATGGTGGAGGGTTATAATAAATTAAATTTAGATTACAAATAATAGTTATTGGTTACTAAAAAATATTCATTTTTTCAAAAAGGATTTAAACTTGCAAAATAAGTAAAAGTTTTAAACATATTAATAATAATACTTTTAATTTTTCGAAAGTTTGTTTACATCTTGTAAGGATTATTTTAACTAGCATTACTAGTTATATTTTCGTTGCTTAATATTAATATTAGATAACTAATATCATAAGCCACACCATTTATAAATTTTTTAATATAAAATAAAATAGAAACTCTTGATAACTCTCGATCAATTGTTGTTTTTTTTTAAAAGGGAAACTATGCTTCTTAATATTGAGATATTTAACAACTAAATCTCGATAACATGTTTTATCAAAAATTAGAATTATGCTTCGTAATATCAAAATGTGAAACTATTTACCATGTTAACATCTTCTTACTTTATATTTTTATAGTATACACCACCATTATTTTAAAACTATATTATAGGTTTTGAATAAAATTTAAATAATTATTATTACTGTAATCTAGTTAATGAATACTATTAAAATAAATGGTGTTACTAAATTAATTGACTCCAAGAGTCTGGTACTAAAATTGAATATTAATTTCTTATTAATGTATCATCGTGATAATTCAAGGAGTTTAATGTGTTGTCTTTGTAATTAATCCAATATCCAACATCTCTTACTGGTCAATAATATAAGTTAAAGAAATTTTATACTTTGATGTTTATATTCTGGGAAAACTGTTCTTTAAAAAATAAATAAATAAAATAAAAAATAAAAAAAAAACTGGGTAAATTGAAGAACATTGTAATTAACGATATTTTGATTCACATAATATACGACGCTTCGACTGAAAAACTTATAACATAATTTGTCTTCAAACTAGTTTAATAATTAGAAAAATCAAAACAATGAAGCTAATATAAAAAAATTAAAAATTAAAAAAAAAATAAAAAATAAAAATAAAATAAATAATAAAAAAAAACCTTTTTTGCTACTTTTGAACCTAACATTCATACAAATCAAATTATGAAAAAAATTTCAAATATTAGATCGGTAACACAAAGATAAATAACAAATAATTAAAAATTTATTGTATAACTTAACGTTGTATATTCATATGAATTTTGAAAAAACAAATAAATCTTCAAGCAAAAGATGAACAATTTTTTACATAAAATCTACAAGAACATGAAGAACTTAACAAGAGAGAAAAGAGAGCAAAAATCGAAACGGTTAAAATCGAAATTCCAACCGCAACAATTTTTAGTCAAAGATAATAGACGGATAATTAGTCGTGAAACATAATAAACTTTATATTAAAAAATGTAATAACAGAAAAAATTTGAAAAAAAAAAGAATTGAATTTAAGAACATGAAGAACAAGAAGAGAGAGAAGAGAGAAAAATTGGACCAAAAATAAAATTAGCCAGAAAAAATGAGGAGAGAGAATGGGTTGATTGGGAATGTAGGGCTTGTGTATTGAAAATATAAATCTGATTTGAAAATTTGGTTTGAAATTTGAATAAAATGTTAAAATATATTATTTTTGGGGTTCAAAGCTAATACCTATCACACATTGTCACGTCAACGGTTTATATATGGTCCACATAAACCAGGTTTATGTGTAGCCTTTGCCCATTATTTATTACATGTTTACATCAATCAAATCACAAGTCTACAGGAGAGGCATGATGAACACTAATAAGCCAATGACCATCAACTCTTTCAAAAACATTGGTGGCAAATTGTCTTCCCCAGCTACTGCCTTTAGTTTTAACTAATTCAACACAAGTTACATATCCAATTTCTCCTCTCACATGCACCTGAACATCTCTCAGCTCAATCTCCAAAGGGAATTCATAGTCTACCCAAACATATTCCCAGCTCCGCATTACAAGCTCGTAGCCAGATATCCCACTCGAACCAGGATGTACGCAGCACACATTATCCCCTTTTGCCCAAAGGTTTTGCATAGAGGCTAGATCTCCAATCCTGAAAGCATTGTAAAACCGAGCATTTGCTGCAAGCACAGATGCCTCACTGTCCTTGTGAAGAACTCGAATTCTGTCACGTATCCTTGCAGCTTCAGCATAGTTTTCCTGTTCAATAGCAATGTCCAACTCTCTTTCCAAGCTCTCCTCGTTTAACAGTATGCTTTCACCACTGACAGCTCTCCCCAAATCATCACTAGTTGCTTTACAAGGTTGCAATGAAGAGAGAGAAACTTTTTCACTAGATGCTGGGCTGGATGCAAACATATATTACACTCTTTATACAGCATCTTATGATCAGAAAGACAGAAATCATCTTTACAATCAATAAAAGACAACAGGATATTAGATAGTGTGAGATTGCGATCATCTCAAGCAAAGTCCTCTACTGGAAGGAAGCATGGATTTTATACATTTTACCATTTGATGTTGGAATTTTGAGTATGTCATTTGTTCCGTAAGCATGACAGTTGCATAACTTAATTCTTATCATGGTAGACCGTTGACAACAGCTACAAATCAACTTAAAAGTTGTTCGCCCAAGTAAGAATATTGCTAGGGTTCGGAAGATACACCTTGCCATCAAGAACAATAAAAAACTCAGTCATACACTAGATACCTGCAAGTAGGCAATAGCACCGGACACAAGCATAGGCAGGTCATACTCGGACATAATCTTTCAGGGCATCACCTAAGAATAATCATAAGTGCTGTACACATTATTTTAACGGTTTAACCTTGTCCAAAATGTTGTACCATAGCAAATAAGCAATTCAATAAACTGCAGTTTGTGTTACATTATGACTAGAAGACCATCAAACTGAGCTAACTAGTCCACCACGTACCTACTACAGTATAGAAAACTGCAACTTCAATTAATTCCCTGATTAAATAAGCAAATCAGAGAGTTAACTATTAACTGTCCCCAAATCAGTCAAAATAAGTAGCAGCGGTAAAGATTATTGGGAATTTAGCCATGAGACTATTTCACAATAACAAGTGTGAAATAAGGATGACCTAATTTAATGGTATAAAGGTTTTAGGGAGGCCTTCATACATTTAACAGAAAGTTAGTCAAGACTTACTCAAGGATTTGACCCCCAACATTAAATCATAACTTTCACCTTATGCTTAGACATTAAATCTGTGTTGATCATCAGAAAAGTCTTTCCTTGGTTAGCCTAAGAACATAAGTCTTTTTTATGATGGAATCGCCTACAACAGTCACTCTTAATATGATCAAGTTAATATGGTCAGCACCAGGAATTCCTCAAAATTGAAAAATACAAGAGCTCCAAACAAGTGTAAAGTTGTAAACACATGGTCATGTGATTCACCCCAATACTGTGTACACAGAGTCACAGACAAACAATACAGGTTTAATTTTTCCGAAATCATTGGAATAATGCAAGGTCAATAAATCACTTAATTTACTCATGAGAACAAAAACCATACAATAAAATATAAATAGGAGATCTGCTTCCAATGAGGCGACGAAGTCTTCATATTGAATTATAGATTACTAAAAGATATGCACCAATTCAAGATCAACTAATAATACTAGGCTTTGTTCCGGCACATGATTGTCTCATTGCTTATGGGGATGTATGAAATTCTTGAAATGGTGACATGACAAATACCAGATGCCTAGCTTCCCTTCAAGAGTCTTTTGAAGTGTTATAGAAGCCTAATCTTTCTATTGAGAAACCACTGAAGCCAATCCTGTCCATTGTAACAAAGTAGTGGAAAGGCAGACACTGATCATATTCATGACAATCATTTAGATATTGTATACCCTTGCCAAACATTAAAGTTTTAGGCCTCAAGTAGATGAATCGTCACCAAAGGTATAATCCTCCCCACTCATCTTAAGAGTGACAATAGGACTGGAATTGTACAAATTTTATCTCAAAAAAAAAAAAAAAAAAAAATATATATATATATTTTATTTATTTTATTTTTATTTTTTTATAATCAAACGTGTAATCGAGAAAGAAAAGAGCCTCACGAAGAACAGAAAATTGGATGAAGATACCTAAGCAATAGCTTGCAATATGCACATAAAATTCATCTGCATAAACTGATATAGAAATTCATATTTGATAACAAATTATATTGCTTTAAATTTATTATAATCAAATTTAAATAAATATAGATTATAATTTATAAGTAAACAAAAACGGAAAGTAATTACTATAGAAATATTGTACTTCCTCCGTTCTCTTTTAATTGTAACGTGAGAGAAGTGGGGGGGCACAATTTTAAGGAGGGATAGGCATAGGGAGAAATAAAAATGAGGAGCATATGATGAGGAGAGAGATAAAGAGAATCATTGGCCAAATAAAGTAATGTTGCGTTTTTCAACTTGTCAAAAAGGAATGTGTTGTGATAGTAAAATAACTGAGGATTTATGATTAGTAGTCCTTCAGTCCTTAATAAATTGCCCCAAACCTCAATTTTTTTTTTTTTTTAGAAGCAATTGTAAATTTGTACACATGGGGTGGACACAATATTTGATGAAGAGAGAACAAGTGAAGTTGCAAGTGGGGAAATTTACAGATTAAGATATGGGGTGATTAGCATCATATATGTGGCAATGTTTTAGAGGTGGAGGGAGTTTAGCATGTTCACACATTGAAGGCACGCACACATTGTATTGATTAATGGAACTTATTATACATGCGCCTTATTTGGCTCAGAACCTAGTCACCTACTATACATTATTACAATTGGGTTTAAGCAAGCCAACTACTCAACAAAAGCCTTACCGATACCAAAATCTTTGAATTACAAATGTAACTAGCCTTATATACAACTCACACACACATTACCTCTTATGTTGTCCATGTATCACATAATAACCTTATCACCCATAAGCAAGTACATCACTACTGGGTTTAGGCCAAATCTTCTCATCAAAGCCTTACCTATTTCGAAATATTTGAATTCTGAATGTAACTAGCCTCATGCATTACTCACACGCACTCTAGTCTCCACCTCTTTAAGTTGTTTATGTAGAGTTGCAGACAATGCCTCACTACATAATCATAAAATGCTTTGTGTTTCCTTATCTATCAAGTTAATGCTTATAGGTGTCTCAGAAATTGATATCTTCATTTATAAGACTTAAGGAATTGGATAGTATCAGGTAGTGCAGTAAACTATCAAAGAAGCTTGAAGTAAATCAGACCTTCACACATAATCAAAAAGTAAATTTGATGCTAAGGACCTGTAAACTTATTACCAAAGTGGTCAAAGTGGATACTAAAAATTAAACAAAATAAATACCAATCTGCATCTAATTTCAACATCACAACATGTTCACTAATTAGGGGAAATTTCTGAAGCTAACAAAGTTTAACGTGAGCTCTTTTGTCCTTATCATTAGCAGTGCTAGAACATTTCTTCCGTACTCTATAGAGGGGCATTTTAATATTAATCATTTATTTTCATAATTATGCTATGTATTGAGTTAAACTACTAAGATGTAAGATCATAAAATGCTAAACATTGGATCTTGTTTAACGTTCAAATGTTCATCAATCACCAAAAAATCAAGCTTTAAATCCATCCCCCTTTCCCATTTCAAAGTCTATCACGCTTCCCCTAATATAGAGTTAGATAACCCTATGATTTATCACTTTATCTTCTTCTAAGGTTCCTCTACAATGTATGATAAGAAAAAGATGTATGAAAAATGACCAGTTGAGCACTTCACATCCAAGACCAAAAAAAAAAAAAAAAAAAAAAAAAGGAACTCCTATGAACAATATGACATGGAGCTCTTATATGGGTACACTAAGAGCCATGCCATTGTTACCCCAATACCACAAATGAATCTATGATGCCCATAGAATGTATCACATGGCCATCCCTTAAATGGAATGGCTACCCAACAAATAATTGAACCTCAGAGGAGGCAATCCCATCCCAACACCTCTTCAAGTCAAAAAGATCAACCAACTACCAGGCCAAAGACCAAAAAAAAAAAAAAAAAAAAAAAAAAAAAAAAAAAAAAAAAAGAGTTTAGCTATGGATAAATTGTGGGTCGATACACTGATAAGGCAGCTCATGACATTGAAAGAAAGAGCCTAAGGGCACTAATTCCCCTTGAAGATCCAACCATAAAATCATCTTTGCTGCTACATTATATATTGACCATTGGATTCTTCTCTCACATGTATTTTAATTTCTTTTGTATTACATTTTATTTGTATTTAGTTATTCACTGTTTTCTAATGTATTACTAAGCAAAACAAACAAAGGCACTTAGGGAGTAATGCTTTGCTGGAATGTGAAAAGGGATTCTTGAATATCGCATAGTGGCATGATTCACCTGGTTTGATAAAAAATTAGAATTTCTTTTATGGGAAAGAGGAGGGGGGGGGGGGGGAGGTTAAGTTCAATACCTTCATATCTAATTTCAAAAATATAGCTAGAAGAAGCATACTTTTTTCCCTTATATTTTAGGAAACCCCATAAATTTAGATTAATGATGCAAAGTAATTCAAGATAAAACTGATGCCATTAAAAACATATTCTTTAAATCTTTAATTAACAGGGTCTAAATTTTATATTGAAGTTTGGTTTAATTTCACAACCACATCCTTGTATCCACCAAAAAGAGTAATCATGTATTGAACATTTCGGTTCAAAGATCAGACACTGAAATACATATAACAGTACCAAATGGTGAGCAACTAAATTATATCTTTTACCAAGGTAACCACTAGAGCACTCACAGTTCCAATAATCCAATGTAACCAATTTATAGAACAAATCTTGAACTAGTACCAAAACCGAGGTAATCTTGGCAACCATTTTTGAGGTTATCAGATAAAGCAACCTAAGTTACTCAGGACCATCTGACAAAGCAACCTAAGTTATTCAGGACCATCAGGGGTTTGCACAATCTCGTTAATTTCCATCAACCACATCAACAATGCATCCACTAAATTCAGCATTATCTAGTCGATCACTCACAAGCATCATTTTATACACGAAAATGCATTATGATAGATCATATATGTTCAAAAAAATAGACATTGAAAGCTACTTACTATATCTTAGCTTGGCCGAAATGAAATTTTTGAGGCTTCCAAGACGATGAACATCTATATATCCTCAAACTATTGATGCCCGAAGAAGGTAAATTATTGATCTCCATGATACTTAAAACATTCCCCTACAAAATCAAATGAACTCTGATCAGCAAATGCAAATAAATTCAAAAAAAAAAAAGTTTTTAATTGCGCCAATAGGACTCTTACACTTTTCGCACTCACCTTTGACAATAAGTAGCCCCGCCCCTGAGCAATGGCGGGAGGGGCGGCCGCCTTCGGCCCAGAGAAAAAAGGTCCAATTTCATGAATTCGTATTGACATTAAAGAATCCTGCAACACATTAACAACCTTAGTTTACTCAATTATCAAAGTAAGCTCGAAAAATTAAGTTAAAATTTTCTCGCTTAGAATATGAATAGCAACAAGATTGCTCGTTAGAATCTTTCATAAGTTCAGTAATTATAACCAATTGTTGAATAATCCAGCCTAGAAGAACCCTAAAATTGACTGTAATGGTAATCAAATTAACGATTAACACTGGATTGCGAAATTGATAATCGATGATTATATTACTAATAAAAAATAAAAATAAAAAATCTTACCTCAGAAGCTGCTTGAATGGAGGAAAGAAAGCTCACAAGCCACTTCAATGGAGAATTCAGAGTACGCTTCAATGGAGAAGAGCTAGCGGGCAGGGGTGCAGAGAGTGAGAGAGGCAGCGCTAGCGTGAAATAGCTAAAGGTGGATAAAGAAAATCCGGAGTATTCTCTCTTTCCGATTTGTTTGGCCTAATCGTCGTATTTTATAGGAAAAAAATTGGTAAAAAATCTAAAAATAAACTCAAACATAGTCGTTCAATCAAAATAATCTCATTTAGGAGTGAAAGTAATTCGGTTTATAACCAAATCGAACTGCAAATCAAACAAAATAAGTAATATAGTTCGGTTTCTTTTTTAATATAATGTAGTTTGGTTTCCAAAAAAAAAATAAAAATATGGTTTCGGTTTGGCGTTTAGAAAAACCAAAAATCGAACTACAAATCGAAATTTAGGATTCTTAATTACCTACAGTCCAATCCCCTTCATATATAAGGTAACGAAAAAAAAACTAAACTCTTACGCCATCAGGACTTGCTATTTGTTAACAACGTAATATATATCATATGTTTGCTTTACTTTTGAAAAACTAAACTAAATCAAGCCCAAAAACAAGTTTTGAAAAATTATGCCAAAAAAATATTACAAATCAATGCCCAAAACAGTAGGCCAAAAATTGCAGTTTGATTTGGGTTTTCTTTATAAAAAAAAAAAAAAAAAAAAAAAAAAAAAAAAAAAAAAAAAAAAAAAAAAAACCGAATTAAATATGGTGTGGTTTGGTTTGAATCGAATAGTAATATGGTGTGATGTAGTTTGAAAAATCCCAAACCGAATTAATATAGTTTGGTTTCGCTTTGGGCTATAAACTGCACCGCAAACCAAACTTTCACCCCTAATCTCATTTGGATTATTTTTAAATAATCCGAACTTTGGCATTCGTTCGCTTAAATTGATCCCAACCGGTCACCCAACCTGTTATAAAAGGTTAAGGTGACACATGTCACCCCGTAATTGGTTGAAAAAAAAAATTTAAAAAGTTGAAGATTAAAAAAAACAAAAAAAAAAAAACCAGCTCCACCCATAACCACTTTCCCCACCGCCAACCCCCCTACCCACTAAACCACTACACCAAACTACAACCCTTAAACCCCCATCTTAAAATCCCTAAAAAACCCTCCCCCCACTGCATTATATTAACCCCCCAGTCGGCCCTCTCCACCCTGGCAACTAGGGGTTTCAAGGGTGGGGGAGGCTGGTCGGGGGGTTAATGCGGTAGGGGAGGGTTTTTTAGGAATTTTGGGATGGGGGTTTAAGGCTTGCGGTTTGGTGAGTTAAGGCTTACAGTGCGGTGTGTAGGGGGGTGGGCGTCTGGGCGCTGACGAGGGTGGGGGCCGAGTGACCTGGGCTAGGCTTTAGGGAGGGGCCACCGGAACAGTGGGGTTGCAAACTTGGGAATACTTTTAAGAAAAATTGTCCGACCTTTGCCTCATCCGCTCAAAATAATCCCACCTTTCGATTTTTTTTTAATAATCTAACCTTTAATGTCAATCTGCTTCAAATGATCCCAAGCGGTCATCTAACTTGTTATACCAAGTTACTTGACATGTGTCATCACGTGATAGGTCAAAAATATTTATAAAAAAATTCTAAAAAAAACCTTTAAAAACATAATAATAATAATAATAATAATAATAATAATAATAATAATAATAATAATAATAATAATAATAATAATAATAATAATAACAACAACAACAACGATAATAATAATAAAACCCAGCCCGTAGCCTTGCCGTCACTCCCCTTAGGCTGCTGCGCCGACAACCCCTCCTCTTCCACCGTCACGTTTTCGGCCCCCTCTCCTTCCCCGCCACGTTTCCGACCCCTCCCCTTCCCATGTCTCTTTTCTGGCCCCCTCCCTTTCCCCCACCCCGATTTTGGCCCCCCTCCCCTTCCCTCGTTCCGTTTTCAGCCCACCCCTTCCCACGCCTTGATTTTGGCCCCCTCATCACCTTCCCACGCCTTGATATTTTCATGTAGCAATAACCACTTCTTAGCACGCACACTCACTCGCCCCACCATCACCACTATTGTTACGGTAATGGGTGTGGGTTTAGAGGCGACGAAAGGGGTAGAGGGAGGGGTGACGACCAGCGTGGGGGAGCTAGGGTCTGGGTGCAGCGGGGCTAGCAGGGAAATGCCTGGTGTGGGCCGATGGTGGGTGCGAGAAGGTGGCTGGGGCTGGTGGTGGTGGTTTTAATTTTTAATTTTTTTAAATAGTTAATTAATGTTAATTAATAATAATCACTTCTTAAAAAAAAAGTTAAAATTAAAACTTGTTTTTTTACCAATCACGTGGTGACACGTATAAATTAAACTTAATAAAAAAAGTTAACTACTTAACCGGTTACAAGTCACTTGGGACCATTTGAAGAAGATTCACATTAAAGGTCGCATTATTTAATACTAATCGGAAGGTGGGATTATTTTGGGCGGATGAGACAAATGTTGGATTATTCCGGGTAATTTTTCCTTATTTTTACCAATTTTTCCTATTTTTTATAAGTCAAATTTTAAAAACTTCGACAAATTGTTACTAATATTACTTATAAGAAATAATATGGTTTTATTTGATTCATTTTTTAAAAAAAATCTAATATCATATCATCACTAATAAATAAAGCTGAAATCTTGCAGTGAGACCATGAGACATCGACACTTGGCATTCCAAGTTTTCGCCAAGTGTCGCGCCACGTCAATGACAATTGTGCATTAGTTATTTTAGAGTTTTATTTTTTATGTATAAAATAAAATCCTTTCGAAAAGTAATTCAAAATAAGATTTATTTGTGATATTTTTTTATTATAAAAAAAAGAAATGAGACCATTACTTTAGTAAATTTAAGATATATTCTTTTAATTAAATGTAAAAAATTATATATTATGTGGAAATTTTGGTCAAATTATTAAGTATAAAAAAGGCGTATAAGCTAAGTTATTTAGATTAACTTAATATTTATTTCAAAAAAAAAAAAAAGCTTAGGGCTAGTTTTTCCCCAAGATTATATAACATTTAATTTTTTTAAAAAATATCAAATTAAAATTATAAAAATCACATTTAATTAAAATTTAAAAAAAAATCAAATTTGGATTAGATGAAAAAAAAGATAATAACGTACGAAGTATATTTATATAAAAATAATTAGAAAAATATTGAAAAAGAAATAATGAAAAGAATGAAAAAAAACGTTCAATTATTTAGGTAAAAAAATAGTATGTGTATTTAAAAAAAAAAATTAATATGATATAAAATAATATTTTAATTAAAATTCACTATAAGGTATAATATTGATCATTTATTAAAAAAAAATTGATTAACAAACTTTTATCATATAGTTTATGAAATTGACACTATATAAATCAAACCATTTAACAAACACTACATAAACCATTTAACAAGCACTTTATGAGAGACGTAAATGACGAGACTTTATCTTGATATTGCTAATGTCTATGGAGATGATGGATGGTGAAGAAGAGCGCACTATGCAACATGAAAGAAACCAAAGAAAATAACAATGATGGGGTGGTAGAGTGTAGGCCGGCGGTTTTGACGGTTAGGGGGGTGGTCGGCCGGTTTCCAACGTGTTCAGGGGTGGGGTTATGGTTTGGCGATGGTTGAAGGTGGCTAGGAATTTTGGGTTTTTTTTTTGTTTTTTTATTTAAATTTTGGACCAATTACGTGTTGACACGTGTCATGGTAACCTGTTATAATAGATTGTTGACTTGGTGTTGACCGGTTGGGACCATTAGAGGCAAACTGACCGTCCATATTTGGGATTATTAAAGTGTATTTTTCTTAAAAGTTTTCCCGTAAAATATTTATAATAAAAGTTTATTTATTAAAAAAAAAGTGTAATAAAAGTTTATTTGATAAAAAAATATATTTTTTTGATTTTCCTAATGCAGAGTAGTCTATTGTAAATCATTGAAATATGGACATTTTAAAGTAACAAAAAAAAAGAATAAATAATGAGTTTGAAAATTATATGAACGACTCCTGTAAATGATATATTAATAAGGTTTTATAAATAATAATAATAACCATAAAGTTTTATACAAAAAAAAAAAAAAAAAAAAAAAAAAAAAAAAAAAAAAAAAACATTCTGAACGATATATTAACAATAATTTATTAGATAAAACAACAAATTTTAAGTGATATTTTAACATTAAGTTATAAGATTTATTTTAAGTGATATATTTACACTAAGTTATAAAATAAAATTCTTCAAGGAAAAGGTAAAAGATAAAACAAATAACTTTGAATGCTCCACATAAGATATTCATAGAGTATTATGATAATTTCATTCAAAAATATACTATAATTCTAGATTACCTCTACTACTCGTATTTTTAAATAGTGGAAACAAAAGGACATCATTAGAAAACGGTTTATTTGATTTTTGTTTGATTGTGAGTCAAAAAATGGTTCTCATGGATGCTTTGACCTCAGCTGATTATCTTCAATTTAGAAGAACCTTTGTTTTTTCATGATCGTGAGATAGACTATCGGGAGTATCACAAAAATAGCAACCACACCAGCTTTGCAATACCATTCTTAACACACACCCAAAAAAATAAAACAGTTGTCAAATTTGTAAGAAAGTCAATAACAAAGATAAATATTAAAATAAAATTAAAAAGCCAAAATTACTGGGAATTATGGCCTTTTGGGGTTTCAAAAATAAGAGACTGTAGTAGTAATTGTCCAAAATTGATGATAAAGAAACAGACCAACGCCATGCTGTCAATCCTAAGAAAAATATGATTAGATAAATAATAAAATTAAGGAAAATAATAAAATTAAGGAATGATGAGGTATTTTGATAATTACTTGTTCACTTTAAGCGCAAATGCCCCGGTAGGAAGGCTCGACAGGTGGAGGAGCTGCTTGGAAAGCAATTAACAAGCACAACAGTTCTGTAATACCATCCCTCTCCCTAATAATATAACACACACACACACAAAATACAAATCAAATGTCAAACTTGTGAGATAATAAAAAAAATGTAAATAAATAACTAAAAAAAACAAAAATTAATGGGAATTGAATCTGGGGTCTTAAAGGCGAAAACATGTATCAAAAATTCTATTAAGCCAATGATAAAGAAAAGCACCTTCGCCACGACGTCAATCCTAAGAAAAATAAATTAGATTAATAATAAAAATTAGGGTTGAGCACGGATCGGATATCCGATATCCGTATCCAAAAAAGCAGTTATTTGATATTCGTATCCGATCCGAAATTTTTTGGATATCCGAATATCGAATATCCAAAAATTTTGGATTGGATAGGTCGGATATTTAATATCCGAACCTTTTAACAAATAAATACACAAAATACAGCTTTAATGGAAAATTTGATTTTTTGAACAATTAAATCCCAGAAAATCATAATCAATAATCAAATAACCCACAATAATGTAAGAATAAATATATACATAAAGAATCATTTAAAACAAAATGAAGAAAATAATCAGAAAAAGGTAAAAAATTGTTCCAACGTTTGACGCCAACTCGGCGACGACAGTGGGTTTGGTGATCCGTAAAGCTTGAGCCGGCTGGTGGAGGTTGGTGAGCATGAGCCGTTGAAGGAGATCAGATATACTAAGAGAGCTCACTAAGCTAGGTGAGTCGGTGGTCGATGCCGGTGAAGGACATTTGAGAGTATGAGATGATAAGTGGAGAGAGAAAGTTACAGAGGACAAAGAAAGTTAGGGAGGAAGTTAGAGAGGAGAGAGAAAGTGACAAGAGAGAGAGTTAGAAATTGAGATCCGAGAAAGAGAGGTGGGATGGGGTGTGGGGTAGGTTAAAGAAAAAGAATATAGGATTATAGGGTTTGGTGTATTTCACTATTTTGTACTATACTCCGTAAAAAATAATGAAATTAATGATTTTTTTCGGATATCGGATATCCGAAATCCAAGAGTTGGATATCCAATCTGATATCCGTATATCAGAAATTTTCAGATTGGATATCCATAATTATCGGATCGGATCTTCGGGGATGACAAAGGCATCTATTCGGGGTTTATCATTTTCTTTTTCTAGGATATAAAGAATTTCTATTTTTGTGTTTTGGTTTGCATTTTCCCCTCTTGCTAGTTCTTTTGAGCAATATACCTTCTTTTCTTAAGCCGCATTATATTACAAGTCTTCAAGTCTTGGTTTCATTCTTTACCCTTAGTTTTTGTGAAGCAATTTGGTTATGAGACTTGATTGTTGTGGTGATAAATGGTTGGAATATGAGCTTATTGGAAAAGTAAGCTTGTGCTTATATATATGCATGTGAATAATAGCAAATGCAAATTAAGAAAAAGTTGTTCATAGTTAAAAGAGGTAAGAGCATTGAGGACAATGCTCCATTCAAATTTGGGGGAAGCATGTCTACGCTTTTTGTAGTAGTTTTGTGATGTTGTGTTGACTAAACTTGGGGGTGTTGGTATTTTAGTTTGGGAATTGGTGAATACTTTATTTTGATATTGAGAATTGATGACCATTATTTTACATCACAATTAGGTATATCACCATTTTCAAAATTTTACCCTACCTTTTCCCTTTAGCCCTTACGTTACAACCTTATTAAAGTCCTTTAGACTATTATTATTAAAATCACATTTGCAAAATCTAACAAACGCCCGAGGGCATTGGATAACATAGCTAAAAGTAGAATATTAAATTGAAATTAACACTAATTACACCAATCGACGTGTGATTTTGGCATGCGTTACCAAATTAATACCAATTTAGGAAATATTTAGATGACTATCTAATGCGGGTGGCGTTTGTTAGCAAGATCCATAAAAATAATATGTTGTAATTTATAATAATAGAATATTAAATACATTAATAGTCAAAGTTACGTATCAACAAATATTTGGTGCGGTAAAAGAAGAAAGATTCTACATATAAATATATAGTGACCCTATACTACTAACTTTTTCAAGTTGTACCCCTTCTTTTTGAAAATTACACACTGTAAACCGCTGGTGTAGCTATATTAGGTTTGAGAAGGTGTGGAGAACGGTTCAAGGCATAGGCATAGCTAAGAAATGATGAATGGCAAAGGGCTGACATCAAATGAGCATATCTAAAAATGTATAAATGATTTTGAGATGATTCAAGCTGGACATGATAACTCGTCTCAAGAGCTTTTCAACGGCTGGTCATAAGATCGTTTTGGACAAGAAACGAGGAAATTATGACTATTTTACGAAGGGTTGTATGTTTGCCAGAAAGTTCACCCAAACCTGTGGGGAGGTTGTTCGCCCAAACTCAAAGTGAATAGTGACTCTAAGTCAGTTGGAAAAGGTTCGTCCGAACCAAGTCAGGTTCGCTAATTCAAGGTGGGTTTGCCTGAACCCACCTAGGCCTGTTTTCTACGGTTTTGCGATTTAAGCAACTTGGCTTATTTATGACCGTAGGATTGTTTTATTATATCTTGATCTACATATACTCATGTTTAGTCATAGCGTTAGAGTAATAAGAGAACGAGAATGAGTTAAAGGGAAATATGTTGATTGAGATAGCCTTAAATGTAAAAGCTCTAGGGTTTGAGTATGGAAAAGGGTGTATTTAGGGTGGGAGCTTTCATGGTGCATTCAAAGCTTGTAAACTATATTGTTCTCCATTAAAGATTACTCTATAGTGGATTGGTGAGTTTTTTTCCCGGTTCTCAGGTTTTCCATGGTAAATCTTCCTTGTCTTGTTTATTACTTGTTTTTTCACCTTCACTATTGTTAATTGCCATTAATCAGGTTTTCCATGGTAAAAATCTTCCTTGTCTTGTTTATTACTTGTTTTTTCGCCTTCATTATTGTTAATTGTCATTAATCGCATACAAGCTAGCACAATAGGTTAATCCTTTCAATACTTGTTGGGCCTAGGTTACCCACCTTGTTGGGCTGCACGCACACTCCACTTCACATTAGTATGATGTTGTTCGCTTTGCGCCTAGCCCGCACGGATTTGTTTTCGCGCACCTTCTTAATAGGTCTTATACTAATGGAGTGTGCTTCCACTTATAAGGAGTTCTTCACTTCCTTATTATTTCAATGTGGGACTTGGATTGCATACCCCAACTATTGTGTGTATTTTATATGTGTTTTTATTCCCCGTCCCAGGTCATTTTTTATGCATATATGAGGTCTTCGGAGCTATTTTTGTTACCAGTATGTGTTTTCTAGTATTTTGTAGAGTTGATATTAATTTGTTGGAATTTCTGGATTTTCGGTGATTTTCAGCTGTCAGAGACTTTGGTGATTAAGGGCTCAGTTCGTGAAAAGCGGTCCAAGTTTATGGGCCAAAGATAGTAAAAGGTTTGGGCCAAGTGAAGATTGAAGCCCAAACAGAGGTGCTAAACTCAAGATAACCAGGCCCGATCGAGCATGCATTCGCCTGAGCAAGTGGATGCCCAGCAAAAGAGAGAGCTCAAGAAGGCGTGCCCGATAGGGCACACATTTCTCTGTGGACTCCTAATTTTAATCGTTTTTGTAATTTTTTGGGATTATTATATAAACCTTCGATTAAGCTTTTGCTAAGCACACTATTTCATTAGTTTCCATATTTGAGAATTTTAGTGAGCTTTTTAGTTATTGATTATTGTTGAATTCAAGTTTTATTAATCACAATTTCACTACTTTTCCCTCATTCGGTACTATTTCTACTCTCCTTTATTGCTTTCTTTATTCGTTTATTAATTTTTATATATTGATTTTAATTGTTTTGATTAGTTTAGTTTTAAATATGTGTGAGTAATAATATAATTCTAGGGTTTTGGGGATCCATTATTAATATGGAGGGATAATTTATTATTGGTTGTTGATATTACATGTTAATTTCCTATTGAATTGTTTTAATTCTATGCAATTAAATTATGAACCGAGCAAATGTAATTTGATTGTAATAGTACGTATAACAATATTGAGATTATGAATCGAGCAGATGTAATTTTGATATAAAGGCTAGTTTCAATAGGTAGAATTGAATCTAATAAATTGTGAGAACCTGTTCTTGTACCGTCGCTATCACCACGGAACATGCCACCTAACCACCACAATATCAGGTGGTCTTTCGACACAAGGCACCAAAGATCTTCAATCGCGAGGTCACATTGAGGGTTTTGTACATACGCCATCGAGTCGCAACACTCTACACCGTGTTCTATCACCAAGTCACAGTAGGTTATGTGTCGGTCCCAACCAAGCCATCGGCTCTGATACCACGTATTGGGCCGCACACACACACTCCACTTCATATTAGTATGATATTGTCCGCTCTGGACCTAACACGTACAGATTTGTTTTTGGGCACCTTCCCAAACGGCCTCATACTAATGGAGTGCGCTTCCACTTATAAGGAGCTCTTCACTTCCTTATTCTTTCCATGTGGGATTTGGATTACATACCCTAACAATTTAGTATGTCAATTGTGCCTTTGTCGTTATCTTGCAATTAATAGTGTTTGTTATCTTATCATTAATAGGTTTCTGTTATCTTTATTAAAGCATAGGCTGTTTGTTTATTTGGTGGGAAAAATTTCCTTCAAATAAGCAGCAATGACCTTCTTCATTTTTTTATTTAACTCCCTTTATCTTTTGAATTGTTTTAGGGTTCCATAGTTGTCTTCCTTACACCAAGCCAAGTCATCAACGAATTCTCGCTACTTCTTCCCTTTATTAAATTCAACTTGTGCATTGGAATTTATAATAAGTCCACGATGATGTTGCAAGCCACCTAAAGTTGCAAAGTCTGAAGATATCAACAATAAATCGCAAGCCAAGGAAATATTTCTTCAAGTGTAACGACTATGGATTCTTCAAGTTGTTGGATGAAGGTGATATACAAGGGCTTGAAGCATTCAATACCGATAACTACAACATAAAATAGATTTAATTTCTTATGTAAGGGAAATTATTAAAGCAGGTGTATTTATGTATATGTTTTTAATAGGGGTGACCATTCGGTTTTCGGTTTGGATTTAGCCCAAATCCATTCTAATTCGAAATAAATTTTGATTTTCAATTATGAAATCCAATCCGATCCGAATTCCTCACAAAATCCGATTCGAATTAAAATGTGATTATTTAGATCCAATACGAATTAAATACGTTGCAAATTTTTTTAGCCTAATGCAATTATTAAAAAAAAATCAATTGTTGAAAGCATAATTGTACACAATAATTAATACAAGTATTGAAAACATATTTTTACATGATTAATATTGATGTAAATATAAACATAGTTTAAAATTATTAGTATTAACAATCCTCATTATAAAATAACGATTTCATATTTCAATTATTTTGGTTTTTTGGATCCAAATAAGGTCAATTCGATTGATCCGAAAATTCGAATTTTAATAAAGAATTCAATCCGATCTGATCTGATCTGAAAATCCGAATTTTCAAAAGAATTCAATCTGATCCGATTCGATGTAAAATTCGAATATGATTCGAATTGATAATTCGATTTGGATATAATTGGATTTCTTTCTAATTCAAATAGTGGACACCCCTAGTTTTAGTGGTGATTATGATGTTTAAAAATGGGGGAAATTGATTGTAATTGCCAAGAAATTGCACACCAAAAAAAACCTTAGATTCTTCATTGAAAATATTTTGCTCAAGGAATTTATGTTTCACAACTTAGGGTTTATGATCAGAGTGGAATGAAAAACTGAAACACGGACTAAGTTAGAGAGGGAATTTAATTTGAATGAGAGAGAAAGATATAGTGAAACGAGAGTCGTAGAGAGAAATGAAATGCCCTTCTAATTTGTGGTATGTGGAGGCGGATGTACCATGCGCATGGTACATCCGTTCCCAAATATAAAAGGCGAAACAAACATATTACAGAAATATAAAGAACATATAGCCAGAGTGAAAAAAACATATTGTTAAAGAACATATTATATAATTGTAAAGAACACATTATAGTATTGTTAAGAACATATTGTTAAATGTAATGAACATGATAATTTCCAAGCATCTACTTTAAATACTAGGTAAATATTTAACCTATATTTAATGGTAAATATTTTTTTTAAAAAAAAAAAAAGTTTCTCAAAATAATTTTCTCCTAAAAATAATTTAAGATTTCATTTTTCAAAATTCAAAATTTAAATTTTCATTTTTCAAATTTTTGTCTTTGGATCATGCTAATTAAATTTAAATAAGGTTCATTATATAATATTATCATGTTTATTATAAATATTATAGTTTTTCTTTTTATATTTAATTATAATATATTTCGTAAATATTAATGATTGACATATCTATTCCTTGTAAAGTTCTTCATTCATTCATATGATTAGATAATGTTCTTTATCAGAAAACATAATGTACTTAATTATTAACACTATGTTCTTTTTATAGGTATATTATTATATATGTTCTTTTTATATGTATATTATTATATCAGAATGGTCCTTATTAGATCTTTTGATAAACCATCGTAAATGCCCATGTTTTTTTATTGTTAGTGTAATGTACTTTTATTTGTGACATAATGTTCATTCCTTATAGTGAAATGTTGTTTGAATTTTGTTTTTAGATTAGGGTGGGTAAAAATAAATAAAGCTTACTACATAATATTACCATGTTCTTTATTGATATCACGGATGTTTTTTAGATTTGAAAATCAGTCATAAATAGAGGATTTCCTAAAAGAACATCGTCATCAAATTTCATAATCTTGATTTCAAGAATACTATGAACAATTGTTAAATAATGATAAATAATATTTATAAAAAACATAGAATACATAAAAAAAAAGAATCACAATTAATATTTTAATTATTAAAAATGGCGTTAAAATCTAATTTAAGAATAACATATATCAAAACATATATTATGTGTTGTTCAATACCTCAAAAACCATAATAGTTAAATTTAAAAACCATAAGAGTTAACTTAAAGAACATCATCACTAAAAAAACATACAAGATTAACACAAAAAAAAAAAAAAAAAAAAAAGAAGTGCATAAGGGATAAAACAAAAGAACATAAATGATATAACAAAAATACATCGGTAATATACAAAAAAGACATAACGCTGGATGTTCTTTATAAAATAGTTATACTTTGTACTACCTCCGTTTTTTTTATGTGCAAGTTTGAGCCATATTGCGGTTCATGAAGCAAAAGATTGAAGGATAAAGTTTAAGAAAGTATAATGGTGATTAATATATTATAGGAATATGTAATTAAGGTGGAGAGAAAATATTTGGATAATTAATCAAACCACCCACTTCCACCACCAAAACTAGCCACCACCGCCGCCGCCTTCATCACCACTACCACCCCCACGAAACCACCACCACAACCAACCCCACGAAACCACCACCATCCTCACGTCTTTCCCTCCTTTTTCCGGCAGCCCCCTCCCTAACCAAAAAACCTAGAAATCTAACATTCCCCTCCACCACCAGCCCCGACCACCTCCAACCCAGACCCACCCCCAGACCACCCCAAACCACCCAAAAATCCGGCAGCTCCACCCACACAGTCACCCCACCGTAACCAACTCACCACACTAACCCTAACTGAAAAAAATCGAACAAAATCCCAAAAAAAACCCAGAAATTTCGAAAGTAAAAAAATTGTAGATCTACGTAGAAAATTAACAATAAAACGGAAAATTAACAATAGAAATACAATAATCAACAATAAAAAATAACAATAAAACGGAAAATTTACAATACAAAAACATACAATAAGCTTACAAAACGGAAAATTAACAATAAAAATTGTAGATCTACAATAATTAACAATAAAAACATGAAACAAAAACGAAAAACGAAACAAATCGGAAGCGTAAATCCCATTTTGCAGCGGCGAATTTCGTTGTCGAATTTCGTTGCCTGCTTGAACTGAGATCGTTGTAATGGCGAGGATGAAGATGGTGAAGGTGAAGGTCCTCCTTGAAGGTCCTCCCATGGCGGAAGAAAGTTCTGGAAACTTGAGTTTGTGGGGTTTGTTTTCCGGTGAGAGGGTGGTGGAAGAAGTGGCTTATAATGGGAAGTAGTGTTAGTTGCTAAATTGTGATGAATTGAGTGAATGTGAGAAATTGGGGTGTTTGGGAGTGAATTGGTGGGTATATCCTGACATTTTTGGAGGAGAGAAAGAAGAAGAAGAAGAAGAAGAAGAAGAAGAAGAAGAAGAAGAAGAAGAAGAAGAAGAAGAAGAAGAAGAAGAAGAAGAAGATGGAGGAGAGAGAAAGAAGAAAGAAGAAGATGAAGAGGGTGAATGGGTGGTGGGTAGATGAGTAAATGGGTGGGTAAAATTAGGTTAATGATTTTAGATTAGATAAAAAAGTTATTGTGATTAAAATAAGATAAGGGTAACATTAAGAAAATCTGAATTTTTAAGTAAGGGTAAATTTGTAATTTTCAGGGTTTTTGTTTACTAAAAATAGAAAGAAAATAGAAAGTTGCACATAGTAGTGAACAGACTAAAATGGCAAAAGTTGCACATAAAAAAAACAGAGGTAGTATATTCTTTCTACTTTTTAAAAAAACAAAATTAAAAGGCTGGATGTACGGAGTACTAAACTTGGTACATCCGCCTCTACCATAAAAATTTCAATGTTAGAAGATAAGTCTAATAAGGTGAATGCCAATTATTGATTTGATTATACAATGCTCATATAGGTCCAAAGACTTGTGAACTCATATGGCTATATATGAGTGATTATTGTACTCTTAGCATTACTTATGGCTATATATATACAAAGCCATGTAAGTGTAAATTAACCACAAGCAAAAATATAACTGGAGCACTACTACACTACTTCTTTACCTCGTTACTCTCCAATTTCTATATTGGTAAAATATTTTTAACATGTTATCTGCACCAATTCCTAGTCAGGTATATTTATACCTACTTCTCAAAATTTATAACAAACAATACTATCTACTTCTAAATGTTTTGAGTATACTCTATAGTTGCCCATATTTGGGATCGTCTATACCAGAAACTCAAACATTTAATATAATATATATTGTGCAAATTATATCTCAAAAAAACCGGTGGAAAATTCCCTTACTTATGAAATCGTTACTATCCTCGTTTTTTTTTATTTAATTCATGTTGGTATTTTGGTTTTTTGTTTGATTCATGCATGTTGATATTATATACTCAACCTTTTTACGTAAAACTTAGTTCTAGTTATGTGATTGCATAATAGTAAATTACATGTATATTGACTATAAAAAAAATAAAAAATAAAAAATAAAAATAAAAAATAAAGAGATGCAGCCTTTTTTTATATGCACTTATTACTGTTCTTTCTTTTACGTACTTTTTGTGTTTCTTTCCGTTTTCGAACTCATGATCTTTTATAGATATTAGGGCTTTCAAACCACTATGACTTGCATTCCCAATGTGATAACCTTCTACAATTATAAATATTTATATTTGGACCATAATTTTTGCCGGTACATTAGACCATTATATGATATTTTTACAGCCGTACAAAATAGTTACAAATAAACCTACCACTATAAAAGGCAGATTTTTCTCCCGATTTCACCACAAATCCCTTATCCTTTCCCATTTTTTATCCAAAAATCACCCAATTTTTTTTTCACCCCCTTCTTCTCCGATATGTTTTCCGTCAACGGCAACCAAAACACTCACACCTTCACTTTTGAGGAAGATTTAAGGAAAATAAAATAATATTTCCTTCTAATTATGGCGCTCGTAGTTTTATTAGTAGCAATATTAATTTTTGTCATTATACTCAAGTGAAGCTCATTTATTTTGTCGTTTTGGTATATTAAAAGTTTGTTTTTGTTTTATTATGTTGAGTTGTTGTTATTAATCATCATTGTATAATATTACATTTTTATTATAATTATTGTTACTACTGTTATTGTTGTTGTTTTGCTGTTTTTGTGACTAACATGATTTATTTTTGCCTAATTATATATTTAATCACAATAATAAACCAAGGGGGAGAAAAGAACTATATGATTTATGGTTTATTATTGTTAAATAATACTTTATTATCATGTGTTTCATTAACCTAACTATAAATATGGAAGAATTAAACATATGATTTATTATTATAAACTAATAATCACGTAATTTGTTGTAGCTAAAATGGGAGACCTTTTGAAAAGACAGTTCAACATCCTAGATTTATCTCGAAAGAAATTTCTGGAATAGAAAGTGGATGCAATGATGAATTTGAAAGCTCAAGGGTTGGAGCACACTATTAAAGATAATAAAAGTCCCTGTGGTTAAACAACTGATACTACCACTTCTGCAATGGCGGTTGTAAAACCTGTAATTGAACAAGAACAGGCAAAAGCCTTAGTGATGTTAAGGCATCATTTACATGAAGGCCTTAAAACCGAGTATATGATGTTTGAAGATCCTAAAGAATTATGGGATTGCCTTAATGAAAGATTTGGACACCACAAAAGGGTGCTCCTTCCTAAGGCATTATTTGACTGGACAAATTTACGGTTCTAGGATTTCAAATCTATAACTGATTACAATTCAACCATACATGAGATAGTATCTATACTAAGATACTATGATCATCCGGTCACCGATGAACAGATGATTGAGAAAACACCCACTACCTCTCATGTAAGCAACATACTGTTGCAAGAACAATATCGTGAAAGAGGCTTCAAAAAGTTTAATGAATTGATGAGTGTATTGCTTGTTACTAAACAAAATAATGATCTTTTGTTGAAAAATCATAATCTTAGACCAATTGGGTCTTTGGCCACTCATGAGGCAAATGCCACAAATTCTTATCCACCCGAGGCAAATGCAACACAAAGAGGTGGACGTGGAAATTGCAATGGCCGTGGAAGAGGCCGTGGAAATTATTGTAGACGAGGCCGTGGACGTGGTAGAAATAATTTTTAGAGAAACAGTAATTTCAAAAATTCTGAAAAACAGAAGGGACAATCATCTAGAAGCCACAAACAAACTTCTTCAAAAGGAAAAGACACATGTTACAGATGTGGCATGACAGGGCATTGGGGACGTACTTGTCGTACAACCAAACGTTTGGTAGATCTTTACCAGGTTTCTGTACAAGGCAAAGGGACAAATGAAGAAGCAAATTATGTTAATGAAGAAATTGCTCCTTGCCCTAGCCTTGATGTGTCTGATTATTTCATGGACAATGCTGAAATTGGAAATGATTTCATCTTTGGAGAAAATAACGATGTTTAGATTTCCCATCTACTAATGTAATATATATTATATTTTAATGTATTTTCTTTTATGTACTTTATTTTAAATTTCTAGGCATGTACTTTTAATTTCTATCATCAATAAAAGTTTGTATGATATTATTCTAAACTAATCTCATAATTATTTTATGAAGATTTGGATCTGACCGAAGTTAGTTCCGAATATCAATGACTTTTTGACAGTGGAACAACACATAGTATCTTGAAGGATAGACAATATTTTTCACAACTAAAGTTGTTTCAAGCAAATGTAAACACTAGCTATTTCCGGGTCAGCTAAATTAATTGAAGGATTTGGAAAGGCTTGTATAATGCTTCCAAATGGAACAAAATTGATAATCAATAATGCTTTATATTCTAGTAAATCTCGAAGAAATCTCATAAGCTTTAAAGATGTACGCCAAAATGGCTATCATTTAGAAACAATGACAATAGGTCAAAAAGAGTATTTATGCCTCACGACAGATAAATATGGTAAGAAACAAGTTTATGAGAAATTGCCACTATATGCTTCGGGTTTATATCGTATAAACATACGACCCGTGGAAATCAATATGATATCTAACCAGAAGTTAGATGACAAACATTTGATTATTTTATGGCATGATCGTTTGGGGCATCCAGCAACTGGGATGATGCAAAGAATTATAGAAAATTCAGTTGGACATTCAATAAGAAATGTCAAAATTCCTCGATCAGATGAATTAACATGCTCTGCATGTTCACTTGGCAAATTAATAATAAGGCTATCTATGAACAAAATTGCTACTGAATCTCCAAAATTCTTGGAAAGAATTCAGGGAGATATTTGTGGGCCAATTAATCCGGCATGTGGACCATTTCGATATTTCATGATTTTAATTGATGCTTCTACTCGATGGTCACATGTTAGTCTACTTTCAAGTAGAAATGTTGCCTTTGCAAAATTACTTGCCCAAATTATCAAAATAAGAGCACAATGCCCAGATCATACAATAAAGAAAATAATACTCGACAACGCTGGGGAATTTATATTTCAAACAATTAATGATTATTGTATGTCAATTGGAATTGTTGTTGAACACCCAATAACTCATGTTCATACACAAAATGATCTAGCTGAATCACTAATCAAGAAATTACAATTGATTGCAAGACCATTATTAATGAGGTCAAAATTGCCATCATCTGCTTGGGGATATGCTATAATACATGCAGTAGCACTAATTAGATTGAGACTTACAGCTTATCAGATTGAGACCTACAGCTTATCATAAATTCTCACCACTACAACTTGTTTGTGGTCGAGAATCAAGTATCTCACATCTAAAAATCTTTGGTTGTGTTGTATATGTTCCCATTGCTCTACCCCAACGAACAAAAATGGGTCCACAAAGAAGGCTGAGAATTTATGTCGGGTTTGAATCCCCCTTTATGATTAAATATCTTGAACCATTGATTGGTGACTTATTTACGGCTAGATTTGCCGACTGCCACTTTAATGAAACAGTATTCCCAGCCTTAGGGGGAGAGAAAGTAGACCCACGCAAGAAAGAAATATAACTTATTTGGAACGCAACACAGCTGTTGATATTAGACCCACGAACAAATGTGTGTGAACAAGAAGTCAAGAAAATTGATCATTTACAAAGTGTTGCAAATCAATTGTATGATGCATTTGTAGACACAAAGAAAGTGACAAAATCACATATACTAGCAGAAAATTCCCCTGCACGTATTGAAATTCCAACTGGTAAGGCCATAGAAAATGAATCTCAAGTGCGTAGAAAGCGTAGGAGACCACTTGGTTCAAAAGATTCTAAACAGAGGAAAATTGAAAAGATTGGATGGATTAGTAAATGAGACTAATGATGTGCCCCCGTTAGAAGGTCAAGAAAGACCAAATGTGGATGAAAGTAAAGAAAATGATGATAAACTAAAAGGGGATGAACAAGAAGACAACCCTACGGGGAATGAACAAGATGACAAAGACATCGATAACAATGAAATCACAATGAATTATGTCTCTACCAAGATTCATTGGAATAGAAAAGATGTTATCGTAAATGAAATATTTGCATATTCCATTGCAATCGACATTGTGTTTGATGAAAATGATGTTGAACCAAGAACAGTGGAAGAATGTCGACATAGGAATGATTGGCCAAAGTGGAAGGAGGCAATGCAAGCTGAGTTAAAGTCACTTGAAAAACGAGAAGTTTTCGAAAAAATAACTCTTACACCAGCAGGTGTAAAGCCTGTTGGATACCAATCTGTATTTGTGAGAAAACGTAATGAGAAAAATGAGATAGTTAGATACAAGGCAAGACTTGTAGCCCCAGGATTTTCTCAAATTCCAGGGATTAAATATGAAGAAACATATTCTCCAGTAGTTGATGCAACTACATTAAGATTTATGGTAAGTTTGACAGTCACAAAAGGACTGCAAATGCGATTAATGGATGTAGTGACTGCGTATTTGTATGGGTCACTCGATATAGACATTTACATGAAAGTCCCGGAAGGACTAAAACTACCAGAAAATCACAATCCTAGACAATTACTTTCCATAATACTAAAAAGGTCACTTTATGGATTGAAACAATCTGGAAGGATGTGGTATAACTGTCTCAGTGAATACCTTATGAGAGAAGGGTTCAAGAACAACCAAATTCGTCCCTGTGTTTCATTAAGCGATCACAATCAGGATTCACGTGCTATTATTGCAGTTTATGTTGATGATCTAAATATTATTGGAACCCCAAATGAACTTGAGAAAACTGCAAAATACTTGATGAAAGAATTTGAGATTAAATACCTTGGAAAAACTAAATTTTGCCTTGGATTGCAAATTGAGCACTTGAGTCATGGTATTTTTGTCCATCAATCAAACTATACAGAAAGAGTTTTGAAAAGATTCTTCATGGACAAAGCAACTCTAATGAACTTTCCAATGGTTGTACGTTCTTCGAATATGAAAAACGATCCATTCAGACGAGAGGAAAATGAAGAAATTCTGGGTCCAGAAGTACCATACTTAAGTGCTAGTGGAGCTTTAATGTACTTAGCTAACAACACTAGACCCAACATAGATTTCTCTGTAAACTTGTTAGCCAGGTTCAACAATGCATCGACATACAGACATTGGAAGGGAGTCCGACACTTACTTCGGTTCCTACGAGAGACACAAGATCTCGGTTTATATTATAAACCAAAACAAGATGCTGCTCTCGTTGGGTATGCAGACGCTGGATACTTACCGGATCCACAAAATGCCAAGTCACAAACTGGATATTTGTTCACTTATGGCGGCACTGCAATATCATGGAAATCAACAAAGCAGACATTGACTGCAACATCCTCGAATCCTGCAGAGTTGATAGCTCATTATGAAGCAGGACGAGAATGTGTATGGATGATGTCAAAGATCAATAATATCCAAGAAGAATGTGAAAATAATCGCAATAACGGAAAATCCAACCATCATTTTTGAAGACAATACAACATGCATCTCTCAAGTAACTGAAGGATATATTAAGGGAGATAGGACAAAACATATATTCTCAAACCTATTCTTCACACATGATCTGCAAAAGGATGAGGAAATAGATATCCAGCAAATTCAGTCTTGTGACAACCTTGCCGACCTGTTCACTAAATCACTTGCTCCGAAGAAATTTGAGAAATTAGTTCACAAAATTTGAATACGACATCTTCGTGAACTATGCTGAAATCAGGGGGAGTATTATATGCAATACACTCCTTTTCCCTTCGATCGGGTTTATATCCCACTGGATTTTTCCTGTCAAGGTTTTTAACGAGGCAGTATACCAAAGCATATAATACAATACCGTTGTACTCTTTTTCCTTAGCTATGTTTTTTGTCCCACAAGGTTTTACCTAGCAAGGTTTTTAATGAGGCAACATATACCTTTTTCTGTATGAGTATGGGCATTCAAGGGGGGGTGTTAGAAGATAAGTCTAATAAAGTAAATACCAATTATTGATTTGGTTATACAATGCTCATATAGGTTCAAAGACATGTGAACTCATATGGCTATATATGAGTGATTATTGTACTTTTAGCATTACTTATGACTATATATATACAAAGTCATGTAAGTGTAAATTATACACAAGCAAAAATATAAACGGAGCACTACTATACTACTTCTTTATCTCATTACTCTCCAATATCTCTATTGGTAAAATATTTTTAACAGTCAAAAGGTTTTTATGTAAATATTTTTTTTTTCTTAAATAACGAGTATCATTTTCGACTTTTCCATGTTTTGTCCTTTGACTTACTAGTTTTTGTTTTTGGCAAAAATATCTTTAAAAAGGTAAGCTTGAGGAGTAAATTGAAGAGGAGAAAAAATCCATCCATTATTCAGCTCATTTAACGTCAGTGTGAGCTTGAGGATGACGTTTGTAGAGAGACCACCAAATGCTGCCTATTTTGACCTCCATATCCTAACTAGATATATCAGTTATACTCTCCAATCATTCAACAACTGATCAATTCTTCCCTTTATTTTTTTTATGTAAGTTCTTCAATTTCGTTATAACGCTTATTTATGCTTTTATTATTTCGTAATTGACGATTACTTTCCTAATATAGCTATGATTTTATCATTTTTATTGGCAAATTATCCATTTTTTTTAGTTGGGTTTGCTTGATTTTCCTTCAATTCCATGAAATTTGATTGTCTGAACTATAATTTATCAATTATTATGGATTGTTAATGAATAGGTATTTGCATGTTTAGTTGATTGTTTGTGGATTAATTTCTGGGTAATGAAGTTGCGAAAGTGTCAGCAACATAATAGGGTATAAGTATATGACAATGAAAGAGAATTTTGATTCAAAATGAACATATTTAATTTGGGGATACAATCAAATTTTTACAGCAGTATCATTCTGGTTATTGGATTCGAGCACGGCTCGAGGGGCTATATATACTCTTTTGTCGATGATCAGCTCCAGAATTTGATATGTATTTTAGTCTGGTGGAGTCCTTGGAGGAGAATTTGAGCGAGGAGAATTTGAGTGAAATGGGTCAATATGTAAGTAGATTAGAGTTAGATTCTGAAGAGGAATTCTATGATGCTAGCAACACTGCTAATTCTAGTAGCTATGGTCATGCACATGATGACAATTCGAAATGTTTAGACAACGAAATTTCTGACTTGACAATGATTAAATCAAAACCCAATGAGCATTTGAGTAAGGTTGTACCCGGAAAGAGAAAGAGATCTGTATCGGCAGTGAGAATGTTGGCTGGTCGAGAGGCTAATTATTCTGGGAGAGGGAGGTTCACATCTGCGGACTGTTGCCATGTGGCTAGCCGGTATGTGCCTGTTAAAGGGCCCTGGCTTGTGGATCAGATGAGCAGTCGAGCATATGTTTCACAGTTTTCCACTGATGGGTCTCTTTTTATTACTGGATTTCAGGTAAATTTTTAGAAGGCTTAGAGATGGGACTAATTTATAAAGCCATTGGCTTCCTGTTATTCTTGGTGGCAGGTGCAGATTATGATTTGCATATTTAACTTGTTATAGTAATTTGCTTGCACTTTGGTTGTGCAGGGAAGTCATATTAGAATATACAATGTTGATAGAGGATGGAAAGTTAAAAAGAACATTGTCGCCAAAAGCCTGCGTTGGACAATTACTGACACATCCCTTTCGCCGGATCAGCAGTACCTTGTGAGTGATTGTCATTTGTTGGCCGGAACTAAAATGTGCCTTTTTAAAAATATTATGTTATATTTTGTTGGGAGCGGGTGGGGAATAGTGGAGAGGTTTATTCTATAAATTTTTGTTTCACTTGTGATGACATGACTATGTTGTTATTGCAGGTATATTCCAGCATGTCACCTCTTGTACATATTGTTGATATTGGATCTGCTGCTACCGAGTCTCATGCGAATGTGAATGTATGGATCTCATTCTTCAATTTTCTATATTAGGAGACATACTTTGTTTTGACATATGGAAAAATATGTGCACTACTAGTGTTTGGGTTTATTTAAAATTGTGGTATACAATCTCAAGGAAGTGCATTCCGAAGTATCATTTTGATAAAGCAGGGAATTTTTATGAATGTTAATTGTAAATTTGCTTCTACCATATTTAGTTCTTGATCAGCTCAACTCATCTAACCTCTGTAAGAATTTTATCTGCATGTCAACTTCAATGAGGATATATGCTGCCATAGCTATATAGATAAAAAGGCAATAAAATACTAAGTATAGAGAATGCAGACGGTGATGGATTGCTTGGATTGTTCAAAATAAATTAAGGGGCAATAGGATACAATATATAGAGAATGAGTTAATAGTTGTGTAGCCGGGAACCATCACATGGGGAAGCGGGGGAGGGGATGTAATCATGATACATAAATTTGGCTCCATCGTTCTGTTAGGCTGTATTGTAAAGGATTTTCAATTAATCGAATCCATATCATTCAATTTTAGTAAGGAGTGTTTTAAAACCCGTGATTTTGTCCAAATCAAACATTCCACCTTCGAATTGCCCGGATTTGAAAGTTATTCCCATGTTTCACTCAAAGTTGCTTGCTATTCAAAGATATAGTGAAAGATTCCTCATGTGAGTCATGTCTCCCAAATAATGGCTCAAAGCCTTTATTAATCTACTCTAATTACTCTTATAGTGTACAATTAAACAAGAATTCAAAATCAAATTTGTATCGCTAATCGCGACACAGTCCACAATAGTGCATCATATACCTTCCCCCCCAACAACGTGACTGTTCCCGCGATCGCGACCATAACCATATTTTTGAAACATGAGGATATAATTCGGCCATCCCTCCTCTTTACACCATCAATATGTCTTGTTAATGTGGATACTAATAATTGGTTAATAAGCAACAATGTGATTAAGCTTTCAAAATTAGGTGGCATAATTCTTTATGTTTCTTAATCTACATTTATCTGAGGAAAAATATGTTAATATCTTTTGAGTTGACTATTTTCTTAATCTATATGCTACCTTTACTACCTTTGATGATTTATAATTAAGATAAATATGGTCATGTAGGATCTCCTTAGATTCTTTTTGATTAATACTTTAATGATATCAAATTTTTATATGTTTTACTTATTGATAATAATAAATATAAATGGTTGAAATAATGCATTAGTAAGCGTGCTATGAGAAGGGTTGTAGGTTTAAAAGAAATGGAAAAATAAAAACTAAGGAAGTGCACCACTGGTGGAGGAAGAATATGATATGGTCTTCATAAAATCTTTAGAAAAGTGCATTATGCACAATGGTGGATCCAAACTTTTTTTCTTATGGGTTCGGAGTCACTAAATACATATTTCATATATATATATGAAATCAAATAACATAATTATATTTCCTTCAAATAGTTCGGGTGAGCACATGTTAATAAATACAAAATAATAAAGAAATTACAAATGAACTTGACTTAAATTTTGGAACTAACTATTAAATCATCAAATTCAACATGCATCTTTGATAGAGATTAATATCATCTTTCCATAATCTCTATCAATCTTATCTAGAAGGAAAAAAAAATCATCTTGCTTAATGTGATTACACTTTCATGGTTAAGTCTTGTGCCAGGTAAAGTAGAACCTGCGACCTTTGATTAAAGGTGTTGTGTTCCCACCACTGGGCTGCTGGGAAGTTTCAACATATATATTTGCATTGTATTTTATTTAACTAATGTTTATAGCAAAGAAAATTGATTAGAGTTTTCTCCGCCACTGATTATGCACCTTTGGTAAAGTATTTATACTTAAATTAGAAATGCTTTCATTTGGGCAAATACGGGAATTAAATCGTTAAGTGAGGGAAATAAGAGAAAATGATCAATGTCAAAATTGATGTTATCTATTTTACCTATTACTTGTTGTCTTGCACTATGCTATATAAACTTAAAGATCTGAAACTAGAAATCATATCACATTTAGTGGTACAAGAAAGTACCTAGTTAAGTAGATACAAGAATAACCAGGGAAACCTAATAATGTTAAAAGAGGAAATCATGAGCAACCTAATTAATTTATATTGGTCAAGGATATCATTTATTGTCTTCACTCCTCAGTCTCCTTTTCAATTGCTTTTCTACCCATTTGTTCTTTTTTTTTTTTTTTTTTTTTTTTCCTTGCCCATTCTCCTTCTTTTTCTGAGATAGAAATTCGATATGAGTAAATATACACAGGTATCTGGTTGATTTAACTATATCAAAGTCTCCTGATAAGAGTCCAAAGGTGAAGTCATGAGGAGATTCTATTTCATCTACTACCTCTGTTTTAATAAGTTCTTAATATTTACTGTTTGCGTAAGTATTAAGGAAAATGAGAGAGAGTGTATATAAAAGTAGGTGGGTGTGAAAGAAAGGTGGATAAATTAAGAGAGAAAGTTTAAAAAGATGGATGTATAAAAAAGTTGGATAAAGTATGACAAAGTGAGTGTGTAGGCTAAGGGGTTAGGTAGTAAATAAGGTTGGACAAAGATGAAATAAAGTAGATATGTTGAGGACATTATAACACGGATAATGGAATATGTTCAAAATATTATGAAATACGGATAGTATTGATATTAATTGCTGATTGGTCAATGATTCCCAGAAACACATAAAATCCTGTTTTTCTTCTCGTAAACAACTGCTTTGATTGTTTATGACCAAGTGAGTGTGTAGGCTAAGAGAGGTTAGGTAGTGAATGGGGTTGGCCAAAGATGAAATAAATTACATATGTTGAGAACATTATAACACGGATAAAATGGAATATGTTAAGAGCATTATGAAACAGGGGTAGTATTGATATTAATTGCTGATTGGTCAATGATTCCCTGACAAACACGTATAAAATCCTGTTTTTCTTCTGGTAAACATCTGCTTTGATTGTTTATGTTGAACAAATTCTAAACTATTTTCCTTTCACCGACTCCATGTAGCAATAGGTGCTTGATTTTTGTTTCATTCGTAATAAAAGCAATTGATATACTGGTCATGTTTTTTTCTATTTGGAGATACCAAATTATCAAGGCAAGGGGTATTGCATAGAAACATATACTGATATATAGGCAAGATTTGGGAGGTCGCAAAGAATAGTATTGTACTGAATCTTCTTTAGTAATTTATAATACTGCAGTAGTATTATAAGCTATATTGTACTGAATCATCTTTAGTAATTTAGGATGGCATGTCTCTCCAGTCACCTTATTGTACTACTTTATAGTTTCTAACAAAAAAATTCCATCTGAAATAGTATGTTTACTGTTGGCATATCTTTAACTGCTCCATTGACATAATAGTTTTTACTCATTTAAGACAAAACAATCATATCTGGTGTGTATTCTGATGTTGTTCAGGAGATCCATGATGGCTTGGATTTTTCAGAATATGGTGAAGGTTACGGGTTTGGGATTTTCTCTGTGAAATTCTCGACAGATGGTCGTGAACTTGTGGCTGGAAGTAGTGATGATGCAATTTATGTTTATGATCTTGAGGCTAAAAAGCTTTCCCTCCGAATATCAGCTCACTCTGTAGGCACTCATCTTTATTTATTACTTTTCTTTTTTTCTTTTTCAATTTAATCTTTAACTATTCATTCTCTTAACCTTAATTCAGACATTGTTCTTCATTTGACATTGATTTCTTACATGATTTTGGTGTTATTTTGTTTTTATTAAGTAGGTTTACTGCAACCATGGTTTCCAAAATTTTGGAAATTTAAGATTCTGTGGACCAAATGCACATGTATTCCTTATCATCTTGACTTTATTCAAACTACTATTCTTAACCAAACTGGTGGTTTCATAACTGATTTTGTTTGTTTAGTTGCTTAAAGATTAACAACCAGACTGACTCAGTTGTTAGAATGCTTACATGTGACAAACTATGTTATCTTGTTTGGTCAAGAGGATTGGAGTTAATAACTTGTTGTAAGTGGAATAATTTGAGGGATCTGGGATGGGCTGGTGGAGAGTACTGTTTAAGCTCAAAATTCGCAAAAATCCCATAACTGGGAAGTGGGATTGCAGTTTACTGCTCGGTGTTTTTTACGGCGTTGTTGTCCAAACTTAACTGACTTATATGGAGGATCTCAAGTAGTTTTTTCCGGTGCGGTTGTCCAAATTGAGTGAGCAACCCTGCTTAAAATTCGAATGGAATATTTCAAGTATATAAATATATTTAAACAAGCAGTCTTTCCTTTTGGTAAATGAACTGTAACAAAGGATATCAACTTATTTTTTCTCTGAAGAGATTTATTATATAATTTTTACAAGTTCAAATTATTATTTGTTTCACTTGTTTGGTGGTTTTTTCATTTTTCATTTTATTATTGTTTTCAATTGGTAGGTTTGGTTTTGAATGAAGTTCTGTTGCCAAAATTTCTATCCCATCTTTTGTTAAATTTCAATGAAATTTAGTTAACAAAAAGAAGCTTAATGTTGTGTGTTCAAAATATATTAAAGCTTTGGCATAACCCTGGAAGTTTAATTGGCTGACCACTCTATTACCTTGCCATGTTTATGTTATCCCATTCTGTTTCAATGCACCCAAGATTATCTGCAGATAAAAAAGGGTTAAACATATTGAGGAGCTTGTTTTTGTATACTTCTGAAGATTATCTGCACATAAAATTGGTTGTATACTTGTGTAATTGTGAAAAGTTTTTGTTAAATTTTTGCAGTTCCTTCCGTAACATATTGCTAATTGCTAAAAATTGAAGATGAAAAACACCTGTCTTCACTTACTTTCTTGATTGTTTGTGCAGTCAGATGTGAACACAAAAATAAATGCAAGTTTTCGTTGAATTTTTGCAGTTCCTTCCTTAACATATTGCTAATTACTAAAAATTGAAGATGAAAAAAAACCTGTCTTCACTTACTTTCTTGATTGTTTGTGCAGTCAGATGTGAACACAGTTTGTTTTGCTGATGAAAGTGGCCATCTTATATTTTCTGGAAGTGATGACAATTACTGTAAGGTAAACAATGTGCCTTTCTGAAGTTTTCTAGTATAGGGTAAGCTACAAATAGTTTGCCTACCTATCTCAGGGGAAGAACCTACTGATGTTACACACACTCGAAAGAAAAAGGAAATTATTGCCAACAACAAACTTCAAAACTTGATTGAGGTGAACCAATAAAATTGTAACTAAATTCAATACACCCAATTAAGAGGAGATAAGTTAAAATCCAAAGTGCATTGATTCCAATCCACACAATCCTTTAGAGCACCCCAATTCTTCAAACAAACAATGCAAAATCCTGCAATTGAAAAAAAATGTATAATGATACATTTTCAACCAATATGTTTCAAGTCTCCACACTTCTCAAACAGACTAACTGGTTAATATGGGAAGGGTACTGAAGTTGAAATTTATGTCATGCATTGCAAGTGAAAAGTATTGCATACTGTTTATTCCTCAAAATAGTGAGCCACGTTCTCAGTTTCTTAGAGTTAAAGTTTTAACATTCCATATCTTCATTATCGTTAATTAGGGTTAAAAAAAAACCTAGGTTTTTTTTTTTTCAATTACTATTTTTTATTTATAAATAAGGAACAACAATTTTATGTACTCTCACGTCCCACCATTCCCGATAGTTCGATTTGCTTTCCATTTTGAGCCATTTTAAAATGTTCGGCTCACAGATACTCTTTTTTTTTTTTTTTTTTTTTTTTTTTTTTTTTTTTTTTAAGGAAAATCCCTCTTACTACCTTACCCCTCCTACCCCACGCTATTCACACCCTACACCCACTCTAGGTAGCACTTACCGAGTTACTAATGTAAAGAATGATTACTAAATAGCACAAGTGCTAATGAAAGCAGAACTGGGTGTGAACGTATAGTTTTTTCAATATTCCCATGAAGAGGCTTATTTAAAATTACCAAGCTACTCCCAACAAAAATTGTCCACGTACTCAGATCTTACAGTGTTGGAACTTGAATCAAGCCACCCAAGGGTCAATACACTAGAAGAAGCCAATAAGTGTAGCTTAACGGCCTACCAACTTACCAAGCATTAAACTCCTCTCACTATTTCTGGATCAACAACCCCCTTTGGAGCAGTCTCCAACAATTTCAAAACCCTTTTCAAGATGTCTAAGTCGAGAATCTAACACCTAAGGCTTGCCTGGTGCACAAGTACAAATCAGCAGTCCTCAGAGAGATTCTTGCGGCCGTGATGAACATTCTGGCGAATTACGAGTTGTCAATGGCTGGGGTTGGCAGGTGATGGTAGGACTTTGGTGCATGTTATATTGTCTGATGGTCAATCTCTAAACCTCCTATCATTTTCTTAGAGGCAAAATTAGGTGCCCCAGTATACCTATTGTTACTGTTACATACTCATATACGTGATGCTGGATGCCTGGATCCAATAAATGTTACTAATACCTATTAATGTATCAGTCATCAAGATGTATCACATTATTTCCTACCCAATTAATTATGAGCTGTATCTGTAGGTGTGGGACAGGCGATGCTTCATTGCAAGAGGGAAGGCGGCTGGTGTCATGATGGGACATCTAGAAGGAATAACATTTATTGACAGCCGAGGAGATGGTCGATATTTCATTTCAAATGGTAAAGATCAGTGCATAAAGCTCTGGGATGTTAGAAAGATGTCCTCTAATATCACTTGGTATGTAAACTATTCATTTATTTTTCTATGACTTGAAAGTTAAAAACATGTTAAATCTGTCATTTTATGTATTCACTGTCACACCGTTCTATGCATGTAATGGATTCTGTCCATTTTGAAGTCTTAAAAAGTGTGTAATAGTATAACTTAAAGTTATATAGACATGCACTTATGTTACTTCAAAGGCAGGGTAAAATTAGAGGTCATGTTATTCTTAGAGAAATACTGCTAGTCTATCGAATTTAGGTATTCATAGATCATAGGTGTATAGTTGTGCATTTTTTCTTTTCTTTGCTATATGGAATTCCAAGGATCTTTTCTTTGCTATATGTATTCTTTTAGTCTTTCAGGAAAAGAAGATTTTGATTGCTCTAAAAGCTATGTCACTAGTCATAAGTAGAAAATTCTTTGCATTAGTAAATTCTTAAATTTGAGACTTGTATAAACTTTTGATTGGAGAATACTATTTTATTTTGGCTAGAAACTGTAATGTAACAGTTTCATCTACACCGTAGATATTTTGACTAACAGGATGCAAGTTTTTGGTTGGTTTAAAATGACAACATTACACAGTGGTCTAGTACTTCCTCTTCTT
Organism: Chenopodium quinoa; assembly: GCF_001683475.1. Classification (NCBI taxonomy): domain Eukaryota; kingdom Viridiplantae; phylum Streptophyta; class Magnoliopsida; order Caryophyllales; family Amaranthaceae; genus Chenopodium; species Chenopodium quinoa. The sequence goes on along the minus strand of NW_018744501.1, from coordinate 372,829 downwards.
CTTTTAAGATAAAATGTTGACTTTTGACTCTATTAACTTCACTCTAGTTGTCTTTTGTATTCATACATAAGAGGAAATACAATCATGTGGGATCTTGTTAGATTCATTTCAGTACATATTATCTGATTACCTTTTTTTATAAATTTTACTTGTTTGATGATTTAAGAAGATGTTAAAGATATTAATGGTTGAAATTATGTCTTAGCAAGCGTTATAAAAGAAACGTGTTAAATTAAAAAGAAACAGAGGAAGTATGACTTTATTCAAATATAACAATGACTGATAAATGATTGTACAACATTACAATGTGCTACCATTGGAACAAATACTCAGTTTTTATGCTTGTGGATATAACTATGCGTGTTTGATTATTTGCACTTTAACTTTTTTAATGCAATTTTTGACGCGCTTCTACCTGCCAGTGATCCTGGTCCTAGGAATTATGAATGGGATTACAGATGGATGGACTATCCACAGCAGGCAAGACATTTGAGACATCCTAGTGATCTATCAGTAGCCACATATGAAGGACATTCAGTCTTGCGTACGCTAATCCGTTGCTATTTTTCTCCAGAATTTAGGTGAGTTTATTTGCCGATGTCTCTCTTTTCAGCTATGAGCTATTGAGCCAAGTTTATGCTCACTGTTAACTTTTTGCGTTTCTGTCTACATATTAGCTAGAAGTTATAATTTGGATATACTTGTAGTATCTATGGAGAGCTTAACAATAACTCTTCTTGCTCCTCCAGCTTGGAGATTGAGCTGGATATTTGTTACGAATTAGAACAGATTAGTGACTAAATTGAAGGGATTAAGGACTGTAAAGAGAGATTAAGGGAGGAAGAAAAAAAAATTAGGTAAGAACAAGTAAATATATGGCTGAATTAATGCTAACCAAGGTGACTAATCACCAATTACAATTTTGCCAATCTTTCGGTTAAAATAAGATTGTTTTTTTTCTACAATACTATGATAAAGTACTTGCATTAGATCACAAATTTTGCTACCCCCTACTTTTCCATGTTATTTGATTACTAACTACTCCCTTCGTCCCATAAGTGCTTATTTCTAATCAGGTATTCTAAAATCAAGTGTCTATTCCAAAAATGTCACATAATTTACCATAATTCTCTTACTTTTTTACCCTACCCATATAAAATACCTCTCTATTTCCCCAAATTTTCGTTCCATTAAATACATTTTTACCTTTCCCATGTAAAATGCCCCTCTATTAAAAGCTTCATTAAATGCCTTTCAAAAAAAAAAAAAAAAAAAAAAAATTTATCTTTCCCATATATAATTCCTCTACGTTTAAAAAATATTACATACTCCCTCCATTACCATTAGTTCATGAGATACGGGCATTTAATAACAGGACGGAGGGAGTACTTTTGTTTGGTATTATCTAGCATTTAATATTTCAATGCAATTTTGTTTTTTAGCTTTGACTATCACTGCAATAACAAACAAATTCTTATTCTGTGTGCATAACCTTACAAAATATTATATGGGATAGGGCGAAGTATTTTGCTTTAGTTGTCTACTCTTAACATCAATATACATAAAGAGAACAAGTGCTATCTTGACCATGAACTATCTACTGCTTGTTGAATCCTGTAAGTTTGATGAAAGTAGGATAGCTGAAATTTGGGGTCAAAGAGTTTTACAAAAACATTCTTGGTGGGAAAAAGATCCCACTGAGTTAAATAAAGTCCATGAAATTTAGTAATAGTGAGAATTCTTAATCTCTCTCAATCTCTATAGATTCAAAAATCCAGAGTTTATATTGACATTGAGAAATTATTTGTCACAAAATTGTGGGCGGGGAAATAATAGTCACAGTTTCAAAGACTAGCAAAAATTCAGCTCATGACAATTTTGACTTTGACCATCATTGTTTCTTTATAATTTGTGGTGTAAATTAAGGGTATGGTTATGTTAGAGTGTTACACAAAGGAGATCAAATTTCATCTTTAAGTGGGATGTGAGGGTTGTGAGTATGTGACAGTTTTTTCTTGCATTCTCTGTATTACTTAATTACCCTGACAAAAGATCTAGACAAAAGGGATGAAGGATCACTTTTGAAGTGATGCTTGTGAGTAGCATCCTGAGCTATTGCATAAGACTGCAAGATTGAATTGTAGCGCATTGTTTTTAGAGAAAGTAAAAGGAAAAAATATGGTCGTTTAAAGGTGAGATCAACTGTCATGGACTCTACCAATCTATTGGCACATCATTAAAGACCCAAACCTTTTTATGTGGTCAAGCTTTCAGGAAAGACATACTTGAGGTTCATTCTAACAATTAGGAAAAGATGTTCAAAAAGGGGGTGGGAATAAAGGTGAGGTATGCTATAAACTTCGAGTTCAAAGGAAAGAACTAGGTAGATGGCTGCACAAAAGCTTAACCTGTTAGCTCATTATCTACTAAAACTTAGGACGTTGGAATTTAACAACACAGAGGAAAAAAATGTTGGATGAGATGGAGTGATGCATTATTTGAAACCAATTTATGATAAGAGCCTATGAGATCTTATATACGCCTTATATTCTTGAAAGTTTGACTCACTATAGACTCTTGTTTCTAGGAAAGTTTGCAAAAAGTGAGTGTTGTAAGAAAGTGTATAAAGTAATAGAGATGGAGTGCAAAGGTAAGTGGGTGTAACGGAAAAGTGATAAAGTAAGAGAGAGTGAGTGGAAAGGTATACATTGTGGTTAAGAGCCTAAGAGGGGCATATTTACAAAAGGGGCTTGCCAAAAATAAAGTAAAAGTGAGTCAAAATTTTTGAAACACCTCAAAATGGGAAGTAAGTCAAACTTTTGAGAATCGGGAATAAAGGGAGTAGTTATATTAGAGCAGGCCCAAGTTGATATAGCAGATAAACTTGGCTTGTTTATCTTGGGGTAAATGCGTCATTACATTCCCTTAACTCAAGTTGAGTTAAGTTATTCATAAAAAATAAAAAAATAATAATGTCTTGAGTTTAAGTGTAACGGCTTGTACATAACGGTCGTGAAGTGCACTTTTCCAACATGCCAGAACTTTGGAGTGGGGCCAGCATTTCTTTATTCATACTTTACGAATCCCAAGTCAATTTTATTACAACAATGCCACTTGATAAACAAAAAACGTTTATCAAGGGTATTAACTTGGATTTCCTCGTTATATTAGTGTCTGAGGAAGAAGAAATTTTGGTGGGCAAAATCAATAGAGCTGATGAAGTCAAGATAAAGTGGTTTTCTTATACAAATGGGGCTCCAAGAATCTCGGAGAAATTGTCATGCTATTTTACCAGGATCTTCCTTTTCTTTTGAAATCAAGAGGTTGGAAGAGAGAGAGAGAGAGAGAGAGAGAGAGAGAGAGAGGGGGGGGGGTAAGGGGATTTTTTTTACTTTTTAGTTTTTGTTTTGGTAGGCTAGGAGGGTTCCTAAAGACACAAAATTTTATCAGCATATAACATTGTGCCAGATTTTGGTGTGGTGTGGTGTTTTCATATTGATCTCATATCATGCATCGATTTTTTGAAACCTAAGCTCATGGAACTGGTTCTAATCCATGCAAAATCTTATGTCAATAAAACTTATCCATTTATCCTTTTCACTAATCTTCGTGTTTCTGAACATTAAACTTTGTGTGCACGTCATATATGATTTGCAACTTCACCATTATTTGATGGATTTTTCAATTGTTTTGGGTTGCTAACGATGAATATAAATTGAATGTTATCTGTTCTAGATCCAACCAGAATAGTTTGGGTCTCGTTACGCTGTCTTGGATGTTGAGCCTACGTGCGAAGGTTGAGATACTTTTCCCAATCCCCCGAGCCACTGTTACCCGAATCCGCCCCAGTGGGCATCATCCGAAGACCTACTATTTCGGGTACGGATTCACCACGTGGTACTAATATTGGAAAATCTGTTACAAATAAATAAAGAAATTAACAATTTAATCGGAATCAACTTGAAGCGAGTATCTGGTCCGACTCTACACAAATATCATCGAGACATATATTATATATCTATGTCTAAAGTAACTCCCTTGAAATTGTTAATTCCTCACTTTTGCATACAGCTTAGGACCTACATTCTTCCGTTGTAATCAACTAGCTCAGTTGACTTCAATTGCCTTCCTTTCCTTTGTTGTGACCATTCCCTAGGCTCATTCTCTCTAATTGGGTGAATACCCTATTCTTATATTCCAACCATTGCAGCGTCGTCATAGGAATTTGGATCATACTGTAGTCAACAAAATTCCAAAAAGCACTTGCTATGATTTATATATCATTGGCATCATTATCTTCAGTCACGCAAAAATCTGCTGGTAACACGAGCTCTTTAACTTTAATTTATGTTTGACACTTTGGATAATTTGTGGTGATGAAATAAGGAAATCTCATGGCTCTAAACTAGTAATGATATGAAACATTTTCTCAGTCTATTAAGAAGCTATGTGGTAGCTTTATCAATAATTGAAGCACATTACAAAGTAGTTTACTTTGATATTGTTAGAGAAATATAAGCATGGTAAGCGAACCTCAACAAACAGTAATTGGCTGATTTTTAATTATTTATTTTTAACTGGAGAGCTAATCACATTCACACAAAATATCATTATATTCAATAACTCGTGAACAATGGAGAAATTAAATTAATTTTCCGTTGTGAAAAAATAAATACTAAACTTATGACAAAACCACTAAGGGGTGCTCTCTACTGCTTAATTTAACTTATCTGAATCTGAATTATTGCACTTATCTGAAATTATCATTATTTTACTGAAATCATCAAGACTTATCTGAACTTATTCCGACTTATAATGTCTGAACTTGTGAGTGTCCAAACTTTATTTATCTAACTTATTTTGTCTGAAACAAGCCAAAATAAGTTTAGACAATAAGGGTTTTCTAATAGTACTTGTTGATAGTGGTAAAAGATGATTGACATGGCATTGTCTTTGCAGTGGACAGAAGTACATCTACACAGGTTCGAATGATGGGAGTGTGTACATATATGATTTGGTATGTCATTTATCTCTCATCTTGTGCCTTGTTGTTAAGCTGTTGCCTGGTAATTTTTATGCTTGTTGAGCAAACGATGCTGATAATGCATATATTTTATCCCTTGTATTCTGATTAGTTAAATGGCTTTGATTCGGCATGTAGGGAATAATTATGGACAAATTTTCAGCTTTGGTTTATAATTTACGTATAAGTTAGAATGGCTCAATGAACTTCCTGTGAATTATTGTTTTCTGTGAAGCTATGAACATGAACAATTTGAAACAAGGGTCTAATAAAAAAAATGCTTTTCTGTGCCGTGGACATACACCTGACCCTCAATTACCTTGTTTAGGCGAGAATCACATTATAGACAATGGATCTAGTGATTATTTTTTTATTGGTGGGGGAGGGGGGGGGGGGGGGGGGGTTGTTCATGTTGAACTTGGTCTTCAAGACTCATGTAGCAGTCTAGTAGAGACATTCAAATGCAACTTTTACAATGTTAAGACAGTGTTATCTGAATAAAATGAATGTTCACTACAATGAGTTTGTTTGCGCTAGGTTTTTCTTTTTCTTTCTTCTTTATTTATTTTTTATTTTTTATTTTTTTATTTTTTATTTTTATTTATTTTTATTTATTTTATGCCTGCTTTTCTCCATAATAATGCCTGAGCAATTTTTTTGGTTCAGCCTTGTAGAATGTATAGGGCCTAAAGATCTTTATCCTTTCTTTGCTGTTATGCAACGTCTCTTGATATATAATTGTGTCATCTGAATATTGGAACAAAGTATTGTTAACCTTTTTTGCAGACGCGTGTCGGACTCCTATAATTATTTTTTCTAACTTCATGACATCAGAATAGCTAACGCAAATCATTGTAAGGAGATAAATGAGCATTAGTCATGACCTATATACATGCAGAATTTGTTTTGAATTTTTAAAGAGAATTCTTAAAAAAAATCGAGGACTGACTCTTGTCTCTGCGTTAATGTGGTGAATGAATCTCCCTTAATGAGTGGTCTGTTCTGTGTCCTTTCACAGGTTAGTGGAGCCATCGTAGCAAAGCTTGATCACCATATGTCTGTGGTGAGAGACTGCAATTGGCACCCTAGTTACCCAATGCTTGTTAGCTCATCTTGGGACGGGAGTTTAGTGAAGTGGGACTTTTCAGGAAGTGATGAAACGCCTGCACCTCCAAGCGACGAACGAGATCTATGGAGACGACATCTATGATTTAGATTTCCTCAATCATCATTCAACAAACATGGAATGATGCCGAAACGATCTCATTATATTCTTGGTGCACTAATACACGTCTAAGGTATAAATTAAGTGTAAATTATACCATACCAAATAACAAATGATTATGTAATGATTCCATATCCTTGTAATATAATCTTCATAATTACTTGTATTATAGGCAAATGTATTGTTGTACAATTATTCTGTTTTGAGTGGAAGTTGTTTGTGGCCATACTTTGAAGATAAGGGTTATTGGAAAGAATAGTTATTCGTGGTTTACATATGCTGCTTTGAGTGCCCACATAATTTGATAATTTAGTGATAGAAAGAATCTCTTTTTTATATTCTTCTTCTTTTTACCTTGTTTTTAAAACAAAACTGAAAAAAAATAAGGAAAAAAAAAATCTGATCAAGTCTGAATTTTTAACATTTTCAGATTCGGGCAAGTACCTAGCTATTGACTTGCTCATATTTCGTGCAAATATCGTCTAATTTGGCATTCATATTATAACTGGTTGTACCGTTTATTTATGTGTGTGAAATTGAACAATATTGCAATATAGATTGTTCTTTCTACAATAATTTTTCTAAGTCAAGATCGAATGTTGACCGAATTCTCAAGTCATTGGTGATGGCTATGTTAGTAAGATATAATCCTATATTTTGCGTAAGTTATGCAAAGTATATAGTTGTTGATAGTTATATTATAAACTAGGTTAGTCCTGTTCAATATACAGTTTTTACCAAAGAAAATTTTGCTTATTTGTTTGTAATAAAAATTATTTAAGCAAAACATAATAAGTTGTAAGCCTTATTGTTGGAAAATTTGAGCTAAGCTAAGATTAAAAGATATAACGTTAAATAATTTTGTTACATGTTAAACTACGTACTTCATAATTTAAATAAAATTTAAATTAAAGGTGTAAGCATTAGTTTAATGGTTTTGTTTCATTAAAACAAATTGAAGAATAATTAACAAAGAGTGGAAAACCTAAACTCATAAAATCACTATTTTACTAGTAACTAGTTTTTAGGCCTGAACGATGTCCCGAGTTACCGCATTAATTCCATGATTAAAATCCTTATTTATATTTAATTTTAATAAAATGACATATAATATAGTAATAGCTTAGTGGCTAACTCCATATTTTTAAAACTTAAAGTCATGGGTTCAAATTTTGTGCAAGCCATATTTTTAAGCACGTGAACGAAAGACTTGATTAAACTTCCTTGGAAAATGAAAGATAGAGAAATGAAGGAGTAATCACCATTTATTTTAACTCCATAAGAAATTGTGTAGTTAGTCAATTTAGCCATAATATCTTTGAGAAATTATCAGCCTTTAGGAACTTTTGTCCCAATGGCCTCTAACAAATAGTGGATCCCACTTGTGTCAGTAGTCAACCATGACTTGGCTTTAAATAAAGGGGAAAACTAAAAAAAAGAAAAAAATGACATTAATGTGGGTCCTTAGTGTCATACTTTGCCCCAAAGTTTATTGTTTCTTCCGCCAAAATAATTTGATAGCAGGAATTTTCTCCAATCTTCCCCCTAATTCACAAAATATTTTGATCCTCAAAATTTTTTATATTTTGCAAACAATAAAAATCAATATAATATTTAATTTGGTTTCCCATTGAATTCCTTGTAAGCCATTGTTATGAGTTTTGTAAATTTAATTTGCGAACCAAAATCGGATATTCGTTAGGTGGGTGTTTCGTTATTTTTTTGTCTTAGGAATTAATTTTCTAAGATCTAGAAGGTGAAATTGGTGAAATAATTTTGTGGTAGTTGCAATTAAACGAAGATGCTTTGTGCTGATGGTTGGAGCGATGATGGTTGTAGTCGAATTAATTTTATTTTTCCTTTTTTTTCCAACTTTCTAATTTTTGTGGAATTATTCTCACTAAGTAGTGAAATTATTTGTGGAAGCATAAGCATTATTTAGTATTGTTGTTAAATACCAATTATTATTAGGTCGAAATTGTTGATGTAAGTTGTTTCGGGGTTTTTTGGATGTCCTGCGGGAGAGTTACAACACCAAGACTGACCTTTAGACGCATGTACCTGCAAAACAATGGAGATTGCTGTGGGTGGGAGTTCCGCCTCCAACGATCAGGTTAGAACGCGTTCGGATGTAAAGATGTGGAAAGTAAAGGAGATCATGCTCCTCTCAGAAGGGGAGTGATCATCCGACTGCCTGAGACAGTCTCGATATCCGAGCCTTAGCTCTCAAAGAGTGCAATTAATGCTTGGTTTTATGCGCAACAATCAATGTACACGTGTGTTTGGGAATTTTCTGAATGATGTTCCTCAGAGGGAACATCTTCCTTTTATAGGGTCTTGAAATGTGTGCCCAGTACTAGGTTTTCAGAAACCTAGAACTGACTGGGCTTGTCTAGGTATTTGGGCCATTAAAGGCCACTTTCCTAGTTGGCAATCTGCCTGCCACATGTCGTGGCCTGATTGGTCCACCTTGGACCTCTCATGAGGTGACACGTGGCGGGGAAAAATCCCCTCATCATTTTCCCCTCACATGGGTGACGTGGCTTGCCACGTGGCGCCTGTGACAGGTGTCACACTCTGATTAACTAACGGTTTTTTACCGTCTTTTTTTTTTTTTTTTTTTTTTTTTTTTTTTTTTTTTTGCTGCCCCTTGAAATTCACCACCCTATAAATAGGGGATGTCCAAATCATTTGCTTGGACATTCCCAAAAATTCTAGAAAGAATCTTTTCAGAACTTTTTCCTTTTCTGAGAGAGAACGACTGCCGCCTGCATCAAACCGCCTGCTCTTACAGCCGTTGCAGATTTTTCAAGCACCTTCATCTTCACCGACTAAAGGTAACCGCCTGTTTTTCTATAGTACTTTCTCTTTGTTTCTTTTTTCTTTTTGAAAATGGTTTCCCAAAAGCACACGACACGACCTAGGTTAGTGATCAGCCGGTCACCGGGGACGGCTGAATCTAGAACTAGGAGTGCCGACTGCCCCTTGCTGGATCACCCTTTGCGAACTTCCCCAAGTCCGACTGTCTATGTGTCTGTGTAGGACACCATGGCCAGAACAAAGAGAACTGAAAGGGTGATAAATTCAGACGGCTCTTCCTTCTATGCGCCTGTCAGTGAATTGTCTGACGTGCCGCCTGGTGCCCCAAGCACTCCCAGTGATTCCATTTTAGAAGAATCAGGGGAGGAGGTTCAAAATGATATGCCGGGCTTTGTTAATCTAACCCACCTGGCGGACACCAGGTCCGAGAGCTCAGACAGGACTCTGAGCCAAGTACTTCTAACAAATTCTCAGAAGAATCTGAAGAGAGGCACTCTCGGCTAGAGGCCGCGAGAGAGTCCCTCTCAGTAGAATTGGGAGCAGATTGGGCGGAGCCGTCTACTACCCGTCGAGAGCAATATGTCGCCTACTATCATCATGTTCCCGTAGGCAGGCGGAAAAAATTGGGAGCTTCAGGGCTGACCATGTCATGGGGCATGGTTATGTCCTATGCACGCCGGATGCCGAGGACACTGTAGTCTGGCCCGAGAAGTCCAGCTACGGGGACGCATGTTTTGGCTGCTATGAGGCGGCCATTAAGGCAGGCCTAAGATTTCCTCTACATCCGGCTGTGGAGCAAATCCTAGACGGATACTAGCTGGGTGTCTGGCAACTGGCCCCAAACTATTGGTTCAATATATTAGGCTATGTTTCCGGCTGTGAAATGCATCAAGTAGACCCTAGCTTTGAAACATTCGCCCACATGCATTACCTCAGCCGGACCCCTAAAACAAGCGGGACTGGCTGGTACCAGTGGTCTAGCCACAAGAGCTATATGATGACTGTGGGGAAGGAGAACAAGTGGAAAGATAAGAGGAACACTTTCTACATTATCTCCAGCCTTGACACAGTCAGGAACAAAAAATTCAACAGGTGGAACAGGAACCCACCTTTCCTAACAGGCGGTTCTGAGCTGCCGCCTGTTCCCTATAAAGCTAAAGAAGAGATCCTTGACAGAGGGCTCTTTAAAGTAGATATCCAGGCAAACCCCGAGACTGGGGCGAGGGAGTTCATTCCCCAAAACTATATTCTCAAGTACAACTGGCTATACGATGGGACATATCTTGCCGCCTGTGGCCTTAGTGAAGAGATGCCGAGAGGTAGCTGACCGCCTGATCAAGTGTCTTGTAAAACTTGATTAATTTTGTGTCAAACTAACTCCTTGATTCATCTTTTGCAGACAAAGCCATGGAAAATCTCTCGCCCTCGAAGAAAGCTGGTGCTCAGTACTGCTCGGCCATCTTGGGCAAGCGGTCAACAGAAGAGTCGCCTGCTTTGCAGGCGCCTAAGGTGAACTTCTCTCAACTTTAAACAAGTCTCATTTAGCTTTTTTGTCGCCTGCTTCTTACTTATTGTGGTTATTTTTGCAGGGCAACTTAACAAAGCCTTCCTCCTCTTCACAGCCGGACCCAAAAATTAGGAAGCAGACAGCTGGTGACATAACGACTCCTGGGAGAGCTAGGAAACACGTGGCCTCAAGGCCAGGAAGCAACAAACCTCCAAAATCTCCAACCGTCCATGTTGGAAGTTGGTCTGAGAAGGAGAAGGAGAAGTAGACGGCTGCTGGAGGTATCAAAGACTTGTTTCCTTTCCCTTACCCTTTGAGGGTTAAATTCAATCGGCAGTCGTCTAGCACCTCTGAGAGCAGTCGGTCTATTGGCCGAATTTACACCAAGTACTTATAGGGTATTGAATGTGCAGATGTCTCTCAAAGGCCTGATCTTGTCCACCTGGCCAAGTCCATGCTGAAAGCCGTCTCCCTTGAGGATAGGGAGGCGGTCAGAGGAGTCGACACCCTCAACCTGGATGCCATCCTCGCTCTTCTCACCGAGGTATACTTGTAAAAATTTTTTGTTTCCCTATATAAATTGTTAGCCGCCTGTAACTGACGTCTGTTTTTGGTCGGGTGCAGTCTATGCTGCAAGTACATGGTCTTCGCTGGCCCAAAAACGAGAAGACCAAAGAGGTAAAGGATGCGAAGGCTCGGGCCGCCTCTGTTTTTGACAAAGCTATGTTCCAGATTGCTCAAAATGAACTTCTGACTACTGACATACTATATTATCAGGCGGCTGCCAACTTGCAGGTCAAAACGGACTTAGAGGCGGCCAAGAAGAGGATCTCGGAGCTGAAGTCGTCCGTTAAAGACCTCAAGGCTGAGCTCGAGCCTCTTAGGGAAGCGGACCAAGAAGCAGTCGGCCTTCGCACTAGGGTGGACAAGCTCAAACTGCGCTTGCAGAACTAGGAGACCCAGCTTGCCAAGAAATACCTCTCAAGGGCTGATGAAGAAAAGGAGGCCCTGGTCAAGGAGATGATGGACGAGAACAGCGCCATCATGAAGATGACATGGGGGGCTCTCTTCCCAGAGACCAACTATGAGAACTGGGAGAATCAGTTTGCCGCCTCATCCAAGGAATACAATGAAAAAATCCTGAATCAAGCCCAAGAGGGCGAGGAAGAGGAGGAGGAGTCGTCTGATTCTACTTTAGGGGAGTCAGACCAGGAAGAGGAGAAGGAGGGGGAGGTTAATGAAAAAGAACAGCGGCCGACTGGGGACTAGAAGGATGCGGCTGCTGATGCTGATGTACCCCCTCCGGCTGCTTAAGCTTTTCCTTTTTATATCAACTTTTCTTCGGCCTGCGTGTCGTTTGTGTTGTATCATTACCCGACCAAGGGGTCGGGGTTTAGTAACAAATTCAACTTTTTTGTCGGTCTTATAGCCAACTGTGTATGAATCATCCTACGGTTTTGTCAGATTTTCCAATTTGCACTTTGCTTTGAATTTTTTATAAATTTTGCCAAGTTTAACTTGACTTTTTCATGAATGCTTTATACCGACTGTTCTTGCCCCTGGGCGACTGAGTGCCTGGTTTTCTAAGGTGAGTTGATTGTCTTGGAATTTTTGATACTTAAAAGAGTATGACTAATTTCAAGCTAATCAATCACTATGGTGATTGTCCCAAGCCAGGCGATCAGTCGGCCATTGCGCAGGCGAACACATAGTATAATCTAGCTCTCTGCCTTACCATAGTTCATTTACTAAGTTTTGGACTTAGTTCTTTTATAAGGTGTTAACTGGTCGTCTGTTATGGTGCCTGCACAGAATCAGGCGTCAAAAGAGATGTCCAACAAAAGTAGCTACACCTGTTGGGTTACAGGCGGTAGCTTTAGCAGTTTAGCCAACCCTTGCAAGAGTAGTGGTCGAGTACCTCTGTTTGCCAAAAAACAGGTGGTTTTGTTCGCACCGTTTAGGTTCTGTGCTAGGTTGATGGAGTGACTATGAGTTAACCTCTTGGGTTAATCAGCCTCCGTCACTTAAACTTAAGTGAATAAAAGAAACAGTCGGCTGTGGCCACATGTTGTTTCTCCACTTGCTAAGTTAGACTTAGTTTATTACCCAAATAGCTGCCAAGTTTAAAACTCAGCTTATGCCGACTGTATTGTCCCAAGCAATAGCAGACGGTTTCTGACTAATATTTTAACTGTCTACCACTTGTTTGTAGTAAGCGACACGTTTATCTTCGTCTCATGTCAAACGAATGCGAGGTTGTCTTAGAGACATTCGGAGGGCCGTTTGTTTTAGGTTTATAGAGCAATGTGCCACCCAAATGGTAGATGCTCTCTACGACGAATTCACTCGGATGGATGTCGCTGGAGGCCTGCTCATGTTTAGGACAGACATATTAGTTTAATTTTATTAGGATCATCCGGCCATGGGCCTCAAGTTGATCATCCGGCCATTGGCCTCATTAGGTTGTTCAAAAAAGAACATAGTTTCTAAGTTGTCTAGACTCAGCATTTTTACTCATGTTAGAATAGGTGATTAAAAGAAATAAGGCCGACTGTGTATTGCACAGGCAACTTGCCCCACTGGGAGGAGACTTACAAAATACTGAGATAAATTGCAAATTTTATTGATAAGCTTTCATGTACAAATAATTTACAAATCTCAGAAGTAGTACTTTTTCAAGTTGTCTACGTTCCAAGTTCTGGCTAGCTGCCTGCCGTTTGGTGTTTCCAGGCGGTAGGTGCCGCATCTAACTTCTTCATATATTCGGTAGGGGCCATCCCAATTAGGAGTCAGCTTTCCCTGCTTGTTGACCCTACCAATTGCTTCCATTTTTCGTAACACAAAGTCCCCTACTTTCAGGGGGCGCTTGTGCACTCTTTTATTGTAAGCTCTCTTCATTCTCAGACGGTAGATCTCATGACGCAAGGCCGCATTACCCCTGCGTTCTGGAAGCGAGTCTAATGCTAGCCGCATGGCCTTCCAATTAGCCTCGTCATTATATAACATAACTCGAAGAGTTGGCTCATAATGCTCAATAGGCAAACAGCTTCTGCCCCATAAACCATGAGAAATAGAGTTTCACCAGTCGCCCCTTTTTCAGTCGTCCTGATGGCCCACAGAACATGTGGTAGCTCGTCAGCCCATAGGCCGCCAGCTCTTTCAATTTTCTTTTTGATGCCATCGGAGATTAACTTGTTGAAGGCTTCAACCTGGCCGTTTGCTTGTGGACGGCCGACTGATGCAAAACAGTGAGAGATCCCTTGGTCTCCTAACCAGTTCTTGAGAGCAGGCGTCTCAAATTGAGGACCATTGTCAAAGACCATAGACATGGGTACCCCATACTGAGTGATGACATTTCCCCAGATGAAGGAGATAACATCTTTTGTTTTAATGCCTTTGACTGCTTCCGCCTCTACCCATTTGGTGAAGTAGTCGATAGTAACCAAAATATACCTCCGTCCGCCTATAGCAGGCGTATACGGACCCAGAATGTCCATGCCCCATTTGGCGAATGGCACTGCGCTATGGATGGCCGTCAGATCAGTGGCCGGACGGTGTATGAGTTGCCAAACCTTTGACACTTGTCACATTTTTTCACCATCTCCATGGCGTCTGCTTCCAGGGTAGGCCAGAAGTAACCCTGCCGGTCTATGTAGGAGGCGCAGAAGCCCGAGTGCAAGTCTTCTAAGACCTTTCGTCCCTTCTCTGGGGTAATACACTTTAAAAAAGGTTGGAGATAGCCTTTCTTGAAAAGCTCTCCATTGTGGATTTCAAAATTGGCCGCACGCTTTTTCATTGCGACCATCTCTGAGTAGGTATCCGGCAAGGTGCCATCTGTTAAGTAAGCCCGGATGCGGTCCATCCAGGTTGAGCCTCGATCTAGTATTCCAATGGGATCTTCTTCCATGCTTCTTTTTTCCAGAACTTCCCAAAAGACAGACCTAGGTGTTTCACAAAAGGCGGACGATGCAAGTTTGGAGAGAGCATCCGCCTGATTATTCTCGGATCTGAGCACCTGACTTAGATGAAATTCATCAAGTGTCCCAGCCTCCTTTTTGACCGCCTGTAAGTACTTGATCATAGCCGGATATGTGGCTTCATAGTCACCATGGTATTGCCTAACAATCAATTGTGAATTAGAACAGGCGTCCACTTTCCTTGCCCCAGTCGCCTTACACATGCGGATGTCGGCTAGTAGGGTTTCATATTCTGCCTCATTATTTGAGGCTTGGAACTTGAAACGTAGTGCATAATCATACTTGTCTCCTTCAGGAGACTGACATATGACGCCTGCACCACAACCGTTCAGGGTGGAGCTGTCGTCCACATATACCTTCCAAACCTGGTCAAGGTTTTAAGGATCAGCTGGCCTGGTCATTTCGACAATGAAGTCGGCAAACGCCTGTCCCTTTACTGCCTTTCTTGGTTTAAAAGAAATTTTAAGGCTTTGAATTTCAGTCGCCCATTTGATCATTCGGCCGGATGATTCCATGGTTGTCATTAGCCGCTTGATTGGCTGGTCAGTGTAGACCACGACCGGATGTGCCAAGAAGTAAGGCTTTAACTTCTTGACTGCCATGAAGAGGGCAAGTACAAATTTTTCAACCATTTCGGGGTTTTTTGGATGTCTTGCGGGAAAGTTACAACACCAAGACTGGCCTTTGGACGCCAGTACCTGCAAAACAGCGGAGACTTCTATGGGTGGGAGTTCCGCCACCAACGATCAAGTGAGAACGCGTTCGGATGTAAAGATGCGGAAAGTAAAGGGGATCAGGCTCCTCTCGGAAGGGGAATGATCATCCGACTGCCTAAGACAATCTCGATATCCGAGCCTTAACTCTCAAAGAGTGCAATTAATGCTTGGTTTTATGCGCAGCAATCAATGTACACGTGTGTTTGGGAATTTTCTGAATGTTGTTCCTCAGAGGGAACATCTTCCTTTTCTAGGGTCTTGAAATGTGTGCCCAGTACTAGGTTTTCAAAAACCTAGGACTGACTTGGTTGCCTAGGTATTTGGGCCATTTAAGGCCACTTTCTTAGTTGGCAATCTGCCTACCACGTGTCGTGGCCTGATTGGTCCACCTTGGACCTCTCACGAGGTGACACGTGGCGGGCTCTGGTTGGTCCATGTGGATGACACGTGGCAGAGCTCCATTGGTCCACGGGGCGGGGAAAAATCCCCTCATCATAAGTAGTGGAATTATTAGCATTAATTAGTATTGTTGTTGAATAACATTAATTAGTGTTAATTTGTATTGTGGAATTAATGATAGTGATATATTAGGATGGAATTAGAAATTTTGTAGTTGATGAAGTATGGAATTGGGAATATAGCATCTGTCGGATTGTATAATTGTGGAGGTTGTTCTACTGTAGTATGAAATTAAGAATCATACCAATTACTGATTTGATTGATTAAAATGTGTAGCATTATATACCAATTATTGATTAGTTAGTATTCGATATTAATACCATTTGTCAACTGTATTGTACCGTTTTGATATTGTGAGTTAATATAAGAGTTAATTTGTTGTTGATATTGTAATTAATATAATAGTTAATTTGTTGTTTTTGATATTATGAGCTAATGTAAGAGATAAAAAGATTCAAATTTGTTGATATTGTGAGATAATATAAGAGTTAAATTTGGACTTGCCCTCTTCATGGCAGTCAAATTTGCTAACAATCAATTGTGAATCAGAACAGACGTCAACTTTCTTTGCCCCAGCCGCCTTACATATGCGAATGCCGGCTAGTAAGGCTTTATACTCTGCCTCGTTGTTCGAGGCCTGGAACTTAAACCATAGTTCATATTCGTACTTGTCTTCTTCAGGAGACTGACATATGACGCCTGCACCACAACCATTCATTGTGGAGCTCCTATCCACATATACCTTCTAGACTTGTTCAAGATTTTCTGGATTAGCCGGCCTAGTCATTTCAACAATGAAGTCGGCAAACACCTGCCCCTTCACTGCTTTCCTTGGCTCAAAAGTTATTTCAAGGCTTTGAATCTCAATCGCCCATTTGATCATTCGGCCGGATGATTCCATGGTTGTCAGTGGTCGCTTGATTGGCTGGTCGGTGTAGACGACAACCGGATGCGCTAAGAAGTAAGGTTTTAACTTCTTAACTGCCATGAAGAGGGCAAGTCCAAAATTTTCAACCATGTGGTACCTCAGCTCTGCATTCCGTAGAACATGACTAATGAAATAGACTGAGAGCTGGGTGCCGCCTTTTTCAGCAAGGAGAACAGCACTGAGCGCATGGTCAAAGACGGATGGATACATGTACAACACTTCCTTTGGCAAAGGACTAACCAGCCTTGGCAAAGAGCGCAAGTTTCTTTCAACTTTTGGAAGGCCGCCTCCGCATCCGCCCCCTATTCAAACATAGTCTTCTTCTTGATCGCTTGGAAGAAATAGAGACACTTGTCGCCTGTCCGACTGAGGAATCTCCCCAATGCCGCCAGGCAACCTATTAATTTTTTAACTTCCTTTACAGTGCGGAGCGACTTCATGTCTATGACTGCCTGTATTTTTTCAAGGTTTGCCTCTATCCCCTTTGATCAATCAAAAATCCAAGGAACTTCTCAGACTCAAAACCAAAAACACACTTCTTGGGATTGAGCATGACCTGGTGCCGCCTGAGTGTGGCGAATGTTTCTCGGAGGTCTGTAAGATGGTCCGTTTGTAGTTTGTATTTGACTATCATATCATCAATGTACGCCTCCACATTCCTTACAATTTGATTAATCATTTTCTAGAAGGTAGCAGGCGCAATCTTCAAACCAAACGACATCACAGTGTAACAGAAAAACCCCTGATCAGTAACGAATACTGTCTTTTCTTGATCTTTCTTCCACAGAGGTATTTAGTGAAAGCCTGAATAGGCGTCTATAAAACTCATCAAGGCATGGCCGGCCGTATAGTCGACCAGACTGTCGATCTTTGGGAGAGGATAGCTATCCTTTGGACATGCCTTATTCAAGTCTATGTAGTCTACACACATGCGCCAAGTTCCATTCAGCTTTTTTACAAGCACAATATTGGCAACCGAATCAGAAAAATAGCATTACCGAATGAACCCCGCATCTAACAATTTTTTCACCTCGGCACCTGCCGCCTGGCTTCGTTCTTCTCCATGGTTCCTTTTCTTTTGCCTTACCGGCTTCTTTTTAGGATCCACAGCAAGCTTGTGGACGGTTAGATCCGGGCTGATGCCTGTCTTCTCGTCCACCTCAAAGGCAAAAATGTCTTTGAATTCTATTAACAAGTTGTGCAAGTCTGCACCAAGTTTAACAAAAGCAGTCGTCCCCACCTTGACATGTGTTCACCAGCCGGCTAGGGACGGAGTTCATCCGGCCGCTCACCGGTCAATGATTGCTATTGCTTGTCATTTTTCTCGGCCATCATTTGTCTGACCTTTCTCTTCTTGCCGGCTGTCGCGGCAGCAGGCGCGGCTTCCTTGACTTGGTCAAGGTCAGTAGTTTCTCCACTGGGGCCAGCTGCGACCACGCTGGGGTTGACATCAGAGAGATAACACTCATTAGCCATCTTTTGGTCTCTCCGAAGGGAGCCAACTGTTTCATCATCCTTCTCAAACTTGAGGAGCATAAGAGAAATAATGATAACAGCCTTGGATTTATTCAGGGTGGGACGCCCCAAAATCATGTTATAGGCCGTCGGCTCTTCAACAACTAAGAACCGGATCACCATGTCGACCCTCTCCTTTTTCGCCCAGACGAATGGGTAGGTCTATTCGACCTACCGGATGTACCACACCACCCCTAAATCCCACTAAGGGATGAGAGACCTGGTGCATGCTCTCGGGCATGTACCTGAGCTTGGCCAGACACTTGTGACTGATGACATCAGACGAAATCCCAGTGTCAATGAGGATTCGGCCAACTCTTTGGTTGGCCACTTTGCATTCGATGACAACAGGGTCATCATGCGGCCTCCTGACTTTGCCCCTGTCATCCTCTGTAATTACAACTTCGGGAAGGAATCCTTGGGCGCCTGCCCCTCGTCGACCGAGTTGACATCGAGCCGTCTGATGTAGTCCTTGTTACCCCGGATCGTTAGGCCACCTCCAGCAAAGTCGCCTGCTATTGTATAGATCGGAGTCTCATCAATATTCGAATTATTAGAAGAGTGGGGCTTCTTCTTAGACGACTGCCCAGGGTTAGTTTGCAGGGTAACCTGGGACCTCAAAATATAAGACTTGAGAACTCCTTTATCAGCCAGATTTGGTTCAATAGCCGCTTGAGACTAAAGCATTCGTTGGTGTTATGGCCAATATCCTCATGGTAGTGGCAATATTTATTTTTGTTCCGATTTTTGGCAGAACCTTTCATAGCAGCCGACTTCTCAATGGAGACCCGGTCCTTAATCTCCATGAGGATGGAGTGATAGTCTTTATTGAATTCGTACTTTAGGGAGTACGTTTTTGTTTCTCTCTTTTTCTTCTGGTACGGCTGTTCAGAAGTATCAGTCACCCAGACTTCTTTAGTTTTCTTTTCTTTGTTAGCCGGCTTTAATGGCCGACTCTCTTTTTTTGTCAGACTTCTTAGAGTCCGACAGTTTACTGATGTTGCAGAGCTTAGTCGCCTGTATATAGGCGTCCGCCTCCATTAGTGCTTCTTGGAGGGTAGTAACTCTCTTCCTAACAAGGTCGAACTTGAAGGCCGACCTGTCTTTTAGACCTTTGAAAAAGTTTGTATAGGCCACCTCATCAGACAGTCCTTGAATCTGAATTCTCTTCTGATTGAATCGCCTGATGTATGATCGTAGGCCTTCCTTCTCTCTCTGATGTATAGCTCCCAAGTCAAGACTTGTTTTCTTCACAGGGATGTTCATTGAGAAGTTGGACACAAATAAGTATGCAAGCGTCTGGAAATTATTGATGCATCCGGCTGGCAGGTTGCCGAACCATTGTTGGGCGACGCCCTTCAATGTGGCCGGGAAGCATCGACACCATGCGACATCATCCAACCCTTGTAGATACCTCAATGTGGTACCGTTATAGGCACCTACCAACACATTTTTCACCTTGGCCGGTTGTGCGGCCTTAGTTATTTCCTTGGAGAACGCAGAGGGTTTTTCTCCAAGTCTTAGCAGTCGAAGCTGCCAGTCCAAGGTTTGGACATTATGTGCCGCCTGCCCCTCGAAGAGGGTCGGCTGCATATAAGGTTGTCCATACGGTATATATGGCTGTTGAGGCACATACGGGGCTACATGGAGCATCTGAGGACTAGAGTGGGCAGACATGCCGCCTATCTGGTTCTCTTGGTTTGATTGTGAATACCTCATTGAGGTATTCTGAGATCTCTCTTGCAAGTTTAACGTTGAGGCCGAATCTGACAGTCGCATGTTCTTCTTCTGCTGGATTAACATCCGGGCATCAGAATAAGTTTTCTTTGAACCATCCGGTTGTACATGCTAGATGGCTTCCTTTTCCCTGGCTCAGGGAACCGGAGTTTAGCCAAATTTAACAAGGGCCTCTGCCCCTCCCTAGATTTAGGGTAAGGAGTGGCCTCTCGGTCTTTGACTGGCTTATTCCTCCCAGAATGAGAGGGCTTCTTGGCAGACTGTTCCCTGGTGGAAACAACCGTCCGTTTATCAATCAGGTCCTTAATCTCCCCTTTGAAACTTGTAATGAGAGTCATGAGCTCATTTTTGGTGATAGGGATGGAACCTTCGGCCACCTGGGGTTGACCAGCCGACTGGTTCACTAGGGCCCTCCTGTTCGTCATTCTGTTCCCTCCTTTCGACGGGACAGATGCGCCTAGTCCTTAGGGACCCATCAGGGGTCGTGTGCGTGTCATCCCCGTAGTCGTCATCTGTATCCTGGTCTATATAGACATGGACGTCGGCCATAGGCCGTTTCTCATTAAGAGGCGATACAGGTTCTTGTGAATCCATCTTAGAAGTACTCTCCCCACAGACTGCGCCAAATGTTTCGGGGTTTTTTAGATGTCCTACGGGAGAGTTACAACACCAAGACTGACCTTTGGACACATGTACCTGCAAAACAACGGAGACTCCTATGGGTGGGAGTTCCGCCTCCAACGATCAAGTGAGAACGCGTTCGGATGTAAAGATGCGGAAAGTAAAGGGGATCAGGCTCCTCTCGGAAGGGGAGTGATCATCCGACTGCCTAAGACAATCTTGATATCTGAGCCTTAGCTCTCAAAGAGTGCAATTAATGTTGGGTTTTCTGCGTAGCAATCAATGTACACGTGTGTTTGGGAATTTTCTGAATGATGTTCCTCAGAGGGAACATCTTCCTTTTATAGGGTCTTGAAATGTGTGCCCATTACTAGGTTTTTAGAAACCTAGGACTGACTGGGCTTGCCTAGGTATTTGGGCCATTAAAGGCCACTTTCCTAGTTGGCAACCTGCCGGCCACGTGTTGTGGCCTGATTGGTCCACCTTGGACCTCTCACGAGGTGACACGTGGCGGGCTCTGGTTGGTCCACGTGAATGACACGTGGCGGAGCTTCATTGGTCCACATGGCGAGGAAAAATCCCTTTATCAACTATCATCAGATAACTTCTCCTTCTCCTCCTTGTCATCAGATAACTTCTCCTGATCCTCCTTGTCATCAGATAACTTCTCCTGCTGCTCCTTATCATAAGATAACTTCTGCTGCTCATTAACATCTAATGCTTTCTCCTACTCATTAAAATTTACAATAAGAAAAAATCAGCTATTATTTAATTTTGACTAAATCACACTATGAACTACCAAAAATCATTTTCAGGGGTAACAGGAACAATACATTCTTCCTTGAACACAACTCCTCTCATGTATATGTTACTGTCCCCAACTCTGACTGAAAAGAAATATCCTGCATCAAAGGCATACTCTAGAACTCCTGTAACCACCTTCCCTACCATCTCATCATATTCCTGATCATTATCATCATCGACAACTTCAGTACTTTCTTTTACTTTTGAAAGAATGCTTTAATCTAAATTATTCATACTTGTGAAGAAGAAAATGAAATCAAAATTGTCTAGCCTTCAAATTGATTAATCATTCGCCATTGATAATCACGGAGCTTCGTTGTGCAGATAGAATAATTGAGAAAGTCAAATGAAGATGAAGTTATTCGTGGTTTTGTTATTCAGCTTTGTATTTTAATCTCGACTGTTGAATTTCATAAAATCTAATGGCTGGTATTGGTTCTCACATAGATGAAGGTTCTCACATAGATGAAGGTTCTCACCGGATCCCGAATCGGTTTACAGTAGTAATGATAGCCCTAGTAGTAGTACAATGAATTTACCTGAATTTTGCCGTTTGATTGAATCTAACATCAATGACGAATCTAGCATTTTTTATAAGTGGGTTCAAAAAACATAAACAAATTCTACAAAAAATTATTCATAAATTAACAAATTACGTAAAACTATATATATATATTATATTTCACATTGTTGACACATATATGTGTATTGATATGGAGTAGATATTAGATTATTCATAATTTTTATGTTATCTTTCTCATATTAAACCAAATGTCACTGAGTACTCAAAAAATTCACTAAATGCCATCAAGGTTTTCAAAATTCACCAAATGTCACTGACAAACAATACAATGACACCTCGTGCCATTAATCGCATATGGATGTTAGTTCTCCGTTAATGCAATTCATATTTCACCAAATGCCATTACTTTGGAAAATTATTTCACCAAATGCCATTACTTTTTAAAATTAATACACAGTAATCATTTATTTTAATAAATAAAAATAATACTTTTTCTCGATTTTCGTGACAAAAATTGCTAGGTAAAGTTGTGGGGGTCATTTTGACCCTTTATGGGTACATATTAATCTCGAAATTGGCAAAAAAAAAAAACGTAAATGCCCAATTTTGTGTGTTGAAAAATATCTTGATTAGCGTGTCGTTATTTTATAACCATGAAAATTGATCGGATAAGGTTTTGGGGGTCATTTTGACCCTTTATGTGTACAAATTAAGTTCAGAATTGGCAAAAAATTAAAGACGCGCTAATCGAGACAAAAATTGCTTGGGTAAAGTTTTGGAGTTCATTTTGATCCTTTACGTTATTTTTTTTGCTAATTCCGAGCTTAATTTGTACCTACAAAGAATCAAAATGACCCCCAAAACCTTACACGATCAATTTTCATGGTTAAAAAATAACGACGCGCTAATCGAGATATTTTTCAACACACGAAACGGGGCATTTAGATTTTTTTTTGCCAATTCTGAGCTTAATTTTTACTCATAAAGGATCAAAATGAACCCAAAACTTTACCCGAGCAATTTTTGTCACGAAAAACGAGAAAAAAATATTTTTTTTAATTTTTAAAAAATAAATGATTAAAATGAACCAGTCAAATCATGACATGTGTCATGATTTAATCTTAATGACTAATGGATTAACGGCCGTTAGTCATTAATGGCATTTGGTGAATTTTTTAAAAGTTCGATGACGTTTGGTGAATTTTGAAAACCTTGATGGCATTTGGTGAATTTTAAAAGCTCGATGACATTTGGTGAATTTTTTAAGTACTTAGTGGCATTTGGTGAAATAGCCGTAAATATTTTAACAAATTTTAAAAAAAGAATTAAGTGCGGTTAATTGACCCCATAACTTTGACCTTAGATCCGCCCCTGACCAACCTTAGCCTTTTTAAAATCTCGTCACTACCATCAGTATATTCGTTGGTGTAGGAACTTGAGTAAGTGACGTCCATGTCAAAGAACAGTCTATCGATGTAGTAATTTGAACCGTGATCCATACGTGTCGTGTAACAACATAACATCAAAGTCATTCTCCTTGAGTTTTGTCTATTCCTTAGGAACATTATATGGATTACTATTGATTCCCTGATTGATTCATATTTTATATATCGAAATAATTTGAGCGCAATGAAATGGTCAAACCGTAAAGCCAATGGGTATACTAACCTCATTACAGTTGCCTTTAGTGGTATACTAACAATAACAATGGTGGAAGCAATATGCATAGTGTGTTACTTTAATACCAACACCGTCGTCCGATCCATTACTAACAACACCACGCAAAACAAATGTTTGGTAGTATTAACATTATATACGAACTATGTTTTTCGGCTTTTCATAACTTGAACAACTTCATTTGGTGGAGAACATTGCTTTGATGACGTCATCTACCATTTGAGGGTATTCTTTCTCCTTGATGTAGGTAGTCATTATCCAGCGCATTAACACGGCCATATCTTGCATATTTCATAATATAATTCCATTAAATGCAAAGTGTGTTTCTTTAATACCAACAACGTAGTCCAACACCACCAACGCTACGCAAAACAAACGTGTAACAATATTAACATTATATACCAACAACCAATTCGAAAGGGTTAATGGGACATCATTTGTAAATTTAAAAGACTTTGACTTATAATCTGCGAATTGGGGGGGGGGGGGGGTAAAATACGTAATGTGTAATCTAGGAGAAAATTTGAGTTTTTGTAATTCTTACACGACTACAACTACAAATTTGTTTGTCTATAATTATACGTGTTATACAAGAATAAACCCTTTGGAAGGGCCTTGCCAGCAATAACATACTTCCGACGACCATATTTTCACTTAGTATGACTGGCTGGTGTCTAACAAAGTACCAACGAAACATGTTGTCATATGAACAGGGTTGCAATTTATTATTTCTTTAGGCACGTTTGTGGGAGGGAATTATCGCGCCAATTAAGTATTCAACCATATGCCTCCTCATTATCCTATATAATAGATCAGTAAATTGTTCAAACATTGAACCTAGTAAATAAAAAAATGTCAAGGGTTTCTTTTGGAAAAGCTTTAAATCAGTAAATTTTAGGAGATTTGGACATTGTAGTGTTCAAAACTTTAGTAAGATTTTAGAAGTTGGATAGTAATGGTGTTATCTGTCAATGAACTTCTTCCAATTAATATTGGTCTCAGCAAACGACATATTTTTAATGCATGTTCCACGTCATGTTACATTAGGGGAATCTTAAACAGTACAATCAGACACAAAACCAAATTAATTGGTTCATATATAGTTACTAACTGTTTGTTTCTTGGTAGGTAAAATTATGTTGGTATTAAGAGGTACCAATAGGTATATTAATCATACCAACACATAAATAAATACCAACAATATTGTTCGTGGTATATCATTTTCACTATAGTACTACCAACTAGACTGGAAAATAGCATAATTGAACAGCTATCAAACACTGCACATGGTTCTGGCTTGTGGCTAATAAAATGGCACATTATCATCTACGCAAAACCCACACATCAAAGACAGAGCTTCCATACTTCATGAGACTATGCTCAACAAACGACAATCAGACGCCTATCCTCATCCAACATCATCACTAACAACACCAACTTTACACATGAAGTTTTCATACTGAAAAGAGGAAAAAAAAAGGGAAAAAAATTAAACAAAATCAGCTCACAACACTAAATTATGCACACCTAAATTACATCCGTAATAATAACTAATATACCACCAAAAAAAGGCCTACATCCAGCAGATACCAACAAACATACTAGAGATACCAACAAAAAACTAGAGATACCAACAAACAAACTGGAGATACCAACAATAAAACTAGAGATAAAAACAAACACACAATACACCATTTAAACTAATACAATATTCAGATAAATTTTATTATCATAAACGAACCCTAACAACTAAGCATAACACAAACTGGAGATACCAACAATAAAACTAGATATACAAACAAACACACAATACACCATTTAAACTAATACAATATTCAGATAAATTTTATTATCATAAACGAACCCTAACAACTAAGCATAACCCTAACAAACTTCCATAACACTACATTTTGAATAAAATAACACAATATTTAAAGCAAGAACCCTAAATTATTCATACTTTATTACTCATACATATAAACAATTCGAAAACCCTACCTTTTTCTTATATGGACACTCATTTTAAATTCGAATAAACCCTAACTTCAATATCAACATAAAATTCTTTAATGTTACAACTAATATTATAATAAATCATACTTCAAATTAACATATTTTGATACCAAATACCACCATTTTTGTACGAACACACGCAATTATAAAATCCCCAAACCCTATATTAAACTAAACTATATCCTTTAAAGTATTAGACAATATCAACTCAATTTGAATCAATTACCAGCCATTGAAATTAATAATGCATCGACATTTTCATGATAATTCCAATTACAATCCCAATTATTAACCCTAACTTCATAAATCGCAATTAAATTGAACAATAACACTTACTTGTACTGGAATTAGGGACAATCGAAGAACAACGCCAACATAGAACCTTCAAATCGCAACCTTGAAGATGAATTTTTCGCCTTCTTCTCTCTCTTTCTTAAACAAGTGTTTTCTCTCTCCTCTTTCAAGCGTTATTTTAACTTTTGTACTACAAAAAAATGTCCATATAGAAACGGAATTCTAGCGACTGAATTCAATCCGTTTCTAAATTAGAGATGACGGAATTAAAAAATTCGTCTCCAAATTAGTTTAGAAACGGAATTAAAAAATCCGTTTCTAAATTAGAGACGGAATTAAAAAAATCTATCTCTAAATTAGAAACGGAATTGAAAATACGTCTCTAAATTAGAAACAGATTTTTTTCCGTTGATAAATTAGAAACGGATTTTTTTCCGTTGCTAAATTTAGAGACGATTTTTTTTTTTTCCGTTGCTAAATTAGAGATGGATTTTTTTTTTTCCGTTGCTGATATGAGCGACGGATTTTTAATTCCGTCTCTAAATTATTTTCGAAACGAATTATGTAAAATATTACTTTAGACACGAATTATGTAAACTAAAATCCGTCTCTGAACTAGAGACGGATTTGAAAATCCGTTTCTAAACTAGAGACAGATTTTAAATTCCGTCTCTAATATTTCTTTCACTTATTATCAATTGCGTAGAAGTAAACAAATAATATTTGGTATAGTTGGTAAGAGTTTCACTATGTGACTTTGAGGTCACGGGTTCGACTCCTACCTATTGCTATTCTTGAGATTGGGGATTCAAGGAGTCTTACATGCAAAGCCGAGGCGGGTTGACCCGAGTTAGGTCGAACCGAATAGCATCTACTTTTAGACATAAAATAATTTTTTCCGTTGCTAAATTTAGAGACGGATTTTTTTTTTTTCGTTGCTAATACCAGCGACATATAAAAATAATCCGTTGCTAAAACCAGCGACAGAAATAAAAATCTGTAGCTAAAACCAGCGACGGAATTAAAAATCAGTTGCTAAGTTCAGCAACGGAAAACACATACAACGTTGCTAGTCTCATTTAGCGACAACAGTTTTGCCAACGGAGTAATTCCGTTTCAAAATTTGTTGCTAGCTATATTTAGCGACAGAAAAGTACAATCTAGCAACAGATTTGATTTGTTGCTAAAATGTCTATTTTTTTGTAGTGTAGAAACCCCCCCTTTTTTTTCCTTTTTGTTTTCTTTTTTTTTTTAAGAAAAAAAAAAAACAAAAAAAAATGAACAGTCAACCAAAAGGGGGACCACTACTGACCTCCTTGTCTTCCATTTTATGTCAATTACTAAGACACCCTTCCCTAGAGACCATTAGGGCTAAAGTTCCTAGAGCCTGAGAATTCCTCAAAAGTTTTTAGGAGTGGTCTTTACCTTTTCCAAGCCTTTTAGGAATAGTTTTGATGGGATTTTTTTTTTTTTTTTAATTTTTTATTGAGAATGTGACACATGGATGATAGTGATGTCACGTACAGTTATTATTTTAGTTATTAGATAGATGGGAGAGAGAAACAGTAAAATACAAAGTATTAGTGCAATTAGTATTAGTATAAAGCAGTAAAGAAAACTAATTTTTAAAAATAATGCAAATGAGTGAGAGATAAAAAGAGTAAATTGATCCTACACTGTTACACTTAATTAGAAACAAAGGGTGTAATAAATTGATGATGAAAAGATATTGATTACTATCAAGGTTGTGTTTTAATAATGTGATTTTTACCTGTTTAAATTTACATAAACTAATTAAACCGTTTTAATAAAATGTATTGTAGTCGTAATTTAAACTTGGGTATTACTTGTAGGAATTTATTTTCCTAAAGTTATAAGATGAAAAGAATAGGGCCCAAGTTTAAGGACTCAATCCAAGAATGTACTTCCTCCGAAACCTTCACCATTGCAAGGATGTATGCACCGAAGTTACTTCATGTACAACTTATTCTTACGATATCTTGTTCGATACGTCCATACACTTAAATCCAGCGTTAGCCTAACCCCAGAGGTGCCAAGGCACAAATCACAAGAGAATACTAAGTTGAAGTTAACTAAAAAACGAAGTGAAAGACATTCTTTGTGTATTGGAGATTGAGGCTTATTTAATTAATGACAAATTAACATGAAATTTATGGAAGATAGTGACATCCCATAACTACAAATTAAGTGGACCTCTTGAAATCATAAATTTCCATTATGATGAATTCACATGACAAGTACTTGATGATCATCTTCTTGTGAAAATAAAGTAGAAACTTCTTGGTCCCTTAATTACAACCGTTTGTATTTATGTTTTTTTAATTTCTTCTATACACATGTTTCACCTACTTCTATGATGAATGGATCTTCTATTTTTATATACTTGTATCATTTTTTGGTACTATTTATCTCATATTTTCTTGCTTGTTTGTACGCAAAAATGATAATAAAACAATTATTATTGTCTTTGTCCTTGTATTTATTGAGTAATAAGTAAATTTTGATTATTAATTTGTAAAATTATAGTGAATGATATGTGAAAATAGTTCTTGAATCATAAGATCTTTCTGATGTATGTATGGATGAGTCTTAGTAGGGACGTGAACAATGGCCAAAGTCAAAAGTATTATTAATCAACCTTAATTACTACTTCAAACTATGATGAAATTAGCTAAAACCTACAAATGAAAAGAAAATTTATGTTGGGAACCTAAGTAATAAAGAGATGTTGATAACAATGAGAAAGTGAAATTAATAAATAACCTTTAAGCAATAAAATTGTGTGGTTAACTAAATTCTTGAAAGATTTATTAGATAAGAAAAAAAGATATCTAAGCGTATGTGCTAAATTTGACCTTTTTAAATTCATTAAATAAACTAAAAAAAATAAAAAAAAACTCCTATTAATCATCCATGTCAACAATTCATAGTTGAATCAATTAACGTTTTTAATGCGTTAATGATAAACCGCTACCAGTGATTAATTCTACTAATAACCTACTTCAATTAGCAGTTTCATACTTGGTATAGATTTATGCAAACTATTCTACCACATACCGAGTCTCATTTCTTGGATTCATTCCCTCTTAAACCGCTAAAATTAATTTGACAAAACTGCAAATTAATCTTAAACAAAAACTTCATGTATTGGTGTATATAAAGGCCAATTCTTATCCAATTTTAGCCAAAATGGAAAAGTATGAATTTAATGAGCTAAAGATCGAGTTTGATGGTAAATGTCCACTTTGAGCAGAATCCTCCGACAGCTAAGTCTAATGGATGAAAAATAAATAATTGAAACCAAATATATTGGGCCCATTTGGGTCACTATCATCCTTTTTGGCCCAAATTAGGGACCACGTGGCCCATTAAAATCCCCTTCATTAACTAATGATTTCCTCAAAATCATACGTAATATTCAACTCAAAATCTTGTAGTCTTCATGTTAAGCTAAAAAGATTAGAAAGATGTATTTGTCTCTTTACCTTTAATTGACAAAGTGTCTTAATTAAGCCTTTATCTTTTTCTTTGTTTATTTGGTTATGATTTTAATGTTTAATAATAATAAATAATTATTGAGTTGTTTTTGTATTATTATTGGAATGATTATGATATGCTTCACCAACTCGTGCGGGTTAAAGCTTCTTAAAAAGAAGCCAAGGCTTCGATGACTTCTTAACTTGTGTTTGTTGCTTTTCTTTCTATATACTTGTAGTCATCATTAAAACTTGAACACCTTCCGAGTTATAAAATTATTCGATCCGTCTTAGTTTAATTGCTCCATATTCAGTACAAGGATTAAAGTGACATACATCAAAATTATTATTTCGTATATTGTGGTATACAAAGATCAAAATGAATCTTGTGCAAGACACTTCACTCGACTTAGGTTCGCCCTCATACTGCCTAGCAGAGGCGTGGATGAAGACATGAGATGGCGGCTAACACAGTAAGATCAACCATATTGTGGAGAATCCGACATCAATAGAAAATAAAAGTACTAGTTAAAATTAAATTAGGAGCCTATAAACCACATAATTGATCTTAAAAACTATTAATCATAAAAACTATTGTTAAGTCACCATATTTCATAAGTTCATAGTAATACATTACCACTCAAAACTGAGAACAGCTAAATACTTTGTAAATAACATATAATAACAGTTTAATAATAATGTACTCCGTAATACTAACAATAAACTACAAATTAATATATAAAATAAAAGTTAAAAACTATCCACATTTCTGCTTTTCCACATTATTTCTTCTGAGTTCATTCACCTCATATAACAAAAAAATTAAATAAATCAAAGCAAAAATCTTTGCCACATAAACTAAATTAATTAACTAGGCACAACAAAAAATTTAATTAATTAGAGGGAAAAAAAAAAACCCTTTTTTTAGACAATAATAATATGTCTAGTATGAAATTCCAAAATTACCCTCGCCACTCGTTGCACTGCGCAGTAGGTCGTGTCTTGGCATCCCCAGCTTTCAACGGGCAAGCTGACTGTGTTGGTGGGACCATACAATTATACTGTAAACACAACACACTACTTAGAGGAATCTCAGCCGTCTGATTCATCTGAAATCCTGTCAGATAGTTATGCTGCAAGTATAACGTTTGTATCGTTGCATCCATCAGCCGGTCCACAAAGCTCTCCGGAACCGAACCGAAGAACCGGTTATTGTTCAGGAATAGATTCTGAACCGTTGAGAGCATTGGCGATACTTGGCCCGATAATCTGTTGTAGCTTAAATCAATGGTTGCGATTGTTACTTGGGAATCGGGCTGAACCGGGCCGAAGAACTGGTTTCTTTGTAGCTGAAGGTTGGAAATTGGGAAGGTGAATATTTGACATGGTATTAAACCGGTGAAGTGGTTCATGCTTAGGTCGAGGTAATTCAACCGGTTAAGCTTGGGCAATGTAGTGAAAACCGGTCCGATTAGTTTGTTCCACCCGAGCGAAAGGTACTGGACCGAAGGCGGGAACGAATCGGATTGGAGAGGACCGGTTAGATTGTTGTGCATCAAGTCGACTCGAGTTAGCGAGTTTGAGATGAAAGAAGGCAACGGACCGTCAAGGTGGTTATGACAGAGAATAAGGTTCGAAAGAACCGGGAGTGAACCAAGAGGTCGAGGGATCGAACCGGTAAGCTGATTGTAGCTTAAGTCAAGAGTGTGCAAACTTCTTAGCTCTCCAAAACCAGCAGGAATATCTCCGGTTAAGAAATTCCTACTTACGGCGAAAAAACCGAAGATTTGACAACTCCGATATTGTACCGGGTATTCGACCCATGACCCGACCTGGAACAATGGTGAACTCCGCAAGTGAAGATAGTTTCCCGATCGCCGGGTCAATCCGGCCCGTTAGGCCCGGTGATCCGGACCGTGGATCGCCGAGGTTGAGAGCGATGACCTTGTCGGAATCACAGTAAACTCCGGGGAAGTTACATGGGTCAGATGTGAAGTCCCATGACTGAAAGAAATTCGACCCCGGAACATCTCGTAACGATTTCCGTATCGATTGCAATGCTAGGAAATCAAGCGGGTCTAGAATCGCCACTGATTGAAAACAACATTGTTGCAACCATATCATCAATATGTAAACAACCGCCTTCCTCCAACAACAACCCATCATATTCGATAAATCAAACCAGAAATACAATTATGAATATATATTATATATATGAGTGTATTTGTATGTGATTAATCTGTTAGTTATAATTTGATGATCATATATATAGAAGGAGAAGAAGAGAAAGAACGGGGTAATGGGAGACAAAAGTTCAGAGAAATTTGCTTTTCCGTGAGGAGCTTACCAAACTTCTCGTGTAGGCTTTAATGGAGGAGACAGACAAAGCCAAGTAAATGAAAGAGGAAAAAAAAAAAAAAAAGAGAGATAAAATTAGCTTATCAAAGAAGCAAAAGAAATAAAGAAAGATAGGAGAGAGAATGAATTTGTAGTATTTCTTGTTCTGCAACTTTTTGTTAAGTTGGCTTACAAGAGAAGAGGAAATGACTACTTCCAACTGCTATACTTGGAACTAACATCAACATGAGCAAATTTTTATTTATTTTTTGTTATTTTATTATTATTTTAATGGGTTTTGGGTTTTGTTATGGGGATTTGAGTTAGGGACCAAACGGTTGTCCGAGCCTACGTGACAATGGTTTTATTAGGTTCGGGTGCCATGTCAGCATGGTTAGTGTGTTGTAGTAAACGAGGACCACGTGATTTGGCGGTTAGCTGATACTACTATTAGAGGAGGAAACAGCTCATCTTCTCCTAAAGCTATTGACAATATTTATCCCTTTATTTTGTTTTCCTTTTTGTTTTTAGCTTTTTTTCTCGTGAAGTCTTTTTCTAGACCATTTTAGTACTCCTTATACTTTCTTTGAAGTGGATTGACACCATTTAGTACTACTGATTTTTCATTTTTCTTATTTGACAAAATATTTGGATTATTTTCTTTGGTGTTTTTGTTTTACTTGTAACATACTTGGACTCATCCCGTTAATCGTTAAATAATTGTATCATATGATTTTTCACACTATTTGATACACTGCTTTGACTATAAGTATCTTTAATTATAAGTTGTTAAATATCATATATACATATATAACTAGCTTAGGCCCCGTGTTATGCACGGTAAGTGTATTTTTTTTTTTTTTACAAAAATAATTATATCTAACAAATAAAAGTGATGCTTATAATATGAATCAATTTTATTACAGAATATTACTTTTTTGGCAAAATCTAATATCGCTCCGTTTATCGGATAATTAAAAAGGAGCTGAAATAATATTTTAGGTAAATGTGTATGGAAGAATTATGAACACCAAATAAAAAAGGAGTATTTTGTAATATAAAAAATTTGGAATGATATTATTATAATTGTATCAAATATTCAAGAAAAAAATGATTAAAAAGGAAAGGAGAGTTTTAGAAGGAAAAAACAGCATCAGGATGTGACATGTGTCACTCCCAATATCTATTTTAGTGTTAAGTTTTTGATTACTGTTGAAATGCTTCTAATTAGATTTCACTTTACTCTATTTCCATCCATAAAGTATTGAGAGATTTTAGACTCCTCAATGATCACAATTTTAAAAATTGACCATGAAAAAAAATGGTGCATTTATTTATTAGTAACGAATGAAGTATCATATTTTCGAGTTTTTCTAAGAAGTGATGAGATAGTATAAATTAGTAATTCGTTTCATAAATAATTTGCACTCGTATAATTTATTACAATCTTAAAAATTCAACTCTACAATGAATTTTAAGTGATTTTGATTGATAAATTTGTTACATTCTATGATAAGTTTTGTTCAAGTTCAATTGTTTGAGTTTAGGGCTTGTTCACTTTATCTTACAAAAAATAAGTTCAGTTCAGCAAAAATAAGGTAAAGTGAACAAGGTCTTAGTATAGTACAAGTTGTTTTATGGATAAATATTTATGTGAGATAAATAGGTTAATATTTTGACTTCAAACAGATGAATCAGACGATAATTTTATTCAAGACTACAATAGATCGATATACCATCTCAAAAGAATACTGTAAATCATAACGATATGAATGACGACGTAAGGGTATGAAAAATGTACAATTTGCAACAACGATTGTAATTTTGCTAAAAAGATGTTTTTATTCGATTTAGTTGCCATGTACTCTTTCCGTAATTAATTAATTGGTATATTTCTCTTGACATGGAGTTTTAGGAGGAATTAGAGGTGGGCGGCACGAGCACGGCACGGTGGTGGCACGACCCATCACGAGCCCGCCATAGGCACAGCACGGCACGGTGGCCCAGCCGTGGGCCGTGCCGTGAACAAAATTTTCGGAAATCGGCACGAGCACGGCACGGCACGGGTGGGCGGCACGGCGTTTGGCCTGCAGGCTGGCTCGCGAGCACGACCCAACATGGCACACGGCCCGGCCCGGCACGACCCGTGCATAGTAACGGCTACTTTCTCCAATAGCCAAAAACGGCTATATTAACAGCTACTTTCAGCTTCCTAATTCCTATAAATACTTCACTTCTTCCTCTATTTTTTTCCACAATTCATCAACTCATCTATTCTCAAATCTCTTATTCTTTAATTCTCTTATTCTCTAATTCCTACTCTCTTATAATCTTTACTTCTAAAAAAACAATCTCATATAATATTTAATTCTCTAATTCTCTCAATTATAAAAATTAAAAAAAAAATTATAAGTTCGGGAAATTAATTAGCGGAAAGCAATCGAAGCGTCGTTGTAAGATCTAACTCAACGTTGTTATTATTATTATTATTATTATTATTATTATTATTATTATTGTTATTATTATTATTATTATTATTATCATTATTATTATTATTATTATTATTATTATTATTATTATTGTTTCGGGGTTTTCTGATGTCCTGCGGGAGAGTTACAATTCTGAGACTGGAACCGAACGCCTGTACCTGCAAAACAAACGGATGCTCCGGACGATTGGAGATCCGCCTCCGACGATCAAGTTAGTACTTGATTAAGGAGTAATTAATGCGGAAAAGTAATTGGGTCTCTCTAGGTGAGAGTATTAAATGTGCGTAATCCCTCTTAATGAGAATTAACGGGCATATTTATATGCCTTGGGATGCGTGCCAGTACTAGGTTTAGGTTAAACCTAAGGCTAACTGGGCCTCCCACAAAGATTGGGCCTTGTTGGCCGGTTTTCCCATTTGGCATGGGTGGACACGTGTCACATTGCAATTGGTCCAAGGAGGACGAATCTCTTGATGACACGTGGCGCAGGCTCCTATTGGCCTTCATGAAGGACACGTGGCGAAACCTGGCTGGCCCACGTGTCGGATGCTGATTGGTGGATAAAAAACCCCTAATCATTTGCCCCTCACAGGTGGCACGTGACTGGTCACGTGTTACCTGTGACAGGTGTCGCACCGTGACAGGCAACGGCCTGCTACAGGTGTCACTCGGCGAAAGGCCGAGAGATTCTCCCGCCCAAATTTTGAATTTTGGAAGTGACCCTTCGCCTTCTCACTTTGCCTATATAAGGGTGTGTCGACTTCAGTCATTTTCACACTTGAGAACTTTTTAGAGAGAACATTCGGACCCCTGAACTTGCTCTGACATTTCGGACTCTTTCTGCCTACCGCCTGCTCTGACAAGCCGACTACACAGAATTTCCAGAACTCCGTCAACTTCACTCGTTCAGGTAACCGTCGGTTCTCTTACTCTTAATTTTCTCTTTATTTTATTCTTTTTTGGAATGGCACCACGGAAGCACACGACACGACCTAGGTTAGTGATCAGCCGGTCACCGAGGACGGCTGAATCTAGGACTAGGAGTGCCGCCTGCCCTTTTCCGGACCCATCTTTGCCCTTTATACAAAGTCCGACTGTCTCTGTGTCTATGTAGAACATGATGGCCAGAACAAAAAGGACTGCTAGGATCTCGAACTCAGACGGCTCCTCCCACAGGGTGCCGATTAGTGAAACATCTGACCAGGCGCCAGATGTGGAAGTTAACCAAAGCGGCTTGAAAGCCGACAGTTCTGAGGGAGGGGTCAAAGTGACCCCTTCCCATTTTTGCAGTTGACAAGTCTACATTCTCTCCTGCTCCTTTTGAAGGAGAGAAGGCGGGCCCCTCTGGGAGAGGGGAGGAGTCGTCCTCTTCGGACTCTTCAGAGGACGAATCCGAGTCTAGTTCTTCTGGTCATGCCTCTTTGGACACAGAAGAGAAAAACAGCCGCCTACAAGAGGCGAGGCTTTCTCACGCAGTTGAGAAGGGGGACAATTGGGCGGAGCCATCCGCCTCTTACCGAGAGCAAAATACCCCTTACTACAGCACTGTCTCACGGGGCCGGATCACGGCCATGCAAGAGAGAGTGGGGAGCTTTATTGCGAACCACACAATGGGCCCCGGCTTTTTAGTTTTCGTGCCGGATCCAGAAGACACAGTCGTCTGGCCGGCTGGTACTAGTTATGATGACGCCTGTTTTGGCTGCTACGAGGCGGCCATCAGGGCTGGGCTGCGCTTCCCACTACATCCGGCTGTTCAGCGGATCTTGGATGGGTATGAGTTGGGGTTATGGAAGTTAGCCCCAAACTCCTGGGTCAACGTACTCGGCTATGTGGCCGGGTGCGAACTGCACGGGGTGGAGCCAAACTTCGAGGCTTTCGCCCACATGAACTACCTCAGCCGGACCCCTAAGGCAGGCGGTACCGGCTGGTATCAATTGACGAGCCACAAAGGCTACCTCATGACAAGAGGTAAAGCAAACAAGTGGAAGGATTGGCGAAGCACCTTCCTTATTATTGAAAGTTCAGACACAGAGCTGAACAAGCGCTTCAACAGGTGGAACAGGAATCCGCCTCTTCTTGCAGGCGGCCGCAGCATGCCGCTTGTTCCCCCCAAAGCCAAGAAAGAGATCCTGGATAAAGGACTCTTTAAAGTAGAGTCGAGGGTCGACT
Source organism: Chenopodium quinoa (assembly GCF_001683475.1). NCBI lineage: Eukaryota > Viridiplantae > Streptophyta > Magnoliopsida > Caryophyllales > Amaranthaceae > Chenopodium > Chenopodium quinoa. Next base: position 336,498 of record NW_018744501.1, on the reverse strand, counting down.
CTACTACAGGGGTACGAGAGCAGGTACCCCTGCACTGCGTCCCGAGCTTCAAATGGCTCTATGACGAGTACTTTCTGGCCGCCTGTGGCCTTAGCAGTCGGTGTTCAAGAGGTAGTCGGCCTGTCGAATACTCTTTTTTGCCATGAGTTACTGTTTATCTTTTTATTAACTTTGCTATTTGTTCTTGCAGCGGACGCCATGAGCAAAATTACCGCCTCCAAGACTGCGGCGGCCATGTTGCGAGCCTCTATCATGCAACAATCCTCAACCGACTCCCCCAACAAGGGGGCGCCCTTGGTGAGCTACGAACCTTTCACTCTCTTTTTGGAGTTGGGTTTATGCATATACTGACCGAGTGTTTTTTTTTTTTCTTTTTTTTTTAGACGGGCACTCCAAGAGCCTCTTCTTCCCAACAGCCGGACTCCAAGACCCGGAGGACGACTGTTGCGAGCTCTCCTGGTACTGCCAGGAAATATGCGGCGGCTGAGAAACATCCGTCCACTCCTTCTAAAACTCCAATCGGGCCGCCTAGAAGTATGAAGCTGTCCTTGTGAATGTAAACTTGCTCCCTTCTTCACTAGGTCTAACTCGTTTGTTTATGCTTGATGCAGCCGGCCCTCAGGAGCCAGACTTGATCGAGGTGGCCAAGTCTATGATCAAAGCCGTCCCTCCGGCTGAGAGGGAGGCGGTCAGGGGTGTCGGCACCCTTGACCTAGACGGGATTGCAGGGGTCCTTGTTGAGGTATACTTAGCATATTTTTGGTTATTTAAATTCCACGACGCCTGTTTTTTGTTTGAAAACTGACGCCTGTTCCTGTTTACTTAGGCCCTGCTTCGAGTGAACGGCCTTCGCAAGCCGCTTGACAGGAAGAACAAAGAGGTAAAGGCTGCAAAAGCTATGGCCGCCTCTGACTGTGATAAGGCAATGTTTCAAATTGCCCAAAATGAGGTTTTGACAATTGATATTCTTTATTATCAGGCGCAGGCTACTTTTGCTATCCGGGCTCAGTTAAAGGCGGCCCAGAAGAGAAATAATGAGTTGGAGGCGACCATCAACAATCTCAAGGCCGAGCTGAGAACTCTTCGCCAAAAAATGTCCTCATACGAAACCTTGGAGAAATCCTTGGCACACGTTAAGGAACGCCTGGTGACCCAGGAGAAGAGTCTTACTCAGGAACTCTCGGCAAAGGCCGAGCAAGAAAAGAAGGAGCTGGTCCGAGAGATGATGGAGGACTCTGCTCAGATCCAGCGCCTGACCTGGGGCCGCCTCTTCCCCAATGCCGACTTTTCCTCATGGGAAAAAACGTACCGCCAGTGTTCTGATAGATATAATCAAGAGATCCTGGCGGCTGCTGAGGACGAGGCGTTGGAGGAGGAGGAGCCGGTAGTGGCGCTTGTGCCGCTTGGGATGGATGCATCGAAGAAGGATGCAGCTGAAGCCGAGTCCAGCAAAAAGAGTGTTGACCAGGCGACAGCTGCTATTATTGAAGATTTGCCCCCTTCTTAAGCTTTATGTCTTCTTTTTACGGCCTGCGTGCCGTTTGTTTCTGTTTACCCGGCCAGGGGGCCGGGGTTCTGAATATTTTGCCGGTCTTAATGACCGGCTTCTTTTTGTATCTTTTACCCGGCCAAGGGGCCGGGGGTATGAATATTTATGCCGGTCCTTCTGGCCGGCTGTTAATGCCACGTGGATGCCTTTTTGCCAAAATGTTTCGAATTTGTTTCGTTTCGAATTTGTTAAGTATCGAAACTCTGATATCCAATTGCATACTTATACCGACTGTTTTGCATGGCCGATAGTTGCGGACAGGTACGAGGTAGTTAGTCACGCCACCTATGCCCCAGGACGACTGGTTGTCTGTTTCCAGGCTAAGCGATCAGTCGGCCACTTTAAAGACTGGATTCCCTTCAACCAAGTAGGAAGGTGGTTTCCTATCTGTCTTGTTTGTTTTGTTTTTTAGGCTAGAGACTCTAGTCGGTCCAGGCCGACTGTTCCCCGCCACATTTAATCTAGTGTGAACAGGCGCTGTATGAACACCTTTTTAGTCTCATACTAAATTTTTAAGGAGTGACCAAGTAAACATGATTGTTACCTAGTCGCCGAGTGACTGAGTAGTAGAGGTTTCAAGCGGTGGGTACCGGTTGTTCCCCTTTATTTGCCAATGTTTGTTGGCTATTAACTCATAAGATACCGACTGTTCTTATCCCAAGTAGTTCAGTCGGTTGTTTGACACGAATGGTTACTGCGAACACTTGTTTGACCTGATTAGTCAGTTAAGTGAGAGGTATCCTTGTCCGAGAAACGGCTACGTGGTTGTCTTGGTTAGACAGTCGTATAGGTGTCGTGTAATGATTTTATAGAACAATGTTCCACCCAAAAGGGAGCTGCTCCCTGCGACGAATTTCATCCGGATGGATGCCGTCGGACGCCTGCTATAATGTTGGGATAGGTCGAATTGAACTTATATTTGGATCAGTTGGCTTGGCGCCTGGTCTGATCATTTTAGCCATGAGCCTTTGATAGTTCTTGGTGAACTGTGTTATGGGAGAGTAGCCGGTTGTGTGGAACAAGCGGCGTGCCCCTCTTAAGTAAGAATAAAAATTAAACATGGAGAGTAGCCGACTGTTTGTCAGTAGGCATGCCCCTCTTAGTACAAAATTGAATGAAACATCAAACTTTTATTAAGTAGCCCTCGACTATTTACATCATTCAAAAGAAATATTTCTTAAGATTATCTACATTCCAGGTTCGAGGCAACGGTTGGCCGTCTGGTGTTCCCAGACGGTAGGTACCGTCCCTGACCTCTTCATAGATTTGGTAGGGTCCTTCCCAGTTGGGAGTTAATTTGTCAGACTCATTAGCCCTACCAACTGCTTCCATTTTTCTAAGTACAAAGTCCCCCACTTTGAGTGGACGCCTGTGTACTTTTTTGTTGTATGATCTAGTCATTCTCAGGCGGTAAATTTCATGGCGCAAGACAGCATTGCCCCTCCTTTCTAGGAGTGAGTCTAATGCCAGGCGCATGACTTCCCAATTTGCCTCTTCGTCATATAGCATTACTCGAAGAGTCGGCTCGTAGTGTTCAATTGGAAGAACAGCTTCCGCACCATAGGTTAGGAGGAATGGAGTTTCTCCAGTCGCCCCTTTTTCAGTCGTCCTAATGGCCCAGAGAACATGTGGTAATTCATCCGCCCATAGGCCGCCTGCTCGTTCAATCTTTTTCTTGAGACCGTCTGAGATGATTTTATTAAAGGCTTCTACCTGGCCGTTTGCTTGTGGACGGCCGACTGATGCAAAGTGGTGTGCAATTCCTTGGTCACCCAACCAGCTTTTGAGAACAGGCGTCTCAAATTGGGGACCATTATCAAAAACCATAGACATGGGAACCCCGAACCGAGTGATGACATTTTTCCAGATGAATGAAATTACATCCTTCGTCTTGATTCCCTTTACAGCCTCCGCCTCCACCCATTTAGTGAAGTAGTCGACTGCAACAAGTATGTACCTCCTTCCACCTGTAGCAGGCGTATAGGGACCTAGAATATCCATGACCCACTTAGCAAACGGTAGTGGGCTATGAATGGTAGTGAGGTCAGTAGCCGGACGGTGAATTAGTTTGCCAAACCTTTGGCACTTGTCACATTTTTTCACCATCTCCATTGCATCTGCTTCTAAAGTAGGCCAAAACTAGCCCTGCCGCCTTGTCCGTTGAGTAAGCGACTTGCCGCCTATATGGGAAGCGCAGTAACCAGAGTGAAGACCGTCTAGTATCTCTCGTCCCTTTTCTGGAGTAACACACTTTAAGTAGGGTTGAAAGTACCCTCTTTTGTGAAGTTCTCCCCTTATCATTTCAAAACTGGCTGCCTGTTTTTTCAGCGCAGCCGCCTGGTGATGATCATCCGGCAGGGTACCGTCTGTCAGATATTCCCTGATTGGATCCATCCAGGTTGAGCTTCTGTCTAGGATTCCAATAGGGTCTTCCTCGATGCTTCTCTTCTCCATTACTTCCCAAAAAACAGTTCGAGGAGTATCACAAGAGGCGGATGATGCTAATTTTGAAAGTGCATCCGCCTGGTTGTTTTCTGATCTCGGCACTTGAGTCAGATGAAAATCTTCAAGGGATTCGACTGCTTGTCGTACCGCCTGTAAGTACTTGATCATGGCCGGATGGGTTGCTTCGTATTCGCCATTATACTGACTCACTATCAATTGTGAATCGGAACAGGCGTCTACCTTTCGTGCCCCTGCCGCCTTGCACATGCGGATTCCGGCTAGTAAAGCTTCATATTCGGCCTCATTGTTTGAGGCCTGAAAACTGAAGCGTAGAGCATACTCGTACCTGTCGCCCTCTGGCGACTGACATATGACGCCTGCTCCACAACCATTTGAAGTAGAGCTTCCGTCCACATATACCTTCCAGACTTGGTCTGGATCTTGAGAATCAGGGGGACGAGTCATCTCAACAATAAAGTCAGCAAAGGCTTGCCCCTTCACTGCTTTTCTAGGCTCGAAAGTAACTTCGAGGCTCTGTATTTCTATGGCCTATTTGATCATCCGGCCTGACGACTCCATGGTGGTCAGTGGCCGCTTGATAGGTTGATCTGTATACACGACGACTGCATGTGCCAAAAAGTAGGGCTTCAATTTTTTAACAGCCATGAAGAGTGCAAGACCAAATTTCTCCACTAAGGGATACCTCAACTCGGCATTTTTCAGTACATGACTGACAAAGTAGACCGGGAGCTGACAGCCGTCTCTTTCAGCAAGAAGAACAGCGCTTAACGCATGATCAGAGACGGCCAGGTACATGTAGAGTACTTCTTTGGGCAAAGGGCTGACCAGCCTCGGCAAGGAATGCAAGTGAACTTTCAATTTCTGGAAGGCCGCCTCAGCATCCGGCCCCCATTCAAACCTTGCCTTCTTCTTAATGGCCTGGAAGAAGTATAAGCATTTGTCGCCTGATCGGCTTAGAAATCTTCCCAAAGCCGCCAGACAACCTGTTAACTTCTGAACCTCTCGGACGGTACGAGGCGACTGCATGTCGATGACCGCCTGCACCTTCTCAGGGTTCGCCTCTATTCCTCTCTGATTGATAAGGAATCCGAAAATTTCCCAGATTCAATTCCAAATACACATTTCTTGGGATTGAGCATGACATGGTGCCGCCTGAGTGTGGCGAAAGTTTCTCGGAGGTCCGAAAGATGATCTATCTGAAGCTTAGACTTAACGATCATATCATCAATGTATGCTTCGACGTTCCTCCCAATCTGATCAAAGAACACAGTGTTTATCATTCGCTGGAAGGTGGCCGGGGCATTCTTAAGACCAAACGACATGACCGTGTAACAGTATAACCCTTGATCAGTGACGAAGGCCGTCTTCTCCTGATCTTTCTTCCATAAAGGAATTTGATGGAAACCAGAGTAGGCGTCCATAAAGCTCATTAAAGCATGGCCGGCTGTTGAGTCGACCAGGTTATCAATTTTAGGCAGAGGGTAACTGTCTTTGGGGCACGCCTTGTTTAAGTCTGTGTAGTCTACACACATTCGCCAGGTGCCATTCGGCTTTTTAACAAGCACCACATTTGCAAGCCAATCTGGGAAGTAACATTGCCGAATGAACCCTGCATCAAGTAATTTTTTAACTTCGGCGGCTGCCGCCTGACTTCTTTCTTCGCCATGGTTCCGCTTCTTCTGCCTTACCGGCTTCTTTTTCGGATCCACAGCCAGTTTATGTACCACCAGGTCAGGACTAATGCCTGGCATTTCGTGGACTTCGAATGCAAAGATGTCCTTGTATTCTTTCAATAGTTTGTGAAAGTCGTCACCCAGGACTCTCAGAGCAGTCGTCCCAACTTTGACTGTTCGCTCAGGACGTGAGTCGTCTAAGATCAGGTCCGTATGCTCACCAGCCGGCTGAGGGCGGAATTCATCCGACCGCTCCTCTGCCAATGATTGCTATTTTCTGTCTTTTCTTGCGGCCCCCGTCTGGGCTGTTTTTCTCTTCTTGCCGCCTGCTTCTGGAACAGGCGCACTCTCCTTGACATTGTCAAGGTCTGTTTTTCCACCACTTGACCCAGCAGCCATAACAGTGGGCTTGATATCCGAGAGATAGCACTCTCGGGCCATCCTCTGATCTCCCCTTAGGGACCCGACTGTTCCATCATCCCTCTCAAACTTGAGCAACATAAGAGATGGGATTATAACAGCCTTGGAATTATTCAGGGTTGGTCGTCCCAGAATCATGTTGTAGGCCGAGAGTTCATCTACTACCAGGAACCGGACTACCATGCGTCATCCTTCCCCTTTTCACCCAAGCGGATGGGTAAATCCACTCGTCCCACTGGGTGAACGACTCCTCCTCCAAACCCTACTAAAGGGTGGGATGCCGGATGTATGCAATCAGTCTGATATTTGAGTTTTGACAGACATTTGCTACTGATAAGATCTGAGGAGCTTCCGGTATCTATAAGGATTCGGCCAACTCTCTGGTTGGCCACTTTACATTCAATAACGATAGGGTCGCCATGCGGCCCCCTTACCCCTCCTAGATCTTCTTCAGTGATGACAATCTCAGGAAATGAATATTTGGAGGGCCGTTCTTGGTGAACGGAATTTACGTCTAGCCGCCTGATATTGTCTTTGTTGCCCCTAATAGTGGGGCCGCCTCCTGAGAAGCCGCCTGCAATGGTGTAGACGACTGCATCATCTGTATCAGAGCTGTCGGCCTGTTGACTCTTTTTGGCCGACTGCTTTTTCGAGGAAGTGTTCCCCGCAGATTTCTTGACATAAGAGTCAAGATCGCTTTGCTCAGCCAGGCGGTCCAGATCCCGCATGAGACTGATGCATTCGTTGGTGTGATGACCAACATCTTCATGATAATCACAGAATTTTTCTTGGTTCTGATTGCTTGCAGAACCCTTCATGGGGGCCGGCTTCTCAATTGAGATCCGTCCCTTGATTTCCTTTAGGATAGCTTGGCTATCCTTAGTAAACGCATACTTTGGGGAGTATGGTTTGAATTCTTTCTTCTTCTTCTGGGCCGGCTGTTTAGAGGAATCAGTCGCCCAGACCTCTTTTCTCTTCTTCTCATCTTTGTTCGACGACTGTTTCTGTCGTCCTTCTCTTTTGTCGAACCTTTTCCCGTCCGACTGTTTTCCTGTACTACAAAGATCAGTCGCCTGTATATAGGCTTCCGCTTCAACCAAGGCCTCTTGAAGAGTCACCACCCTCTTTCGAACCAAATCAAATTTGAATGTCGATCCGTCTTTGAGGCCTCTGAAAAAGTCAGTATAGGCTACCTCATCTGGTAACCCTTGAATCTGTATTCTCATCAGGTTAAACCGCCTGATGTAAGAACGAAGCCCCTCCTTCTCGCCCTGCTGAATCGTTCCTAAATCAAGGGTCGTCTTCTTCGCAGGTATGTTCATGGCAAAGTTGGAGGTGAATAAGTAAGCAAGCGTCCTGAAGTTATTCACACAACCAGTCGACAGGTTGCCGAACCATTGTTGTGCGATTCCTTTGAGAGTCGCTGGAAAACACTTGCACCAAGTGGGATCATCCAACCCTTGAAGGTACATCAGGTTGGTGAATGCCATCAAATGGTCTTCTGGGTTAGTAGTGCCGTCATAGGCGCCTACTAATACATTTTTCACTTTGGTCGGCTGAGCGGATTCAGTAATTTCCTTGGAGAAGGCCGACGGCTGTTCCCCAAGTTTAAGCAACCGTAGCTGCCAGTCCATAGGTTGGACATTCTTTGCTGCATGCCCTCCAAACAAAGGTGGCTGCAAAAAATATTGTTGTTGCGGTACAAATGGTAAGTTTGGTACCGCCTGGTCACTATGAAAGCCGGACTGACGGGAGGTGACGCCTGACTGACTCTCATGATGCGACTGAGTATACCTCATCGAGGTATTGCGCAGACTGTCTTGGAAGTCTGAAGTAGAGGCCGACTTTGACAATCGGTCATTCTTCTTCTGCTCTAGCAATAGCCGAACATCTGTGTATGTTTTCTTCGACCCGTCCGCCTGAATATGACGAACAGGTTTCCTCTTTCCTGGAGTAGGAAAGCGGTACTTTGTGAAATCAAGGACAGGCGGCTCCCACTTCCTAGAGTTAGGATGAGGGGTCGCCTCTCGCCCTCGAACAGGCTTCCTCCTCCCTGAAGAGGAAGGTTTCTTAGCCGACTGCTCCTTGGCCAGAGCAGGCGGCTTCTTGTTGAGCAACTCTTGAATCTCTCCCTTGAAGCCCCTCATGAAGGTCATGAGTTCGTTTCTTGTAATGGGAGCAGACCCATCAGCCGGCTGCTGCTGAACAGGCGGTGCGCCGGCTGGATCACTGAGTCCAGTTTGAAGATGTTCCCGTTCCCTCCTTTCGGTATGACGTGTGCGTCGGGCCCTTAGGGTCCCGTCTGAAGCTGTGTGAGCTTCAACTTCAAATTCTTCCTCAGTATCATGGTCCGACTGAACTTGAGGGTCGTCTAGGGGACGCCCCTCTTCAGGAGTCGGTACAGACGTGGATGCCATCTCAGAAGTACCCTCCCCACAGACGGCGCCAAAATGTTTCGGGGTTTTCTGATGTCCTGCGGGAGAGTTACAATTATGAGACTGGAACCGGACGCCTGTACCTGCAAAACAAACGGATGCTCCGGACGATTGGAGATCCGCCTCCGACGGTCAAGTTAGTACTTGATTAAGGAGTAATTAATGCGGAAAAGTAATTGGGTCTCTCTAGGTGAGAGTATTAAATGTGCGTAATCCCTCTTAATGAGAATTAATGGGCATATTTATATGCCTTGGGATGCGCGCCAGTACTAGGTTTAGGTTAAACCTAAGGCTGACTGGGCCTCCCACAAAGATTGGGCCTTGTTGGCCGGTTTTCCCATTTGGCATGGGTGGACACGTGTCACATTGCAATTGGTCCAAGGAGGACGAATCTCTTGATGACACGTGGCAGGCTCCTATTGGCCTTCATGAAGGACACGTGGCGAAACCTGGCTGGCCCATGTGTCGGATGCTGATTGGTGGATAAAAAACCCCTAATCAATTATTATTATTATTATTATTATTATTATTATTATTAAATAACAAAAACCTACAAAGTCAAAAGATTTACAAGAAATTAGTGGGGAGCCGAGATACAATCTGGGCCCCCACCCCTCTAGCTATAGCGAATCCAATCCTGTTAAAGATGTGAGCAGCCACACGAGCTCCAATATCCTGAGTCCTAGCGAACGCCTGAACTCGCTTCAGCAACGCAACGGCATCCTTCTCTAATTCCCCCAATGAAGAAAAGGAGAAAGGAAGAAAACCATAGCCAATAGCCCTGCAACGCGCCCCATACTTGTCTCGCTTCCGCTGAGCCGCAGCCGACATAACACGACCAGGAACGAAGTCAGACAACCCAGATTGAGTCAATGGAGAAGACCCCGTCAAGTCAACACATACATCTAGGCCTCTATCCCAGGAGTAAAGCAACACATCTTCTGGCCGAAGAGCCCCGTCGTTCCCTCCAGTTAACCCAACGTTGACCTCCTTCCTTGCAGAAATCCCAGAGCGGAAACAAATATCAACAAGGGTATCACGAACAACATTATGCCGATGTTTAATACCCACCATCCCATCACAAGACACTGCATGATCCCCATAAATATCCCCATCAAAAACTCTTGAGCAAGCAGAACAAGGTGCCGATACGGAGAACAAGGGAACACCCAACCGGTAGCAAAGAACACAACGGTAAGTCTTACCATTCATAGTCTGACCCAGACCTAATATCGGGACCGCTCGCAACCAGGCAGAAGAGTAATCCCCCTGCTGGGACTTCCATAAGGCAACCTGACGCGGAGACAAGGAGAAAGTGGATTCTGCAGATGCAGTGACCTTCGTGAAATATATATCTGCCAATTTCTTCATGAGTTTGGGGGCAGCGATCTCACCAGGGTAACGCAAAAGGTCAGTCTCCACAGGCCTATTAAAAAGACTAAGAGCGTCGTCGAAGGCCGGACCTGGACCAACAATACCATAATTGCGAAGAAGCGAAGCCTGTAGACCAGAAGACTGCAAACGCGACGCAAGGAAAGCATAGTGTCGAACATCACCCGCTGAATAGACACCCAGTCCTCCATAAGAAAAAGGTAAGGTGGCAAGTCATTATTATTATTGTTAAATATTAAATTATTATTATTGTTATAATTATTGTTCTTGTCACTATTATTATTGTTATTGCTATTATAATTGTTGTTATTATTATTGTTATTGTTATTATTATTGTTATTGTTATTATTTGTATTATTATTATTATTATTATTATTATTTATTATTGTTATTATTATTTGTATTATTATTATTGTTGATATTATTATTGTTATTATTATTAATCATAGCATCAAACCCGAACCCTTCTTCCTCCTCTAGGAAAACCAAGTCAAAACGTACTAGTATTTGTAAAGAATCACCAAATCCAAACACTTCAATGCCCTCCACTAATACATGCCCAATCCGAACACTTCCACCCCCTTCTTCCATCCCCAAACCATGGGAGGATTCGAACAATTTAACAATATGTTTCTTTGGAATATGTCTAGTTCGGGATTTCAACTAAACCAATTTTCACCTCATTTATACGGCTCACAACATGAGTTTTCTTATCAAACTACCCAAGGTAGCCACACAAATTCCACCGGGTCGAGTGAACAATCCCCCGAAATTCCAAACACCCAAATTCCAAACACCCAAATGCCAAACACATTAGAATGGTGTATTGAAGAGGAACCTGTCAATAGCAATCGAAAGAGTAGTATTTAAGGATATTTTCAATTAAATAGAGATGGAACCAAAGCTAAGTGTAAGACATGTAACAAAATTTACTCAGCCGATCCCAAGGGAGGGACGGGACACCTTAGTAGACATGTAAAAAAATGTGGTGGTCAATCTAGTGATCCAACTCAACCCAAAATTTGTCAATTCCATCCAAAAGGCTTCACTTACAATAATGAGAGAGATAAAGATGAACTTGGGAGAATGTTAGTACATGCCGAACAACCTTTTCTTTTTGCCGAAAATGATCCCTTTAACAATTACATTAACCGAGCACTACAACCGAACACAAAAAAATCTCTAGAAAAATTGTCCGTTCGGCTGCCATGAAATCTTTTCTAGAGTACAAATTGAAGTTATATGATGCATTAAGTAATCTTACTTGTAGAGTTTCTTTTCCTGCTGATGCATGGGATAGTGGTTATGGATATCACTATTTGTGTGTGACTTGTCATTGGTTGGATACTAATTGATTATTACAAAAACGCATTATCCATTTTAAAATGCTTGAATACCCCCACACCGATCTTAATATTGCTCATCATTTAATGCAAGCTATTGATGCATATAATCTTAGATCCAAAATCATGTCTATGACTTTTGATAATGCAACTTCTATGACATTTTGTGCAAATTTAGTTAAAGCATAATTGATCGATGTAATATTAGATGGAGATGCACTTCATATTAGATGCATTTGTCATGTTCTTAACTTGTGTATGAAGGATGGAACACAAGCAATTGGTCCATTTTATCACGAAATTAGAAATGATATTATGTCTATTAACAGCTCTAACATGAGATTTCAGGAATGGAAAGCTTTTTGCAGGCAACAAAGGATAAAGGCTATTAAAATATCAACGGATTGTGCAACTAGGTGGAACTCCACCTATGAAATGTTGAGTAGGGCAATCGAGTACAAGGATCCATTAACAATTTTTTATAATCAAATATTTCCACAATTTGTTTTACTAGATGATGATTGGTCTAATTGTGAAAAATATATGCAGTTTTTACAATTATTATATAATATGACACATTGTTTTTCTTCTGTTTATAATCCTTGTGCTCATTCTTTTCTTAACAATGCATGTTTACTTGCACAACTTTTCGCTGAACACTGATCACAACACGATTATGATGGATATCTTTCATCTATGGAGGGAAAATGGCGTAAATATTACACTGCTCTTCCTATGATTTATATTTTTGCTTCTATATTAGATCCAAGGCAAAAGTATGATGACACATTTTTATTAATTGATATTTATTTTCAATGCATGAATTTTGAAGATGATGTTGAATCTTATAAAACTAATATGACCAATCAATTTTTTTTTCCTTATATAGAGTTTATGAATGTAAATATGGATCCGTGACTCGATTTGCTCCTTCTCAATCATCCAAAAATGTAAGTAAAAGGGCTAAAGGTTTATTTGCACAAGCTGCTAACATGATGTCTAAGTTTTCAGGTAGTGAATCATCATCTAAGAGAACACAAAGTGATGTTTCGGAGCTGCAAAATGTACTTAAGTTACGACTTTATGAAAGGCATGGATGATGAAGAGAAGTACGGCCTCGACATCCTTGAATGGTGGAGATCACAAAGCTCGAAGCATTCAATTTTGGCGGCAATGACACGAGATATTTATGCTATCCAAATCTCCTCTGTTGCCTCCGAACGAGCTTTTAGTGCATCAGGGAGGGTTTTAGACGATAGAAGAACAAGACTAAAACCCAAAACACTTGAAATGTGTGTTTGTTTCAAGGATTGGTTGGATGCCGAAACTCGCTGCCAAGATCATACTTATGCAGAAAACGATGACGATGAAGGAACGTCGGTTTCTACTAATTCTCAATCAATTCAATTGGCTGATGAACTTGGACAAGAAGAAGAAGAAGACGAAGACAAAGACGAAGAAGAACAAGAAGATTAATTAGATTATTACATACTATTAATTATAGCTATTTTTTGTATTATTGAACCCCGTATAATAAAATAAGCTATAAAGTTAAGTTATTCATAATTATTGTACGATTTTTATCATTATAAATTATTGTATTATCGATTTACACCCATACCTGCGTATAATAAAATTAAATAAGTTATTCATCAATTTTTGTGTTATCGCACTTGTAAATTTTTTAATTATATGTATTGTTGCTTTTTGCTAAATAATAATAAATATGTATAATAACAAAAAAAATAAAATTAATTATAATAAATTAATAATAAAAATAACATAAATAATAAAGATTAAAAGAACTATAATAATAAAAAGAACAATAATAATATAATAATACAAAAACATAAACATAAATTCATAAAATTATTTAAATATACTTATTTTAAAAGTTGTTCAAAATTTAAAAAAATAAAAAATAAAAAATAAATAAAAAAAATAATCGGGACGGCACGCTGCCCGGCATGGCACGGCACGGCACGGGCACGCTAGGCACGTGGGCCGTGCCGTGCCGTGGGCTTGAGTGTGCCAAATGGTGGCCCGACACGGCACGGCACGGCCCGCGGTGGCCCGACACGGCACGGTGCCCACCTCTAGGAGGAATAGTAAAAAATATTTTTTTATGATTGAAGTGAGGTTGGATGAAGTATAAAAAAATATGAGAAAGCAAAATCGCGTATGAGTGGAGAGGAGAGAGAATATGAAAAATACTCGTATTAAGATATAATATGATGAGATTACTAGTGGGAAGTAAAATAGTAAAACATTTGTTAAAAAATTTCAAAAAAGGAAATAAAACAATTATTTAAATACGACTGTAAAAAGAAAGTGGAGCAAATAATTAAATACAGAGGGAGTATTTGTTATATTTAAATCTTTTTGTAAATGATTTTTATTAAAAAAAAAAATCTAAAATATAGGTATAGAGTTTATTTATTCCTAAAACTGTTGCAAAGAAAAATGTTCCAGGTACAAATGAAAACAAAGAAGTTCTGAAATAGTCTTCAACCGAACACTTTGACCAAATTTGTTTAGTAAAGGTCAAATGTATTTTCTCAATCATAAATTTTGAGCATTCCGTACGCATTTTCAGTAACCATAAACTTTTCTCGTTTTAATAAGGTTGTCTCATTTTTCATTTGTATCTAATTTTTGAAATAGTTTTCTAAACTAGACCTAATAAATTAGTTGTTCGAATCTAGTATATGTGGGGACAATTTTGATCTGTCATACTCATGGGATCGAATCAAGTCAATTTTAGGTGAAGTCAAAATTTACATTTTTTTATTTTCTTTATTGAGTCACTATGTTAATGTGCAAATGTGTTTTTCACTAAAACTTATCATGAAATTATACATTATGTTGAAATACGAAGCTACATAATTTAATACATCAACATACTATCAGTACAACAAACTTACCAAGGCGAAACTCTCAAGGCAATGTGTGCCAATAAGTACTTTGATAAACATTAATTATTTACTATTTTTACGCACTTATGAGTCATTAGTTTATACTAAATCAATATAAATAAGTAAAATGAAGTTCTAGCTTAGTATACTTCGTGATAACTAATGAGCTCAATTACTGTATTTAGCTCATTTCTTTCTTTCTTTCTTTTTTTTTTTTTTTAAACAGTATTTGGCTCATTTCAATTCAAGTTGATTTTAATTTTGGTCCGATTAGCTTCACTTTGGGTTGATTTCCAGTCGAATTAAATTATGTTCAAGTTGGTTCATTTTTGGTTGGTTTGAACTTTTCAAGTCAAATTGAGTTTAGATCAGGTTTATTTCAGATTTCATTTCCCAGGTCAAATCGACTCTCGAGTCTATAATAAAAATGGCTAATTAAACAAGACAATAACCTTGGCTCTAAAATAAAACAATTGCAATCGTAAAATATTGCATGACTACACTTTTTCAATACCTCAAAATAAAATAAATTAATAAATGAATAAATAAAAGGTTAAAAAAAACCTATGTGAAGCTACTTAGTCAACAAGTACTTTCTTACACCGTTAAGTTACTGTAATTACTCAATGACAGTAATGTCCTTACAAACTAATTAAGGCTTGACCAATGCAGGTGCAATAATCCCTCAACAATTACAAACTTATTAGAGGCCGTTCACATTTTCTTCTGTGCGAAATTCATTTAAGAATTACAGTCTGATAGCGTGTTAGCATCAAAATTTCTACCCATTTAATTGAATTAATGTTGACTAATGTAATTAAACTTTGCCGACCAAATAACCATTTTACACACGTTTTTTATTGACATGGTAAATTTCTACTTATTTTATTTTATTTTATTTTACCAAAAGGTCAATGTCCCCATTAATCATTTAAAAAAACAAAAGTTCCCATGAATCACTAACTATCTAGATCATGGGTTATTTGGAGTTTGGACCCAATCCTATGGATGGGTCGTGGGGTGAAATCTTAGGTCATATACACTGCAAGATATTTGGGTTAATAAACTAGCATTTGAGCCTAAACCAAAAAAAAAAAAAAAAGGAAAAAAAAAAAAACCTAGCATTTGAGCCTGGATAATGTCCTAGACTACATGAATAAACAATTAGTTATTACATGAAATAATGACTAATCTTTAAGGAAAAAAAAAGTATTTGTTTTTCTTTATCAAAACATTTATTTTATGTAATGTATTAATTGATAAGTTTTTACTTTTTAGTGTGGTCAAATATCTTATACAAACCATTTTATGATTTTCAATACGTGAATTGATGACATAAAGCAAGGAATACTGGAATATTGCCACATAAGAAATTGAATAAGTTGTTACTATTAGATTGAGTTTGTTGGGAAATATTGGATGAAATTAGATACTTCATATGTTCTCCAATACAAGTCTCATTGCTTTTTGTACATGTTTTTAAAGAAGGTAAATATCAAAGAATTTAATTTGGTTGGTTAAAAGTGAATTAAAAAGAATTGTAATATATGTAACTATTAAGGCTACCCCTGATACCCTGTATGAAATATTTCAGTTGAAACTTGAAAGTGAGGAGTATATGCTCTAGATACTATGTTAGAGGACCATCCCAACCAAACATTTAAACTAATGGTTAAATTCCAAAATCAATTTATATGCTCAATCAACAACTAAAATTTTCTTAATTTGGTGTTAAGATAACAATGCATATAAAATCACATGTAATTCAATGTATACAATTTATACGCAATATTTCATTTATCATTTATATTTCTCACTTTTAGCTCTTTTTGTATCGTGCTAAAAACTATGTATATTATTTTTCTAAATAAAAAATAATAATTTAATTAATTACAGCAAATAAATAATGGAGAAATGAAACATCTTTCAGGGGAAATGTTTTTTTTTTTTTTTTTTTTTAAAACCAAATAGGGCTTCTTTTATTTGAAGATAGAGGAGTTCCATCTACCGCAATGGCAAAGGTCATTCACCCAAGTATGCTATCAAAAGTATAGCTTGGTTTTATAATTAGATCTCGTGCACAAATATTTCGTAGCCATCTCTATTTCTCAATACTCATGCTTAGATGAAGCTTGTCATCGCATTGGTGATGAATGTAGATGAATAAGTCACATTGCACACAGACTTAGCCACAACATTTTATTGAATTGATAAAGATGGCACTAGCACAACTTACTATAGTGTATTAGTGTGCATCAAGTCAAGGATCATGCTTAGACCATATTTTCCTTGAGAAGCACATATTGGCCCAATGCACAAGACAAAAAGAGCAACAAAAAACCTTTAGTACTTCCTAAACACATAGGCCTAAACCATGCCTAGGAAGATGAATTGAAAATTATAGCACTGCATCAGTGGACAAGTTTAGTCAACTCAGACAATTCGCCTATATGTGCTTCAATCTCCAACCCGCCATCGGCCTAGGAGCCTAATTCTCAACCCCTCAAACTCAGTTGGCTACACGAATGAAATAAACCTTAATTTTGTTTCGGATAATTTTATTTTATTTATTTATTTATTTATTTTTTTTTTAGTGTATAGGTTAGTGATGCAGACAAGCATTGATAACAAATATTTAATATCAGTCCCAATTAAATTTCCCAAATTTACCCAACTATGTCCCAAAAGCCATGAACTGGTTGATTACTTGATTGTATCCAATTAAATCTAGTTAAAGAGCCTCAACTGTCAAAAGGGAAGAAAGTATACAACTCACACTCCTGTAAATATTCTGACAAATTTTAAAACCCATTACCCATCCAACCAGCCAATACCTGAAGCAATTCAATATAGTAAGATACAAATGGAATACAAGTCAACCACAAAGAAGCTTCAATACTAAACACAACTTAAAAAACATCAAGAACATCATGTAACATTTTGTCACCTACATGGTAACAAATAAAGGCAGAAATATATCTCACATGAAAATGGTATCTAAAGTATTAGATTTAGAAATGGTTATTCACAGTGGTTCTCAAGAGAAGGTTACGGAGACCTGTAAAAGGGTCTGAATCATCAAGCGCAATCTACCCAGTCTCTTTTTTTTCGTTTTGCCTTGAGTTTCAAAGACTTAATCCATGGTAGGAACTGTCCCACCATTTTTCACAATCTCTTGCTCCAGCTACAATGAACAATCACAGATAAATGAGGTGTTATCAGGATTCTTAAAAGAAAATGATTAAGGCAGAAGAAAAATGATGCTGGGTAATATGGTAATATAAATTATACGGAAAGTAGTAAAAGAAATTTCCTCAGTACTTCTCTGCCAAAAGGGACAAAGGGGAGAACAATTGACATTAGGCACAATAATACACAAGAAATTATAATAGAAGAGAACTGCCTCCAGCGCTACCAGTTAGTACCTGGAAAAGTATTTCGAATTTCTTTTTCAGAACAACATACTCCTGCTGCAACTCTTGCAGACACGCAAGACATCTGCACCAAATGGACAAAAGATCAGAGTTATCAAATTAAATCAGCATAAATATGATGTAATTGTAGCAATAGTTTGATGGATTAAAAGCATGAGATGTTATATCAGAATCATAATACAAAGTTAATATTATATGATTTATACCCTTCAATCCTTCAAAGCCTGATTGACTAAGCCCTGTATAAATAATGAATAACTTGTGCTAATTGTGCAAGAATAACCATCAAGTAAGAGGGAATACTAAAATCCTTTATTGACCATGATAAGAAATAATGATCATACTCATTCAAAAGAGAGATAATTTAAGTAAACCAAAGGGTAATTAGATCATCAGGGGAAGAAATTGACTCTTGGAAAGTTTCAAACAGTCAACAGAAAAAGGGGAGAGAGGGGGGTGGGGGGGGGGGGGGGGGTGCAGAAGCCCCATCATCAAACTAGCAGTAGCCCTAAGGTAAGACAAGTGTGCGATAAGGGTGAATTTACTGGACTACCTATATGATGACCTTTACACAAAAGGTTGCCTTTTCAAACAATATGTAGAATGCACCAGTCGTATTCTGGAGTTTGCGTCAAACAAAGACATCTTCCTTTTCACATGCAGCACATTAATAGGTACATAATGGTGATCCTAGTCAACTGTTCATATATAGCTAGCCAGTAAAACAGGAGATGGAATTTTACAATGCCATTTCAGCAAAAGATGTACTCTATGGTGTGGATGCAAGATTGACTAGAAGATAAATACATAACCTTATGATATCTTTCCAGAAAAGCCAACAATCTTATAACATTTTACATTATAGTCTCAACAAACAGTTCAAATGCAATTTGCTATAGCCACGACAATACATATCAACTATAACATTGCCTAAAAAGGACAGAATAGTTGCTCACATATTAATCCTGTCCAGAAGAATTATTGCTATGACTGTCATCCTATTAACATGATAATTATATCTGAGTGAAGGTATAAAAATTTAAAAATAGGCAATAAACATGATATTTGTCACGATGAGGAACTTGTATTGGAAGGATCAGAAAGATTTAGAGCTTCTAGATAATCACCTTAGACCTCACCCATATTAGGTAAACATATTAACAAGTATAGAGCATATACATAATCAATAGGTTCTAAGCACAGTGAATATAATGCTTAGAAAAGTTTGAAATGACTAAGTTGAACAGCTTGTAACATCGAGAAGGCCAAAACCCTTCACCAATTCCTTAGCCATGAACAGCAATACTATAACTTTGTAATATGAACATGTAATTTATCAATATTTATAAGTTCTCTTTGAAAACAAGACCTAGGAGGCTAGGACCCTAAATATTTCTAAGAGTTATGTTATCAGCATAACACTATCAATACTCCATTTGAGCATCTCAAATTTCTCAATCTCTGAATACAAAAGCATGTATAATCTGCCAAACGAGATGTTATTTTGATCTTAGTCAACTTTGGATCATGTCTACAACGGCAAAGCTCGTGAAACAACACAGATTTTAGGATATGGGGTGATAGCATCAGAGATCAGATGAGATAAATGTCAATACCAAAATTAATCTAGCAATTAATCCTATCAAAATCTTTGGAGGCATCACACCTATTTGATTGAGAATGAAGAAGAAAAGGTAAGGTAGGATGTAAAGTTACAACATAGTCCTTGTACTCTTTATCTGCCAAGAGTGATACATTAATTTCCAATCATTCAATAACATGAATATATATATAATCGCTACACCTACAAAATGAAGGAAATGGCAGTTTAAAGTTCAAACAATTTAAACCTCAGAAAAAGGGAGGGAATTTGAGTATCAAGCATTCAGTATCAGTAGACAACTTACCCATCACGATTTTTCTCCTCGCAAAAAGCTCGAAATTTAACACATTGGTTTTTGACCCTATGTGCACCAATGCTGTCAAATACAACAAACAAATCACCCTTAAGATGTGCAAATTTAAACACTTCAGCAACAAATTATCTAGTGAACATTCAATAACCAAAATTACATACTTGTCAACTACCAACAAGCCAAGCAAAAAACATGATTTAAATAGCAGTTTTGAAGACAGATTAGTAGATCATTTATTTTTATTTTTCGAAATATTTGAATTTATTGTAGATTAGGGAGACACCAATCGTCGAAAGGCAAAGTGCTGATCCTAAAAATATGGCATCAATTATACTGGGAGGAGCTCAGCTCTTCTTACCAGCAGATCTTTTGAATTATGTATAGAACTAGGAAGAGTACGATGGTGTACTTGCATCAAAATCAACTTATCAGGAATTTATGAAACTTTTATGCACATAAATGTTGTGCAACAAATTAAGTATTGTATCAATTTTCTTGGGTATGGACCATGTATATTAAATCAAGTATGATACAGGTTCCTGATGGAGGATACTACAAGTTTATAGATATTCCAATGAGTAACTACATTGGTATAAACAAAGTATTCATCTTAACTCAGTTCAATGGAGCTTCCCTTAATCGCCACATATATCGAACTTATCAAGGGAATGGTATCAACGTTGGTGACGGCTTTGTGGAGGTAAACTTCTGATGTAATATACCACAGCCCAATTTAAGATGTAAAATTGAATTTCCTAATCATATGCGAGTAGCAAAATTGACCGCAAATTATGTAACAGGTATTGGCAGCTACAAGAACTGGTTCCAAGGAACAGCTGATGCAATCAGACAGTTTATATGGAGGATACGACGATTGGTTTCCTAGTTCATTAAGTGGTATTTGGAAACCTATAGATTGGTATATATTGGACTGTGGAAAAAGGGTATGTGCTGAATGTCTCTAATATATGCAGGACACGAGGATAAGAATATTGAGGATGTTTTGATCTTGTCTGATGACCGGCTCTATCAAATGGACTATATGGAAAACCACCCCCTCCACCCCAACCCCGGCACCAAAAAATGCTGTCTTAATCCTTAAAGTATAAGTTATCCCAGCAAATTACAAAGTTACACCAAATATTCTGATCAACACAAGACCAAGCATTTAATCAAGATATATCAATATTAATTCAACAAAATTTCAAGTTATATCAATTTTAAGTCAACAAAATTTCAAGTTATGCCATTTTAATTTACAAAATTTCAAGTTATGTCAACTTTTTAATTCAACAAAATTTCAAATTACATCAATTTTAATTCAAGATACAATTTCAAAGCCCAAAAAAGATGTAGAACCCTAGAAAAGTACAAAATTCAAGATTGAGAGACAGGAAAATACCTAGAACTACTCCCCTTAAACTGATGAGCATGATTTGCCACTTGGTTGAAATCTACAGCAGGCTGCTCACTGTATGAGAAAAAAAAAAAATCAATTACAAATCAAAGAAATAAAGTACAATTAAATTGAAATCACAACAAACTAAAATGAAAAATACCCAGAAAATAAAACTCACAGAGCTTTGCTCAAATTCTCAAGGAGCTTCTCAGAATCTTGGAAGAAAAGAGTAACAACTTCAATAACAAAATCTGGGCTACTCTCATCAGCCAATTTCTGCAATTGGTTGAACTGATCATCCAAATAATGCTGCAAAAATGGTCAAAAATATTAGATCCATGATCAGAAAAAATTGAAAACACAAAAACCCAATTAAAGTTTGAAAAAATGGATCAAAACCCAGATATCTTTAAGGGTGATTTACCTCCCTGTACAAAGACTTCATATAGTCGATGAATTGCCTCTGTAAGAGCTGGACAACATCCATGATTTTCTCTCTCTTGTTGAACTCTAACACACAAAGCAAGAAAATGTTTGATTTATTGAGATTGAGACTGAAATAAATGAAGTTTACGCAGAAAGGAATATATCCCAGTTTTTTCAGACAAAGTTTAGTTTTAAAAGAATAAAATTGATACACTAATTGATTGAGTGTTGATACTCTAGATTGTGAGGATGAGGGTCAAAACCCCTTTTTATCTTTTTCGTTTAAGCTCAATGTATTGTGCTAGTTTTTAATCATTTTATTGGGGACTACGGATTGGAGACATGTGCACGAGGACGAATACGATTTATATGAACACAAAATGGATATGCAATACGGGTATGGCTTATAATATGATTGGGTAAAACCAGGCAACCAATTTTTCCGGTTCAGGTCATAGACTCTAATTGATTGAGGGTTGAGGTCAATTCCAAGTTTCTGATAATGATTAACAAAACTCGTTTCTCTTGAGTAGAGATGGCAAAAGCACACCCGACCCGAACAGAATTTGACCCGAAAAATATTAAACTCATGTGGACACAATAACTCGGTATGACTCAAATTAAAAAATTTATCCAACCCGACCCGATCACATCAGACCCGATCCAAACATTTGAATTGACACCTCTACTACCGAGGGTATTTTTGTGCTTAACGCATGGGCAGCTGTGTTGGGTTACTATCACGCGTAAAGGAGTATGACACGTGTTCTGGGGCTTGGTAGAGGATAAAATTTTTTAACTGTTTCACCTGGGGTACTGTTACATTTTACTGTTTAGTGACGAGCAAAATCTAATTTCTGGGCAATTCTCCCACTCATCCAAATTGAACTCAACAGTTAATTGCCCCCCTAAAACAGTTGGAACCCCAAATATGTGCGAGCTAAGGTATAATTTTTTCACAGGTATAATTATTTGGGGATTTGGGTTTCATGGAATTGGGTATTTACTTAATTTGATTCTAGAGTTTCATCGAATTGGGTGTTTAATTATATGAATTTGATTTTCAACGAATTGGGTGTTTAATTGATGATATGAATTTGCCTAGCAGAGAGATTATCCATACAATAAATCCATCAACTTTACTGAAAATTATAAATCAATTAGATTCGCTAACCTCGCCCGACGAAGAGAACACCGCCGATAATGAAGGCTGCGGCGATGGCAGCGGCACTTCTCTTTCTCACTTTCTGAGTTTCTTCTTCTCTTCTCTTCGAACCTTTGTAGTGTTGTTTACACACTTATTTTGTTTTTATGTTTCTGATTTCATGGTTTGTTATTTATTAATTTTTTTATGGGGGAATTCCAAGTTATTCTCGGAGAGAAACTTAGCATTGTTTATCACGGGGTATTATCGAACTTTCCCATACAATAGTAAGGGGTTTTTGGGAATTTTGAAATTAATGATTTAACTGGCGTTGGTAACGGGAGTTTGTTTGAAAATTCACTCCGTTTGTGAAACATTAATGGTTGAAGGTAGCAGGCTCGCAAGCTTCTGAAGGTAATGGTGGTTTAAGGTTGTTGTCTCGCAGGCTTGTGACGGTAACAATGGCTATTTTTGGTTGTTGTTGCTTGATCCTAATTGCGGAAGGTCGGGATTGAAATTTCTTCAATTTCCATATGAAATTGAAATTGGTGATTTTTGGTTTGATTTTGTTTTGTTATTGTTCCAATTTATTAATTAGATTTACCAATTACCACCAGCTCAGATCTACAAGCTAAAGCCTTCCATGGTTGGAGTCTTGGAGAACACTCAGATTGCTGACGACTGGACTCCAGAAGTGATGGAGTGGTAGCTGGCAACCATTCCCAGAAATTTACGATACTTGTCGTCAAACTCTAACGTCGTTACTTCACGATAGCTTTTTATAAAAACTAGAATCAAAACATAAAATATGACGTGGCAATGCTCATTGTTCAATTATTTACAGATACGCCACTGAAATAAACGGCCAGGCTACTCTCCTGGGCAGCCCCTTTTTGTATGATTTCATATATTTTTTTTATAAATTTTAGGAAAATTTCAATTTTGCTACCACTAAAAGGCAGGCATGTTAGTTTTACTACTCCTTAAATTTTTTATTTTATTTTACCACCACACAAAAACATATTGTTAAAATTTGCTACCACTTAACGGAATAGGTTAGGATTCTGTTAAGTTTATTATAAAAAAAATAATTAAAAAAAAAAAAAAAACTCTAACCCAGATTCCGGCAGCCCCTACCACCGGCCCCCTACCCCATTCCAACCACGATCTACCTCCCCGATTCCGGCCACCAACTCCCTTCCCTTCCCGATTCCGGCCATCTCCTCCCTTCCCCACCCCGTTTCCGGCCACCCCATCCCTTTTCCTCCCCAATTTCGTCCACCCTCCCTCCCCTAGCCCACCGAAACCACCTCCCTACCTAGCCATCGCCAAAAGCCCACCTACTCCCCTTCCTCAGTCCCAAAATCCCACCACCTCCCCTTCTCCAGCCCGAAACCTCACCCAAAAACCGGCACCTCTAACCCATAAACTCCAGCCCGAAACCACCCTAAACGGGTTTTAGGGTTTCGGTTATGGTGGTTTAGGGGTGGTGTTTATGGGTTAGGGGTGCCGATTTTTGGGTGGGGGAAGGGGACATGGGGTCGATTCAGGGTGGGGGAAGGGGAGGGGGGTCGATTCCGGTGGGGGGGGATGGGGAGGGAGGTGTTTTCCGGTTTCGGGGTGGGGGTTGGGGCAGCGAGAAAGGGATAAGGAAGGGGGGGTGGGTTGCGTTGGTGGGGAAAGGGATTGGGGTGGGGTCGCCGGCGCCGGCCAAAGCATTGGGCGCCGGTCGCCGGCAGGGGGGAGGGGGGAGGGTGGCTGACGGTAGGGGGGCAATTGAGGGTGGCTGTTTTTTTTTTTTTTTTTTTTTGAATAAACTTAACGGAATCCATTAGTGGTAGCAATTTTTAACAACTGTGATTTAGATGGTAGTAAAATAAAATAAAAAAAATAAAAAAAATGGAGGGATAGCAAAACTGAGGTGCATGCCTTTTGGTGGTAGCAAAAGGGAAATTGTCCTAAATTTTAAATGTTGTATTAAAGAGAAAATATTAGACTAAGGCCTCGTTCACTTCACCTTATTTTTGCTGCAATGAAATTAGTTTTACTGAACAAAAATTAATTTTTCTGAAGTGAAATTATTTTTACTGAATTGAAATTAGTTCTACTGTTTATTATTTTTTTAAGGTAAACTGAACATGGCCTAAATTGTTTGTATTATCATTTTAATTTGTTGCATTAAAATTTTTACAATGCTCCATTTTTATTATATTTAAATTTACATTTTAAAAAATCACCGTACTCAAAGTCGTCCCCATACCCTCGAATTTTAGATTTTCCGTTTCCCATCCCCATCCCCGTACCCATATATGCCCCGTACCCGTATTGGTGCAACATAGGAACAAGACATATTTCCCAGGTAAAGGAAAGAAAAAATCGTGAATTTTGTTAGATTTTACATTTAACGCCGTCAATTACATTTACCTAACAGTACAACTACTCAAGTACTCAAGAGTCCTCACACATGTCCAGTCACTAGAACAGTCATCAAACCATTCGCCACCAAAATTGCGAATTTTCCACTAGAGAAACCAAAATCGTTTCTCAAAAAGAGAAACCGGGTGCGCCCGAGTGTTGATACTCTTGATTGGGAGGATGAGGGTCAAAACCCCTTTTTATCTTTTTTGTTTAACCTTAATGTATTGTACTAGTTTTCAATCATTTTATTGGGGACTACAGATTCGAGACATGTGCACAAGGACGAGTACGATTTATACGAACACAAAATGGGTATGTAAATATGTAATACGGGTATCAGTACGCATCGTTGAAAAATTGGCTTATTACATGATGATTCGGTAAAACTAGGTAACCAAATTTTCCGAGTCAGATCATAGGGTGCTCGTTGTTAGATATTTTTTTATTTTAAGGTAAGAAAAATAAAAATATTAGAAAACTCTCTTCACGAGGGAAATTCCTTATGCATTGGAAGAAAGTATAGAGATGGGACTAAAATTATGAAAGGAATGGTGTCCTTCGAACAAGTGTATTATTCCGATAGAGGGTTCGGAATTAACTAGGAAAGTTAATTATTCAATGAGGTCGTGATTGGAATTCCTAGCTGGAGGCCACTTCCGATCAGTAATATTAATGAATAATTAATATTACAGCTTGCTCTTGACTGAACCCTTCGGGTCACACCCGATCGTGTAACCGAACCAAGGCGAAGAATTAATCGGAAGGATTAAATAAGTCGATAGAGATTTTACAAACTATGACGTCGGATACCGAGCTTAGAGCGTCGAAAGTCGAGACGACTCTAGGAGTCGACGAGACGAGAAAATAATCAAATGACATATCGTGCTAAAAATTACAAGCATAGCACGAGGCCTAGTCATGCCTCATATTCAAGGAAAATGACTAGGGGTCGCAAGCACTAGACCATCGAGCCACAATAGCCATCGCAAGGCCTAACTAGGCTGACCTTGCGTGTGGGCTGGCTGGGGTAGCCTAGTGGCCTGCGCACCAAGGCAACCCTAGTTGGGCCTGCCTAGCAAGGCTGGCGTATGTGGTGCTGTTACTAGGGTCACGCTGCTGCTGTTGGGCTTGCGGTATGCGCGTGGGCTTGCGGCAAGGGGTCGGCAAGGCTAAGCCTTGCTGACCGAGTAGGTTTGGGGCAGCCCCTTGCCTTGTTTCCAAGGTAAAGGTGGTCCTCCCACCTACTCTCTCTTGTGTGTTGACACTTGTCATTTGATTATTGAACATGCCTTTTAATTTAATTTAGAATTAAATTAGTTCATGGATTTTCTCATTTCACTAACTCTCCCATATGGAAAGTTGACGGAAACTCTTGGGAGAATTTCCCAATAAATACCTATCTTGGGTATTGGGAATACTCACTTGAGTAGAATTTAAAAGGAATCTCCTATTAAGTGAGAAAGCCTTAAATTCGTAAACCTCTAGTTCGTAGGGGCCTGTTTGGTAATCGAGGGAGTGAGACGTTGGAGGTCTTGCATTTGCGAGGCTTGAACTTTCCAAGTCCGAGCTCGATTTGTGAGCGAAGCACGCATCAAGGGTGAGCTTCTTTCTCTCTCTTCTCTTTATGTGTGTGTTTTCTTTAGTTGCATGCTATTTTGTTACCTTGTAATTATTATGCATGCGATCCGGTTTTCGGGTTTTGTTTCCGCGCAGTGTCAGACACCGCAAAACCCAACAACAGTATAAGAGCCTCTCGCATTTAATTTTTACAACTAATAAAAATTAATTAAGGTGATTTAAATGGATTTAAATTTCTGGATTAACAACCTAATTAGATTAGGACCTCGTTTTTATTTGGATTTAAATCGTATTTTTGCTAATTTTGGCCTACGAACCCAAATTCAACCCAAAAATAGAGTTGTTTTGGGTGGAATCGTTGTTCTAAATCATTCTTTACTCACAAAGTCACAAAGTGATTAAAAATGACCTTCCAGAAGCCAAAATCCACCTAGAATGTGGTTTTTCGAGGGGTTTTTCGTTTGGAACGAAAAATTTTAAATCTTTAAACCTTGATTAATTATGTCTTGAAATTGTTGGATTATGTGTTTGATTATACCATTAATCTTCTGCAATTTTACTCCTTATCAAGCATGTTTATGAAGTCATATTGGTTGCTTAATTTGGTTAGCTCTTAATTTCACATAAACTTGCAATTTCTCATTCTTGCAAATAAATTGCTTGTAGAGTGAAAGTTTATGGTGAATATGATTTTTGAAGCCCTTAAAATGTTAATGATTCAATATTTAATGGTTTAAATGGTTGAATCTTAACTTGCTAAAATCCACAATGAACAAATTTTTGGTTTTAATCATTTTGGAAGTTGATTAAAATCTTAAACGTTCATACTTGTGCTTGAAATATTATTGCTCTTCATATTGGAAGGCTGTATTATTCAAATGTGCATAAGTAAGTGTTGGATAAATTATTTCATTGTTTAATTGATTATTTATTCAACTATTTTGTCAAATCTTATTATAAATTTATGTTGCTTAAATTAATTGTGAGAATAGCCCTCAATTTTTGTTGCATCAAGTTGAGCCAAAAATAATTTAAAGAATGGTTCTTGAATTAATTTGCATTAAAATTGAATTTATTTAAGTTGGACTTGTTTTAATTTCAATATTGTTTAATATTAGTTCTAAAATCAATTTAGAATTAATTTTAAAGTCACACAATAATCGAAATTAAAATTCCGAAGCACACAAGGCGGAATCGAAGCACAAGGCTTTGAGCACCAAGCTCGGCTAGCAGGGCTGCTTACGCAGCCCACATGTTGCTGCTGAGCCAAGTGCGCGCGCCATGTGTGCGTATGGTGTGGCGGCTTGGTGCGAGGGTGAGCGAGGGAGGCTAGCTTCATGGCACGGCAGCATCAGCATGCGCGCGTGCCACGAGCGTGCTGGCTGCTAAGCAGCGCCCAGCAGCAGCTCGGCACGCAAGGCCGGGGCTGCTAGGCAGCGCCCAACACTTGCATGCATACGAGTGGCTGGGGCTGCTAGGCTAGTCCAGTACGTGGCCTTAGCTTGATGCTAAAGGTCCCGTTTTATTTTAGCCATTATTTTTCCTCGTTTTGGTTTTGCGTTTTTGTTAAAACGAGGCTAGGCCTCGGTTTTTCCATGTACTTGCAAAATTATTTTGACAAAATTTTGTTTAATCGACTTAATTAATTTTAATTGGATTAATTTTAATTAATTTGGATGTGGAATTTAGTGAGAGCTTCACTAATCGTTTTGAGCTTAAATTAGCCTTGATTGTGCTTTTATTATTGCGTTAATTCACATAATCGGATAATCACTTTGACTTGTTTTAATTAGGCGCGTTAATCGGATTAACCACCTAAGTTAGTTACTAGTATGCGCTCGTTTTGATACAATGTTTTGTATTGTTGCTTGATTTAATTTTGTAAAATGCATGGACCATTCACTTTAGAAGTGAATGGATGAATGTAATAAATATTATAATGCAGGTTTACAAAATGGCAACTAGTGGGGCCCGACTAGGATATTAAATACGGACTGCATTCCGTTTTGTATTTTTGTAAATCTAAATACGGACTACATGTTGTTAAGTATTTTTGTACTTAAATTATTTAGATTAGTTCTAGTCTTTCTAGTAGTTGCATAATTGGTGGTAATATCTCAAAGACGACGTTTCTAAGAAGACAAAGCCAAGAAGATGCAATGAAGGCCCTTGAAGATTTGAAGATTCAAGTTTCAAGGGGTTATGCTAGTTTGCCAATGCATCTTTATTTATGCCTTATATATATTGCTTATATATAATTGCGATATTAAATGCATGTTTAGGATTTCGAATGTTGAATGATTAATTTAGTTCACTTAAATCAACCGACATAGAAACCCTAAGTCCCAAAGAATATTGAGTTAAAATTGCCATTCCAAAATGACACTTACGGAACTAATGAGAATAGTAATGGGCTATACCAAAGCAAGACATTACTACTTTCCTAGGGAAGTAAGGTATGTTGATGGGTTTGCTAAAGCAAGGCATCATATACACGTTAGTTTTGGCTAAGCTCAACGATATCAGTAAGGAGTCCTTAGATGTAAAAAGATAATCGTCAAGGAAGCATTGGATACGACGATTTATCGAACCAAGAATAGCTTAGACCTATTAGCAATTAGATTGCTTACCTTAAAATATTAAGTATTAAGACAAGCCAAAGCATGCTTAATCACTTATTGATTTTTGGGATCTTGGAATCTTTTTATTCAATCTTATGGGACAAATTTTAAATTGAATAAAGCGTTAATAAGTTGATTGAAATAGCTTTTTGCATGTATTTCAAAGCTTATTATGTTATCTTGATATATGGTCATACTTTGCACTTATATTTGTAGAATTCTAAATCGAATTATAATGTTTCCATGATTGGTAAAAAGAAATCTTTTGAGAATGGTTCTCAAAGAAAAGAAAATGCATTTCTAAAATACAACTTCTCATAAATGACTTTTATGACTAAGTCTGAAAGGACGGTTGGACATCAAGTATTCAAAATAATAGGTAGTTTTGATAGACATGAAGTATTGAGTTGAAAACTCAAATTGTCAATAGTTGACAACCAACATATCTTTTCGTTTCATACACAAATGAGTAAGACTCATTGATGTAGTAATTCAAGCATGAATTAAAGGAAAAGAACTTTGTTTTACGGCGCATTAGATGCTTAATTATGCCTAACATAGTATAAAAGTCAAAACACTTAAAATAGTGGTTCTTAAAATTATGAGATGATGTATGATAAGAAATATAGGAAACAAGGAATATAGAATAGGAATACGAGATTCCAATTCTACCTAAGAGTTCATGTTATCGTAATTAACTTAGCAACTTATCTTCACAAGTACCAAATACTGCTTGAGTGTTCCACTTTGAAACCTCAAACCATTGAAGTTAAGCTAAGTTATTGACTTACAAGCTTGGAATGAAGCAAGTGGTGCTACATCGGCTGTAAGGTCATCTGCTTTGTTTAAAGACCTTTTAAGGCTAAGGCTGGAACAAATAATGATTATTGTATTTCATAATCAGCAAACGTTCTGTTCACACACGGAAAGACTCAAATTCAAAGTAAAAGAACAATAGTTGTTGGTTTTATTTTAATGGAATGGTCGTTTAAGCCATGAGTCAAGGATGCTTGATTATAAACTAACATTTCTCTATCATAAACTCACAAGGTTCAAGTCATGGACTTGGTTTGTGTTCTGAATATCTTTAGTCATGTCACACCGACAAGAACGTACTCAAGGCTCTATTAGATAGACTCTTGAAAGTTGATCGATTCAGAATTGTTCTAAGACAAGCAAGTCTTACTTGTTGAAACCGACAAAGAAGGGAGCTATTGTGCTTGGTATAGGCAATTGACTCAGAAAGCTAAAGAGGATTCCATTACTTCAACGTTTTCACAAGAACTTGAAGAATATGGCTATATTCGTCAAATGTAGACAAACTGGATTAAAAGTTCAGTGAAGTATTGAATCGACTTCGCAAGATATCAAAACGTCTAGATTAGATCGAGCGATGTTTGCTTGAGGCAAGAGTGATCATCTCAAGGTTATGAAATCGAAATTTCATCATTAGCTCCACAAAGAACATAGTATGTCTTGACGGAGACCTCGAGGCCATTTGAAAATGACTCGAACAATGATGGATCACATCCCTTCCTATATAATTCTTAAAGATTTGCACAAATGACTAATGTTACACTAAACAAAATTTTCGAAGCTAAGAAAGGACACCATATTCAGTTATGGATAAAAATAGTTTCTAACGTCTTCTCAATATATGTCTAAGGCTCTTACCCTCAGCGGGAGCTCATTGTCTCATTGGGAGCTAAGTGGCTCAAAAGGGCTGAAAGCTCAAGTGGGAGCTAACTGTTTGTTTCACAACAAACTTTTACCCAAAGGCAATATACATGTCTCTTTGTAAGCATTCAAGTGAGACTACGGACATTACTTCCACAACCTAATTGTGAACATAGTATTTGTTGCTCTAAGTGGTGTCTTTATGGAAAATAACACTTTTCCAATATGACAAGTGGGAGGAAAATGAACTCGGTAACCATCGATATTAGCAACAAACTAGAACTGAGAATCTTGGAATACTTTAGACGGGTTTCATGAGAATGATTTATCAAGAATACTCAAAGGACTTTACAAGCTTAAGAGAGAATTCATTACTCAAAAAACTTTAGAAGTGTTGAAGCAAGACCAACATAATCAAAGGGGTTTAAAAGCGCCTTGAAACTCAGTGTTTGATGCAATTACCCCGTATAGGTATATAATTCACCAAAAGTTTTGGATTGAATCCTATAAAGTTTATATTAAGTTAGAAATGAACCTAAGACTTGCAAGCATATTATTTACTATTAGATAGTAAGGGAATAATGTCTTGTAAGATAGATACGACAAATCCAAATTCCGAACGATGGTTAGAGACCGTAGAATCCGAAATAGACTCCATATTTGAAAATCAGTTTTGGAACTTGATTAATTTGCATGAAGGGTAAAAACCCATCAATTGCAAATAAGTTTTCAAGAAGAAAACTAACAAATATGGAAATGTATATGAATACATAGATAGATTGGTTGAAAAGGATACAATTAAATTCACGGCATTGATTTTAATAAAAACCTATTCACCAATCGAAATGCTTAAGTCTTTTCGTGATTATTCTAGCAAAATTGCGCATATAAAATATGGCAAAATAGACACCAAAACCTCCTTCCTAAAATTGGATTTTGGAAGAGACTATGGATATAGTCTAAGGGTTTTGTAAATCTAAATAATGCTATATTTGAAAGCAAGCTCAAGAAATCCATTTAGAAACATAGAAATTCTTTTAAATAAGAAGTTTAATGGGAGCAAAAGTCAATTTTGTAAGGTCCAATAAAAAGTTTATGAACTCGATTGTAAAATGACTATCAAATGCTAAATGTTTAGATTTGAAAGTATTTTTCAATAATGGACCAAGCTAAGGCGATACTTAGTAAATAGTGGGAATTAAGATATATTAAGTAGACTTTAGTAAATGTTTGAACGAGTAAAGGAATTTACCGTGTTAAACAAGAAGGACTTGAACAAGCCTTCGACCCATATGTATAAGACTAAGTAAATGTTTGAACTAACAGCTGGACAAATACTAAGTCAAACAAGACAGACTCTAGTAGAGACTTTCTACCGTATCATATAGAAAACAATTTAGCAAGACTGGATGAGGTAAAAGTCACATGAATGGCATGAAATTGGAAATAATTATGTAATTGAATCCGTCATGTGTGCTACGATATGGGACCGTCACATAACTTGCATGCTTAGAGCATGTGAAGTATAAAGTACCAATCAACTTAAATCTAACATCCAAAGTACTTGGTCAAGTAAGAGGATGAGTTCTTGATGCATGGAAACAAATATAATTAAGTACTGATGTTGCGAGCACAACCTTAGCAAGGATTAGATCCTTAACAAGGAAGCCATTTATAAGCGCGAGCTTAGATGCGTCGTGGCTTGTGAATGACAACATGGAGCTGCATCCATGTGTGGTGTGCGGAAATTTAATGTAAATTTCTATGACCACAAATGATTAAGGTATCCCAAATCATTGTGAGTCAGTTGGAGTGAAATCCAAGCAAAGCATCATTAGGAAGTCTACTAAAATATATATTGAGAATATTATTGCCTTAAAGGCATGCAATAATAAGAAAGTTGTTCAATGGATAGTTCGTTGTTGAACTTTGATAATTGTAGGTTGTCAAGTTGAAGATCTCAAATCATAAAAATGAGTGGGAGCCATCATTTGGACAATAAATCCTAAATCACATATAATCCATAACACACTCGAATTTTATCATCTTATTATGAAATTGTTCGATAATGAAGATGCTAAGATTTGCAAAGTAATCATAACTAAACCTATGCAATAAGTGAACCACAACATTCACAATTGTATAAAAGAAATCAAGCATATTAGATATGGGTATGATTTCTATTAATGTTTTGTAAAGAGTATTACTCTTAAAACATTTGGGGAAAACCATTTATCATAAGATGAAACGTTGAAAAGTTTCATAGTGGAATAAAATTTTACTAATTATTTCACAAACTATTTAATTGTTGTTTTGAATTAAATTATGAGTCCATTCAATTTGACGACATTCAAAATAGGGTATCAAGACAAGTCTTGGATAAAGAAACACCTATTAAGTGAACATTGAATGTCATATCGAAATTATCCCTAATCGAGGTCATTTGAAAGTTGGACGACTAATGACCGCGTGAGATTAGTGTGTAGTATGATTTATAGCACCGTTTCTTGTGCTACAAGGACAAGAATGTCATAAATCATTTGCACATGTATTAGTTTGAAACTATACTGGATCGACTTATGAGAATACTTTAAGAGATTTAACAATCGTCATAAGTATATTACTCATTATGGCTATCAGAACCTCTTTCATCAACCATGAGTATTGTAAGTTCTCTTGTTTGAGTACTAGTCCGTTTTGATGTTGTCAAACGTCTACGTACAACACTACTAGAAATAGGCCGAATTTCGATGGACCATTTCCGACGGACATGTTTTTCCGTCGGAAATCCAGTAAATTCCGACATAATTTTTATTTCGTCGGAAATTTACGACGGATTTCCTACGGAATAAAGATCCGTCGGAATTTATGGGCTTTCCGACGGAATATTCCGTCAGAAATATAATGTTCTACGGAATTAAAATTACTTCGAAAATTTCTGACGGAATATTCCATCGAAACAATAAATTTCCGGCGGAAATAAAATCCGTCGGAAATTATTCCGTCGGAAAATTATAATTAAATAATAAAAAAAACTAACCCTCAAAAACCCTAAAAAAAACCGGTTTCCCCCTTTATTTCTCATTTCTCTCTCCTCTCCTCTTCTCTCCGCCTCTCTTCTCCTTCTCTCTCCTCTCTTCTCCTTCTTCTTTTACGTTTCTCTTTCCTTTCTCCATCACCTTTCTCCTTCTTTCCTTTCTCTTTCCTTTCTCCTTCTCCTTTTTCTCCTTCTTTCTTTCTATGTCTCTTCGTAACATCAACATCAACAACCGCAACAACCACCGCCGCTCAACAACGCCTTCAACCACCAGTCGTTGCGTCATCCACCGTCAAGCAACGTAGAAGGCCGAAAATATAGGTTAAATATTGGCTAGTTTGTAGATCTAGGTTTATTTTTCACAAATTTATGATTATAATTATTTTTTTGATGAAATTGTAAAATAAGTTTCTAAATTTTGTAATGTAAGTTTGTAATTTTTTTGGAATTTTGGACTATTTAATATATAAATTGTTTTTTTCGATTTTGTGGTTTCGATTTCGTTTATTTGGTTTTTGTTTCGATTTTGTGGTTTCAATTTCGTTTTTTTTGTTTCGAATTTGTGGTTTTTGTGGGCTGTGGGGGTGGCAAGGTGGAGATACGGTGGTTGTGGGGGTGGCGAGGTAGAGATATGATGGGTGTGGGTGGGGGTGGTCTGGGTGGGGGTGGCGAGGTGGAGATACGGTGGGTGTGGGTGGGGGGTGGTCTGGGTGGGTGTGGGTGGGGGTGGTCTGGGTGGGTGTGGGTGGGGGTGGTGTGGGTGGAAGTGGTCTGGGTGGGTGTGGGTGGGGGTGGTCTAGGCAGGTGGCCTGGGGTGGGGGGCTGTTTTTTTTTATTTTTTTTATTGACTTATCCGATGGAATTTTCCGTCGAAAAATTCCTCTTCTGACGGAAAATTCCATTGGAATATACCTCTTTCGACGGAAAATTCCGTCGGAAACCTATCCAACTCCGACGGAAATTTCCGTCGGAAAATTGCGACGGAATTTCAATTAAAGTTAAAAACAGCGCCGACAGAATTAAATCCGTCGGAAAATCCGTCAGAAACAAGCCTTCCGACGGAAATTCCGTCGGAAAAGGCCGAATTTCCTACAAAGGGTATTGCGACAGACTAATTCCGACAGAATTCCGTCGGAAGGCTTGTATTCCGTCGGAATCTAGCTGTTTTCTTGTAGTGCAAGGGGATTATAAAGGCAACACTCGGACGGCTAGGGCCTCTTAGTAAGGGAAGCTAACAATGCAAGACTGGGAATGTCCCCCTATTAACATTAGGGACCATGTCTTTGTTATTTACAAGGCCTCTTAGAGAGCGAGACTGTGAAAATGCATGGCCATGCTCAGATGGAAATCATCTGCTTATTGACAGTCGAACTCGGAAATCAAGAAACACTTTTGGACGTAATAAGGATGACGATAAATCTTACCTTATAGTTCATGAAGAGATATAAAGAGACATAGGAAAAAGGCTATACACATGCAGCACACTTGTCCGGAAGGACAAGTGAGAGATTGAAAGGAATGGTGACCTTCGAACAAGCATATTATTCCGATAGAGGGTTCAGAATTAATTAGGAAAGCTAATTATTCAGTGAGGTCAAGTGATCGGAATGCCTAGCTGGAGGCCGCTTCCGATCAGTAATATTAATGAATAACTAATATTATAACTTGCTCTTGACTGAACCCTTCGGGTCACACCCGATCGTGTAACCGAACCAAGGCGAAGAATTAATCGGAAGGATTAAATAAGTCGATAGAGATTTTACAAACTATGACGTCGGATACCGAGCTTAGAGCGTCGAAAGTCGAGACGACTCTAGGAGTCGACGAGACGAGAAAATAATCAAATGACATATCGTGCTAAAAATTACAAGCATAGCACGAGGCCTAGTCATGCCTCATATTTAAGGAAATGACTAGGGGTCGCATGCACTAGACCATCGAGCCACAATAGCCATCGCAAGGCCCAACTAGGCTGACCTTGCGTGTGGGCTGGCTGGGGTAGCCTAGTGGCCTGCGCACCAAGGCAACCCTAGTTGGGCCTGCCTAGCAAGGCTGGCATATGCGGTGCTGTTGCTAGGGTCACGCTGCTGCTGTTGGGCTTGCGGTATGCGCGTGGGCTTGCAGTAAGGGGCCAGCAAGGCTTAGCCTTGCTGACTGAGTAGGTTTGGGGCAGCCCCTTGCCTTGTTTCCAAGGTAAAGGTGGTCCTCCCACCTACTCTCTCTTGTGTGTTGACACTTATTATTTGATTATTAAACATGCCTTTTAATTTAATTTAGAATTAAATTAACTCAAGGATTTTCTCATTTCACCAACTCTCCCACATGGAAAGTTGATGGAAACTCTTGGGAGTATTTCTTTATAAAATACCCATCTTGGGTATTGGAAATACTCACTTGAGTATAACTCAAAAGGAATCACCTATTAAGTGAGAAAGCCTTAAGTTCGTAAATCTCTAGTAATTTTGGTCTAGCCCCGTCTACACTACGGGGTAGGGGATGGTTCGGTAATCGAGGGTGTGAGACGTTAGAGGCCTTGCATTTGTGGGGCTTGAAGTTTTTCAAGTCCAAGCTCGATTTGTGAGCGAAACACGCATTAAGGGTGAGCTTCTTTCTCTCTCTTCTCTTTATGTGTTTGTGTTTTCTTTAGTTGCATACTATTTTGTTATGTTGTAATTATTATGCATGATCCGGTTTTCGGGTTTTGTTTCCATGCGGTGTCAGACACCGTAAAGCCCAACAAATTATTACAAGGAACAACATGCATACTATCAATAACTAGTGACTAGCTTTCGCTACCCAATTTCCTGCAATATTGAACTACATTCAATGTCTAACATGTTAGCCTATAGGATTTCCTCCTTCCCTGATTACCTCACATGTGAACCAAAAATTTTTTGGCCAAATGAAAAGGTTACAACATACTTCGTATATGTATCCTCTTACTAATTACTATTAGGGGTAATTGATAGCATTTACATTCTATAAATAAAAAATGAACAAGGCAACTGTGTTGATTTCAACTTTGGCTATTCTTCTCCTATCTTACAAACTGTACATCTTACAAAGCCTGATAACTAAAGTTCTTTTGATAGTTCATACTATTTTATGCTGCAACTACAATATTCTGTTTGTATTCCTGTATGGTAAAAATCGCGATTACAGTTTCTTGCAATCTAGCTGATGTAATCAGGCATTGAGGCTCTTGTATAACACTGATGAATTGATGATCAACGGATCGAGCTAATCCAAAACTAACAGACTACCTGTTGATACTTGGTGACAAAAAACAGTATGTATAATAGATGAGTTTAGCAAAATCTTTTGGTTGCTGTCTAAACCTTTATACTACAAAAAAAGCAGTTGCTCTGAATCTATACATTTTATGCTTCAGTAATCTCTTCACAATACATCTTCCAAAATGTTGATTTTTTATATTTCTTCATGGACTCCATGCTGCTAAGATTTCCTTTTAGAAGCTGTAAAACCTGAAGAGAGAAGATCAATGGAATAGAGTACGAGTTAAAGTCCCTCACAACCATCCGACACTAATCAAGGATTCACTAGGATTTCACTAATGTTTGGGGGTATGTTTGGACTTGGGATCTCGGAAATTTAACAATAATCTAGCTCTTGACAATTTGTTTCGAACATATCAAAGACACAATAGTACTAAAAGCTAACTATTATCTCCGGATAGAGGGAGTAAGTTACAAGCTCAGCATGTGTCTGAGTGCCAACAATGATGCGTATATTATCACACATTTATACAATTGTACTTGGTTCTCGTAATCATAATTTCTTGTCTTTAACATCACCTTTCCCATTTGCATCATTTGGAGTAAGTTTCAAGCTCATCATGTATCTATGAGTGCCAACTAACTGCCAACAATGATGCATATATTATTGTACATTGATACAATTGTACTTAGTTTGAGCAATTATAATTTCTTGTCTTTAACATCAACTTTCCTCGTTGCATCATTTTGCTTTTGTCACTTTTTTAAATTCTTATATTCTTTTCTAAGTTGATTATGTCATGAAAGTTCCACACACTGAAAATACAACAAATATAATGATGCATATCTGGAAGATAAGTTGAAGCTAAGAGCCATTTAAATTATATCTATTCTTAATAATATTCATCTTTTGGGTGGTTATTATAGAGAATATTTAGTTGTTATTTATCTTTTATTTTGATAGACTTAGTTTAGAGATTAGTTTATCTTTTGTTTTTAGAAAGTTCCATAGTTTACTTTGCCTATATAAAGGGCTTTAGGTTGTAACGTTTTCATAGAGAGAATTGAATTTGAGTTGTAGTTTGATCAATACATATGAATTGTTTTCCGCAAGAGAGTTGCATATGTTTTTTTGTCAGAAAGGCTTCCAATTTTAGTTGTTATTTAAACCTTGGTTAGGAATAATAACTCCATATCCCAGTTACAATTTGATCTTGCTTAGATTTAATTGTTCCATATCCTTTAGATTTAGTCCCTTAATCCCAAAATTGTGCAAAGTCTAAAACTATAATCCATCTAAGGTCGGAATTTTAGTGGAAACCATTAAAAATCCGCATCAAATTGGCGTGACTGTTGCTTGACGAGGGGAGAATTTGACAAAATCGTGTCAAAAAACTCAGTTTCGAAGGTCAGATTGATGGACTTTGTTCTCCTTCGTTTCTAAGGCTTTTGAAGTGATGCTATTTTCAAATTGGTTCATTTTTTGTCTAGTTTTTACCTTCAAAATATTAGAATTTATTGAGTAGTGTAGATATCAAACTGGGTTTGTTTTTGGCAACTGGTCAAAAATTGAACTGATTTGCCTCTTCTGACGAAAATAAAAACTGCGATCACTTGGCTGGGAATTTTTTGCTGAATTTTTGGTCGAGTCTTGTAGACATGTAGGGTTAGCATCATACAAAATTTCAGAATTATTTGAGGTGTTTTGATTTGGATTTGGTCCTCGCTCTTTTGATCAATTTCTGGACTGGTTTTGTGAGTTTTCTTATCCACTTAAACATGGAGAATCAAAGTTTGTTTTCATATAAGTACCTGATTCATCTGAGGTCGTCGAATTGAAGAGCGCTGTACACACAAGGCAGCAGCTAAAAGCATAAGCTTCATCTGTTTTGAGTTGAAGCGGTTATCAAGAGCAGGATCAATGAGCTCTCTGATGTTATTCTTTCTTAATAA
The DNA here is from genome assembly GCF_001683475.1 of Chenopodium quinoa. Taxonomy (NCBI): domain Eukaryota; kingdom Viridiplantae; phylum Streptophyta; class Magnoliopsida; order Caryophyllales; family Amaranthaceae; genus Chenopodium; species Chenopodium quinoa. The sequence goes on along the minus strand of NW_018744501.1, from coordinate 297,466 downwards.
TGGTTTGGCCTAGAACAAACAGAACAACGAATGAGAATGGCATCAGTAATCAGTCTACACTTTACTACTAGTGAAGTGAAATCAAGTTCAAGTAAATGACATGGCTTACCCACAAAACAAGGCTTTGCTGTGAGCAATCAAGAGCACGGCGACCAGTAATTAGCTCCAACAAGAGCACACCGTATGCAAAAACATCTGTTTTTTCATCAACTATGCCATGCATCATGAATTCAGGTGCAAGATAGCTGTACAGATACATATCAGGTCAATCAGGATATAAATTAACTTTAGATGGAATTATGCAATAGATGATAAATTTTATGTACTTTATATAGTTGATACAAATGCACTCAAACTGCTTATTCACTATACCCAAAAGTTCCTTCAAATTTCAGAACAATGTGGTGAGTCCATTTATCCGGTAGCCATTTCGCAAGCCCAAAATCACAAATCTGCAACAATGTCATGCTTATTTAGACCAACATAATTCTACCCTGACAAGAAAACACAAAATCACACTAGAATTTGTACCATCTGGGAAGCATATGTATACCTGGGGTTCAAAGTCTTTTCTGAGCAAAATATTTGCTGCTTTAATATCTCTATGAATAATTCGCCGTTGACAACCATAATGCAGGTACATTAGTCCCTCAGCAATCCCTAATGCAATCTTATACCTAGCACTCCAATTCAATTTCCCCTTTGAACCTATCATATAAATTACCCTTTAATCAAAACACAAATAAAAACACACAATTATTAAACATGTAAAAACACAATGATTAGGACAAACCATGTAACAATGAAGCTAAACTGCCAAGATGTGAATATTCAAGAACAAGATGCATTCCTCCTTCAACACAATAACCAATCAACTTCGTCGTATTAGGGTGGCTAACATGAGCCATTATCCCTAGCTCAGTCAAAAAATCCGCGATCCTTTCTTCAGGCGTGCCTCGAGCAAGCCGTTTCACAGCAACAACTTGCCCATTACTCAATATTCCTTTATAAACTTCGGCATATCCACCCTTCCCAATGAAATTCTCTACACAATTACAACTAAACAAATTTCAAAAACATACTTGTATATGACAATATAACACACAAATAAAAAAAACATACAATCTTTAAAAACTTATATTTAAACTCATTTATTAAACCTTGGCTAAAATTTTTGGTTGCCAATTGCAGCTCAAAAAGAGTGAAATTCCTAGAAGGTGAATCAGCATTGCCAAAATAACACTTGCTTGACATCGAAAACGACGAACTCGAATTCGAATTCTCTCTCATGCTATTACTTCTCAACCCTGATAACTTGGGCACATTCAGAGACCCCAATACAGGTAATTGCTTCTTGGATTTAGACCTTAACAAGTCCATAAAACTGCGAAAACGAGAACCTGTTTTTGGGTTTTTCTGGGTTTCATTTGCATCATTGGATGAATTTGTATCAGATTCTACACTTCGAAAATAGTCCTCTAGAACGCCAACAGGAGAATTTGAATCCTGCCCTGTTTTTTCCATTTATTGGTTCAACTGAAACCAATATTATCAGAGTTTTATCAGTAATTTAAGTTGAGAAATACTGAAATACAGATTGAAACTAAAAATATGAAGAACATAGTAAATTTACCTTGGAATGAAACAGATTTTCAATGAAAGTGAGATCAAACCTACTACTTTGAAATTCAATGTGGTGGGGTACTGAAAATTGAAGAAAAGTTGAGATTATTGGTAGAGTAAAATTTAGACAATTTAACATGAATTAAACAAACAAATTAACAATATATAACAACGTAACAAGTAATTTTGCAACTTTATGCAAGGTAAGAAACGTTATTCAAAAAAAAAAAAATAAAAAAAAAAAAAATACATTTGAAACATTTTTTTATTAAACCAAAAAAAAAGTACAAGAAAAAATGGCACTGTATCTTACACTAAGAGTTTGAAAACAACCACATACAAACAAGAAACACTACAAGAAAAATACCTTTTCGATTTTAACAGTTCGTATCGATTGTAATTGCTACAAAAAAAAATCCCAATGAATGGTTATTCGATAATAATATCTGCTATTTTTCGCTTTCGATGGGGTCGTCCTTATTAATCGATACGGAAAATAACATTCAATCATGGTGATTATTGTAGCGATTATAATCGCTACAAATGTTGAACTCATTTTCTACAAAAAAAAAAAAAAAAAAAAAAAAAAAAAAAATCCCTATATATGATCTATACAAGATTCGAACATGCAACCTCAAGTTTTAATGTTAAATGTTTATCTAAGAACCTATGACATATTTTATGTTTTCTTTGTTTAACAAAATTTTAAAATGTAGTGTAAAAAAAGCTTTTCGTATTGATTTTTGGGTTTTAGTGGCGATTGTAAACGATATGCTTTTCCATAATTTTTTAAATTTGCATAAAAATGGTGAATAAATATTATTATGTTTTTCATATCGATTTCATATGGGTGGATTTCACTACTATTTTACAAACATATGTGCATATTGTAGCGACAATTTTCTTGTAGTGAAAGACTTGAACGAATGCCAAAAAGAAAGGTTAACTAACTTAGTTGGTTAAAACGTGTCAGTAACACCAAAAACTTCAAATTTAAACCCCGTTCATGCTAACATGAAGCGATAGTAGTGAAAGAATATTCAACTACCAAAATCTAGTTCACCAAAAAATATGTGAAGAACAAAAGAATAAGGATAATAATGTACCTTATTGAAGATGACTGTTCAAGTAGTTGTGTAGTTGAACATGATCTTTAGAGTTGCAATATCAAGCGTAGTGTAATAGAGGAAATGAATGGTTGGTTCTTGGTTGGTTTATATAATGTATTATAGTATGATAAATAAAGTATTAAGGTAACGGTTTTAGATCTTAAATGAAACTGGAATTCTAAGTTAATGTGGTGTCAAGTAATCGATTACATCAATAATTTTCATGAAAGAGAAAAAGGTCCTTCTAAATTATAAAGAAGGATAAAATTTTACAAAAACTTTTGCATGCCCCCGGTTTACAATAAATTTATTGTACATCGAACATTTTCGAAAAGTGATCCTTTTTACTTATAAAAGTGACCCTTTTTTTTTACAAAAGTGACCCATATTTTCACAAAAGTGACCCTTTTTTTCCATAAAAGTGACCCTTTTTTTTATACAAAAGTGACTTATATTTTTACAACAGTGATTTTTTTTTTTCACAAAAGTGACCCCTTTTTTCCTCAAAAGTGTTCTTTTTTTTTTCCACAAAAGTGACCCTTTTTTTCCACAAAAGTGTTCTCTTTTTTTCCACAAAAGTGACCTTTTTTTTTCACAAAAGTGACTTTTTTTTCCCAAAAACAGAGTATCAAAATCAATAAAAATAAACACAAACGCATGCAAAAGTATACTTGATTGATGTCGTATGCTTAACGAAAAAATGACAATTAACTTAGCTTGTTTCTGAAATTGGGGCTTGAATTGAGAGCTTCTCCTTCTTTAGCTTGTTTCTGAAACAGAGTACCGACGCGAAATTGGGCAGAACAATTCCTTATTGAATTCTTTTACAGTTTATTCCTGCTTCAATAGGACATGAGGGGATTTTAAAATTAAGAGTTTATAATTTCTTTGGATGGATAACTAATGTCCTTTCTAGGCAAAAAATTGAGATGACGATCTACAAGGAACAATAGATCGGAGTTCGGCCGGATTATTGGGAGATGCTAAGGGAGTTCGACGGTGGCGCGGCAGCTGGGAGTGGCGACAGGGTTGGTGGTTTGGCGGTGGGTGTTTTTCTCGGCGGTGGTCCAGCTGACTTCGGCGGTGACTCCATGACTTAGAGTTGATGAAGTTACATGCCCAGCCCGATTTACACTAATTTAGTGTAGACCGGATGTTATTAAATATTTGTGAATTTTATAGTTTATGTTAGAAATTATGGAGGGAAATTATTACATAAGATTTGTGTATTTTTCAAGATTAATAGCACTCGAGTAGTCGAGTGGTCTGATTTTGTAAGATATACTAACACGTCCAAGTAACACCCATTAAATGAATGAAAAAAAAAAAAACCTGTATACTTTCTGATAAAGAAACATTAAATTTCATCATCAACTAATGTTTGTGTTCTAACTTATAACGCTTAGTATTAAGACTAAAATATAATGAAGTTAGTTTTCCCGTCAAAAAAAAAAAAAGTTAGTTAAATATTTACAAGATTGGTGTTATCAGACTTATCACAAGTTTTATTAAATAATGTATAAATAAAAATTTACAATTGATTTTATTTACAAGATTGGTGTTATCAGACTTATCACAAGTTTTATTAAATAATGAATAAATAAAAATTTACAATTGATTTTAGAAAAATTAACACAAAATTAACAAGATTTTTTTTTAGACAAATTCTCCAAAAAAGCGGGTGTACGTTAATTAATTGTAAAGCAGGTTAAAGTTATGTTAAAAGTACGTAAAGTTACCCTTTATACTGCAAAAGTTATTATTTTTCTATTAATAAATTTTATCTTATAAAAAAATTATAATGTATTAGATTAATCATATTAGTCTTTATAGTATATAATCACGTATATATAAGAAATTACACATTAAAATAAAATTCAAACCAACGACAAATTAAAAATTACCCTTTAAACGGTTAAAGGTATCATAAAAATAGTTAAAGTTACGCTCAAACTGATCGTTTTACAATAAAATTAATGTACACCCGTTGTATACAAGATTTTTTTTATTTTTTATTTTTTTTTGTTATTTTTGTAAAGTATATACTATATTGTTTAAAATACTAAGATAATCAATTAAAATTGGATGATTATAATAAATAGGAGTATGTCCGAGCGGCTAATAGAGAAACGGGTCGTTGACACGTCCAAGAGAAGTATGAAAAGTTGACAAGTAGAGTCATGATTTATTGAATTTGAGAATTTAGATTTGAGGTGTTCACTCTGGTGAGTTACAATGACTGTTGGCTGTCTAATTGGGACGTAGTTAATGCTTTTAAATTTAATTTAATGCCTGATGTCCAAATATAAAAATAAAAAAATCTCGTATATTGGTGATGCAATGCTGAACTCATGAAATTTTATACAGTGATGTCAAAAACTGATCTAGACTGGGGAATCGGAGTATTTTGAACCGTTTTGAAAAGGTCTCGAACCGTTAAGAATCCTTTTTCAAAAATCGAAAACTTGACCAAAATTTTTAAAAACAGAAACTGAATTGAACAAAATATTTGAAAACCGTTAATGACTCGTTCCAAAACATTTACAAATGATCAAATTTTAATAGAAAATATGACAAATTCCCAAATTTTACAATTGAAAATTTCTATTTAGCAAATTCAAGTGGGGTTAAGGGAACCACATAGGGCAATGTGGCTCCGCCACTGCATTTACAACTCGTAATCTATTATGACCAAACCGTTTAAGCGTAACTTGTTTCCCCCTTTTTCTCTATCTCCTTCTACATCCCCCATATTCTCTATTTGGTATTTCCTTTTGCCCACTAATCAATCAACCCAACTTGTTTCATGACCTTTATTAATTGTGAGTTTATGATCAAAACCCTTCTGACTTGCTGACCTGCTGAAATTGAAGAAAGAAAACACATATGAAAGTTGGGATTATTGCAAAATTATCAGAAGTTGGATTATTTAAAGTAAATTGGGCAAAATTGGGATTATTAAAATGAATTTTTCCAATAAATAATTTCAGTTCAGTTAAAATCAGTAATTTTAAAGTAGAAATATAATATAAACCAGTAAAAATAGTTTCAGTTCAATAAAATTAATTTTTATTATGTAAAAGTAATTTAATTTCAACAAAAATAAATTAATTTCAATTAACGTAATTTCACTTCATCAAAAATAAGGTGAACTGAATAGAACCATATTAAATTATTAGCCTTCGAAAACATATTAGAACTTATATTACTTGAAATAAGCCAAATAATGAACCTAAATCTCATATTAGTTCTGGTTTAAGGGAGTCACTACTCACTTTGATAATAGCTCCATTATTATTATTATTATTCTTATTATTATTATTATTATTATTATTATTATTATTATTATTAATTTTCCTAATTGACCCAAATACATAATAGAGCAAATTTTGACACGAAAAACGATAATTTTTAGTTAGAAGGTGGTAAAATCTAACTTTTTATGTGTGTTTTGGTGAGTGGTTAAATATAAAGAAAATTTGCCAAGAATAATTCCAACTTTGTCTCTCCATTCAAAATAATCCCAATTTTGATCCTAACTTTGGATTAAATTTTGAAGTCATAATTAGATTACATGGGCCACAAATGCCATAAATTAATGTTTTTATTAACGGAATGTTATGATAGTGTACAAGTCAAAATTACAATCGGGCATGTGGAATAAAAATAAAAATTGGATACCAAATGGGAAAGCACAAAGTATAAAAACAAAATACTTGACTCTCTTAACCAAACTAATGACTAAACATGGGATTGAGTTTACTGACACTATGAACTCCTTGATAGAGTATATAAACTAGCCATAATTTAATACATCTATTTTAAAAATTATTGGTATTATAAAAACTTAGTAGCCAAACTTAATAATTTGAATCAATATTATATATTAAAGTAATACCAGGATTATCCCAAAAATACCTGTGCCAAGTCCACAATAATAATTTTCCCGTCAAAACTTTTTTTTTCTTTTTTTATCCCTATAAAATAATAAGATAATTATTATTTTTTAAATAATAAAAGAGAATATGCAGCCTAAAAATTAGAATAATAACAACTACTTTAAATAAATAAAATATATTTTTTTTGTTATATAATATATGTATTTAGTGGATGTCCATTATACCCTTATGATAATTCTAGGATATTCTAGATATACTATGTTTATTATTCTACAAGGAAACCCTAATTGTATCACCTATATATATATATATATATATATATATATATATATATATATATATATATATATATATATATATATATATATATATATATATATACGCCTACATCATTGATTAATAAGAATATCCATCTATTCTCTCCCCTACTTTCTCCTATCCCCTTTATTTCATAACACGTTATCAGCACCAACCCTAGCCGACTGAGCAAGACCATATCCCATCAATTTGTATGAATTTTCTGTTAGAATATGATGCAAAAGCTATTTACTATTGATTGAAACCACACCTCAAAAGATAAGTCTACGGAGGAATTACCATTGAAATCTAACATCGTTCTTGATTGAATAAGTATTCAGGCATGCATCAAGAGGTAAGTTTACACTTGTAATTATTAAATCCAGAATTAAAATATGTGTGTGATCCGGCAATGATGTTTGGAGTTTCCGCAAATTATTAAATTTGTCAAAGCTACGTGTCCTTATACCAAGAGTCTTTCCCTTTTGATTTTAATTTTTCCCACATTAATCATTTTATTAACTATTGTATTGGAAGAATTAAATTACTATTACTTTGTATTAATCTTATTTAGATAAGCAGATTGTTTGTTATGGGATTCCTTGGATATCCAAGCCTGGAAATTTTTGTTTTCATGTTTAATACTCATTATAGTGGGTTTAGTTAATTTTTGTTTTGGGGGCTTGTTTAATTTATTCACCAAATATTATGCCGACATGATGATTTGCTCATCTTCTCTCTTTTCCTTATCCCAATTTCATTTGAACTATTAAAGTACTGTAATTGGGGTAGCCCCAAAAACCCCTATTTGCTTGAATATTCTAATTGTACGTATAGATTGTTAAGAGTATTGGTAAATTCATGACTACTTTTACATAATTTGTAAACCTGAAGTATTATATTCAAGAACCAAAAACCCCTAAACTTGCTTGAAAGTTTTGTTTATACATACGTTATTCATTGCCTAACCAAGCATTATTTGCTTGGGAATTATTTCCTTAACTCTCTACATCTAGTTGGGTAAATTGTTTCCTTGGTTTTGATTGACTTTGAGAAAAATCCTAGTTTTATATTGGACATGTTTTGTTGTTTTTAGTGTTTACTCTTTATTTAGTGTATGCCATTATAATTTCATGATTTCGCCTGCTAAATTTTGGGACTATCACACATGATTAGTTTTATCACATTATTTTGTTATGTGTATGTGTTAAGTTTACTATTGATAATCTAAGATTATCAATTAATCATGATAATGTATATATAGTATTTATTGCTTATGGTATATATATTTATATCTTATGCTCTGTATTTTATGTGGCATTGGTTTGGTATATTAAATTATTATGTGGCTAAGTGCATTGCTAACGAAAGTCAAACTAGTTTTGATTTAATTTGTTATGTATGTAGTATACATATTGGGTTATATATATCTAGCTTCATGAGGAGCCTAACTTTGATTGAATTAAGTGATTGTGATGAGTGTAGATTAAACTTTATAGTCGATTTTTTTGTTATGGTGATGCATTGGAGTCTTTAACGATGATTGTAATATTATTTTTACTTTTATGAGTGATATTACTTACACTTGAATGGCGCCATAATTTTATTGACCATATGAATATTTATTTAAAGATATTTTACGTCATTATCAAAAACTAAAATTCATGAGTATTGTTTGGTCCTTTGATGATATATAACATTGTTTTAATTAACCTTATGAATGATGAGATTGCTAATACTACTCATACCATGTCATGAGAGAATATACAAAAGTTTTGAATAGTATTCTATCTGGATATAGAACTCATGGTGAGAATTGAATGAATAAGAATTTGTGTAGTTGAAAGAATAACATATATGCTTACGTGATATTTCCTTAATTATATATTATATATGGAAGAGTTCATAAGAATATCTATATGAGCAAGAATAAGTGTTATGAGTTCAAGATATTAAACATGACATTGTGAGTAACTTACTTGAGTAATGTATTATTTATGTTCATAGTTTTAAGAATTTGTGATATAAAGATTAATATAATTTGGCTAGAGCTGAGGAACAAGTAAGAGTTTTATATAAGATTAATTTTACTTTTCTTGATACATGTTATTGCCAAAAGAATTTATGACTTAAACGGTGCAAGGGATTTTAAAGGTTGTTGGATTAATTCCGTAACCCCATATACAAGGATTAGGGGGAGATAGTAATTATTTCAATATTTTATGTAATCCTTGCACATGAATAATAATAAGATACATTGATGGTCAGTTTGGTACATATATTAGCTTAAGTATCAATGTTTTATTTAATAGGGGCGACCACAAAATTATTTAATATTTAGAACGACACCATCTAAATCGAAGATGGATATGAATAGATGATATTGGTTATATACCAACTGTAAATGCCCCAATTAAAATTGATGTCCTAAAAGGAAAATATTAGTTGCTAATGAACCTAAAACACGCCTAAAGAATGGTAGCCAAGCCCAATAGGTTCCAGAGATAAGAATCTTTAAACAGAAAAAGATCAATTATTGACAATCACAAATTTGAGGAAGTGATGCATTCTGATAGATCTCTTGAAGAGATTATGTTTAGTACAATGGATATGTACCATGATTATATAGAATACTCCAGAAGAGTATAGAATGTCCAACAAGCTTAGCATGTATCAAGATTATAGTCAAAGCTCTAGCAGAGTATAAGTTCATATTGGATCAAGTATTATATTAGTTGCTTGTCTTGCCAATTATATAAAGAAATACATGTTGGTGTTCTAATATCAAATCATAGTCATGTCCATGCATAAAGTAAATTTAAGTGATCACTAGTGTTGGAAAAATGACCAGAATTTAAAGTTAGATAAACGATTGGATGTGATAATTAAATTAGGTCATCCGAGTTCAATAAATACTCGTTATGAAAATCTGAAGTTTCATTTGATAATGTGCTGACACTCTCTCAATGTTAGATATATGAAATGAATTAAATGGCAAGACATAACATTGAGATTGAGCTATAATAATTTTGAGTTGATGAAAATTTCAAGTGTTAATAGGTTTTGATTTTTATATGTACGAAAGAGTAGTAGGTGATGACCAGGAGTTTACCAAAATAACTTATGTATTATTGTCAAGTATTAGGTGACCGGAAGCTCACCAAATACACTATTTAAGTCTTCAAAGATCCAAAAGATCACCACCTAGTAGAATTACAAGCAAGTGATTTACGCTTGTATACCAATTCTTTTTATTGGGGCTATTATATGTCAGCATATTAGAAAGAGGAGAAGAAGGAAAAATGTACAACTGCACAACACATGTCTCTCCATTGACATTGATCTCGAGAAGAGAACATATTATGGAAATTGTACTAATAAATACACATGTAATGTAAAGTTAATGAAGAAATGATTCTTCATTGAAATTCTTTTCCAGAAGAGATAAATGTTGTTTAATACAAATCTTCTAAGAGATAAATTTTGATTGTGATCCTCGCAATGAAATGAATTTTAATGAAAATTTATATACTAAGTTGGTGTAGAATTAGACGCCCCTATAAATGAGATACTTTACCAACTTAGGGGGAAAAGAATCGGCAAAAGTTGGAAATCCAAAAGAATTTGATGATCCCTATAATGGTAGTTTGAAAAGTTATATGCCAACTTTTGTCTATATATTATCAAGATATGTTGCACATTTATGATTTGTATTCAGTTATGACTCATGTTGCATAGCGTTGAAGATACATTTTGGTCATATTATGTGTATACATTGAGATAAAATCTTGCCAATTATACTTGAATCACTACACCTGAAGTGTGGGTTGTATGATCAGTTCCAAAATAAAGATATGATATGTGGCAAGATAGTGCAGTTAACACTTTTAATATTGTACTAGTATATAAATATCATAGTGTATGAAATACCCCAAAAGTGGTATAGATATCTAATTATTATAATAGATGGCCTATGATGTAAGAAAAGTTATGATGGTACCAATGAGAAACGTATTCAGATATCATTGGTAAAATAGCATGCAAATTAAAATTGTACCTTGAGGAATTATATGATACCGGAATATGATGGAACCGATATATAATATGCATATGCAGAAGGAATGGACTTGTGCATAAGGGATAGAAATATATGTCCATTTTGATGTCGACATGAAACTAAGATAATAAATCAAAAGCTTATCATGGACAAGAAGTCCAATGAAATATGAATGCTAATGATCAAAACTTTATCATGGACTAGTAGTCCAATTAGAAAATGGATTTCTGAAATCCACACTGTACAGTGTTTGCATTTTGAGTCTTTAATTTATGTGCATGTTTGAGTTTTAGATTTATGCATCACTCATTGTATGTATAGGATGTAGTTTGATGCATTACTCATTACATATATATTTTGTTTAATGTGTTATCATGAATTCTACATCTCATATTACATGCATTAATAATAGTTCTATACAACAACAATTGTGTTATATGTGAATGTTTGTGGTATGACGAGTTTATAATTATGATGAAGACTTACAAGAAGAAACTTATACTTCGATGGGCTTATAATTGTGATGAAAGTTTATATGATGACGATCCAATTACATGTTATGTATCATACATGCATGAAAAGTTCCCGAAAAACTTACATACAACGTATTCAAATATCTAGCCCTTCAAATTCTATATTCTAAAAAGGAAAAATGTAAACTAATAATCCCACCTTTACTCCATGTTCCATAAACAATCCCACCTTTTGAAATTCCAGAAACAATCCCACCTTTGACGGGGGTCTCCCACTAACAATCCATAACCGGTTAAATTATTTTGGTAACCGGTTTTACTAGGTTATGAGACACGTGTCGACTTTTAGTTGGTTTATTCTATTTTTTATAATTAAAAAAAAAAAAAAAAACAAAACCCCTAACCCCCGCCATTGTTATCGGGGCTAGCCCCACCCCGCCCCTCCATATCACTGTCGCAGCCGCCTCCCTTCCTCGGCAACCCAACCTAGGCGTCTGACTTAATCTCAACTTCTCAATGATCTCTTCGTATCTTCTTCTTCTCCTTCACTAACTTGAGGAAGGTGGCTGGGGTCGAGTTTTTTGAGGCTAGGGTTTGGGTTTTCAAGGATGGGTCGGGTTTTTAGGGGCTGGGGATGGAGTTTTCAGGCTTCAAAGCCCAAAATCGACCCTTGATATTTCTTTTAAATTATTTTTGGGGCTAATTTAGGGGCTGAATTGTGGGTGTGAATTGATGTTGCAGCTATTGAATTGGAGGTCCGGCGGTTGTAAGTGGGCTGCATTGGTGGCGCGTTGATGCGGCGTTGTGAGGTGGGTTAGGCGGTGGTTTACCGGCTGTTGCAGAAGCTGGTTGCTTGTTGTGAGCTTCTATTGCGAATTTGTTGTGAGAAAGGTGCGTGAGTCGTGGCTGGTGCGATGGCTGTTGGCTGCAGTAGTAGCGCGGCTGCTTTCGGTTGCCGCTGGTGGTGAAGTGGGAGAAGGGCAGCAGCATGTTGTTGGTGCTAGGTGAGGTGTCAATGTGGTGAGCAGGTAGGCTGGTATGGTGAGTGAAGGAGCTGCGTGGGTGGAATGGTGGTGGACTGGTGGTCCAAGGAGAAAGACTAAGAAAAAAAATTATTAACCGGTTTAACATGTTGTAGGTCAAAAGGATCATTAGTGGAAGATTCCTGTCAAAAGTTGGATTGTTTCTGAAATTTCAAAAGGTGGGATTATTTATGGAAGACGGGGTAAAGGTGGGATTATTAGTTTACAATTTTCCATAAATGACAATGTTGATATTGTTATCAAACTCATGTAGAGTATTGGTGACTAAGTTATTGAGATATCAACCTGAAGTATAGCCATGTGAGAGTTAATCGATTTTGTACACATTGGAGAACTCTCATATAAAATGCAAAATGTCTAAAGAAGAATAGTAATGAGATATATTATAGTAAGAATCATCTTCTTATGGTCTAGAAGAACCATGAGTAAAGTATATAATAATTACTTATGTTATATATTACTAATTCATATAAACTTAAATAATGATATCAAGGTATCACGGGTTGCCATAAATTATTATCAATATCTGATTATCAATAGCTACTTTTACGACCTCCAGAAGTAGGTATAATTTTGATGGTAAGGCAACTTGAAACAAATATGTCATATAAGATAGTGGTAAACGCAACATAGGTATTGTTCTCACAAGTATGGACAAACGAAGATGCGTTACAGTGAAGATTCAAGTTTGATCAGGGAAGATTAACTATCAATTAATGATAGTTAGCTACAAGTGTGAAGTTACTAAGGCATTGGATCATTACATTGGAAGATCTCAAGTTATGCATTCATCAGGGGGAGAAAATACGCGCTGCACTCTTTTTCCCTTAACCATGGTTTTGTCCCACATTGGGTTTTTCCTGGTAAGGTTTTTAACGAGGCAGCATGTCAAGGCATATTATGAAAGTGTTGCACTCTTTTTCCTTCACTAGGTTTTTATCCCATCGGGTTTTTCCTAGTAAGGTTTTAACGAGGCACACTATTTGATAATGGTCATCCAAGGGGGAGTGTTATATAATATATGTATTTATTGGATGTCCATTATACCCTTATGATAATTCTAGGATATTCTAGATATACTATGTTTATTATTCTATAAGGAAACCTTAATTGTATCACGTGTATATATATATATATGTACTCCTACATCATTGATTAATAAGAATATCCATCTATTCTCTCCCCTACTTTCTCCTATCCCCTTTATTTCATAACATTTTTTAAATTGTTAAATTTATATCCCCCTTTAATCTTTAATCGTTAATCTATAAAATGTATTGTTCGTGTCCTACTAAAGGATATTTACTCGTTTTAAATTCATAACTTATAAGCAAACTACAAAATAGAGGTACTCTATTCTTTTAAAAAAATAAAAAAAATAAATAGAGAGTCTATAATCATTTGATAGCACAATTAAATATTTAAATGTATACACAATCTATAAACAAATAGAAACTTATACTCCCTCCATTTTTAAATAATAGCTCCATTTCTCCTTGACATGTATGCCGATGCAAATCTATGATCAATTATATCTTTAATTATTAATAAGTGTAAATTCTAACAATGAAAATTAATAATCTATTCATTGAGACTATTCCAACAACTACCCACAAGACTATATTTTTTCTTAAATATAAATCACAAACATTAAACAAAGTAGGATAAATGAGTAGTGCAAAAAGTATAATTTGAGCAAGTATTTAAAAATTAAGGTGTTTCGAGGTTTTTTGGATGTCCTGTGGGAGAGTTATAACACCAAGACTAGCCTCTGGATGCCTGTACCTGCAAACTAACGGAGACTCCAGGGGGTAGGAGTTTCGCCTTCGACAATCAAGTTAGAACGTGTTCGGATGTAAAAAGAGCGGAAAGTAAAGGGGATCAGGCTTCTCTTAGGAGAGAAGTGATCATCCGGCTATCTGAGATAGCCTCGAAATCCAAGCCTTAGCTCTCAAGAAGTGAAATTAAAGCTGGAGTTTATGCTCATTAGTTAATGTACACGTGTGTTTATAATTTCTGAATGATGTTCCTCAAGGGGAACATCTCCCTTTTATAGGGTCTCGTAATGCATGCCCAGTACTAGGTTTTAGAAACCTAAGACGGACTGGGCTTGCCTAGGAATTTGGGCCGTTTAAGGCCACTTTCCTAGCTGGCAATTTGTTTGGCACGTGTCGTGGCCTGATTAGTCCACCTTGGACCTCTCACGAGGTGACACGTGGCAGACTTTGGTTGGTCCACGTGGCGGGGTTAAATCCCTTAATCATTTTCCCCTCACAGGGGTGACGTGGCTTACCACGTGGCGCCTGTGACAGGTGTCTCTCTCTAACTGGGCAACAGTATTTACCGTTTTTTTTTTATTTTTTATTTTTTTTACCGCCCCTTGAAATTCACCCCCTATAAATAGGGGATGTCCAAATCATTTGTTTGGACATTCTAGAATTTTGAAACTCTCAAACTTTGGACTTGCCTTTGACATCTTTCTGGAGAACGACTGCCGCTTGCTAGCTGACCGCCTGCTCTTACAGCAGCCAGATCTTTTCAAGCACCTTCAATCTTTTTAAATCAAAGGTAAGCGCCTTCATTCTCTTGTTCTTTCTCTTTGTTTTCTTTTTTGAAAATGGTTTCCCAAAAGCACACGACATGGCCTAGGTTAGTGATCAACTGGTCACCGAGGATGACTGAATTTAGAACTAGGAGTGTCGACTGCCCCTTGCTGGACCACCCTTTGCGAACTGCCCCAAGTCCAACTGTCTATGTGTCTGTGCAGGACACCATGGCCAGAACTAAAAGAATTGCAAGGGTGACCAACTCAGACGACTCCTCCTTCTATGCGCCTGTCAGTGAGATATCTGACGTGCCGCCTGGCACCCCAAGCACCCCTAGTGATTCCATTTTAGAAGAATCAGGGGATGAGGTTCAAAATGACATGCCGGGCTTTGTTGATCTAGCCTATCAGGCGGACGCTAGGTCCGGGAGCTCAGGCAGTGACTCTGAGCCAAGCACTTCCAGCAAATTCTCTGATGACTCTAAAGAGGGGCACTCTCGGCTAGAGACAGCGAGAGAATCCCTCTTAGTAGAATTGGGAGAAGATCGGGCGGAGCCGTCTGCTATCCACCAAGAGCAATATTCCGCCTACTATCATCATGTTCCCGCAAGTAGGCGGATAAAATAGGGAGCTTCAGAGCTGACTATGTCATGGGACATGGTTTTATCTTATTTACGCCGGATGCTGAGGACACCGTAGTCTGGCCAGAGGGGTCCAGCTACGGGGACGAGTGTTTCGGTTGCTATGAGGCGGCTATTAAGGCTGGCCTAAGATTTCCTCTTCATCCGGCCGTGGAGCGAATCCTAGATGGATACCAGCTGGGCGTCTAGAAACTGGCCCCAAACTCTCGGTTCAACATCTTGGGCTATGTTGTCGGCTGCAAAATGCACGAAGTAGACCCCAGCTTTGAAGCATTCGCCCACATGCACTACCTCAGCCGGACCCCAAAAACAAGCGGGACCGGCTGGTACCAGTTGTCTAGCCACAAGGGCTATATGATGACTCTGGAGAAGGAGAACAAGTGGAAATATTGGAGGAACACTTTCTACATTGTCTCCAGCCCTGACAAAGTCAGGAATAAAAAGCATAACAGGTGGAACAGGAACCCACCTTTCCTAACAGGCGGATCTGAGCTGCCGCCTGTTCCTCGTAGAGCCAGAGAAGAGATCCTTGACAAAGGCCTCTTCAAAGTGGATATCCAAGAGAACCCCGAGACTGGGGCGAGGGAGTTCATTCCTCAAAATTATATTCCCAAGTATAACTGGCTATACGATGGGACATATCTGGTCGCTTGTGGCCTTAGCGGAGAGATGCCGAGAGGTAGTTGACCGCATGTTCAAGTTTTTTGTAAAACTTGATTGATTTTGTGTCAAAATAACTCTTTGATTTATCTTTTGCAGATAAAGAGAAGGAAAATATCTCGGCATCAAAGAAAGCTGCTGCTCAATTCTGCTCGGCCATCTTGGGCAAGCGGCCTACTAGAGAGTCGCCTGCTTCACAGGCGCCCAGGATGAACTTCTCTTTCATTCGTTTAAGTCAAAATATATTTGTTGTCGCTTGCTCCTCATTCTGTGATTTTTGTTGCAGAGCGACTCAAACAAACCCTCTCACTCACAGCCGGATCCAAAGATTCGGAAGCAGGGGGCTGGTGATGTGAGCACTTCTGGAAGATCCAGGAAGCATGTGGCCTCAAGGCCAGGGAAGAACCCACCTCCAAAATCACTAGCCGTCCTTGAGGGCAGTCGGCCTGAGAAAGAGAAGGGGAAGGAGAAGGAGGCGGCTGCTGAAGGTATCAAAAACTTGTTTCGTTTCCCTTACCCTTAGAGGGTCAAATTCAATCAGCAGTCGTCTAGTACCTCTGAAAGCAGTCGGTCTATTGGCCGAATTTACACCAAGTAATTAAAAAATGTTGAATGTGAAAATGCTTCTCAGAGGCCGGATCTTGTACAAATGGCCAAGTCTATGCTGAAAGTCGTCTCCCTTGAGGACAGGGAGGCGGTTAGAGGAGTCGGCACCCTCAACCTGGATGCCATCCTTGCTCTTCTTGCTGAGGTATACTTGTAAAGATTTTCTATTTCTAGTTTATATAACTTGTGAGCCGCCTGTAACTGACGTCTGTTTTTTGGGCGAGTGCAGTCTATACTGCGAGTACACGGTCTTCGCAGGCCCATCAACGAGAAGACCAAGGAGGTAAAAGCTGCGAATGCTCGATCCGCCTCTTCTCATGATAAGGACATGTTTCAGATTGCCCAAAATGAAATATTGACGACTGACATACTATATTCACAGGCGACTGCCAACATGCAGGTCAAGGCTAACTTAGACGCTGCGAAGAAGCGGGTCTCTGAGTTGGAACAGTAGGTCAAGGACCTCAAGACCAAGCTCGAGCCTCTTTAAGAGGTGGAGAAGGAAGCAAACGGCCTCCGAACTCGGGTGGACAAACTGAAACAGCGGCTAGCTAACAAGGAAACCCAGCTTGCCAAAAAATACACTTCTAGGGCCAACGAGGAGAAGCAGGCCTTGGTCAAGGACATGATGGATGACTGCAACATCATCATGGAGATGACCTGGGAAGCTCTTTTCCCAGACGCAAGCTATGAAGGCCGGAAGAGTAAGTTTGCCGCCTGCACCCAGGAATATAATGACAAAATCATGAATGCGGGTGAAGAGGAGGAGAGCGAGTCGTCTGATTTCGCATCCGGGGGGTCGGACTAGGAAGATCAGGAGGACGGGGAGGATAATGAAAAAGAACAGCAGCTGGCTGGGGACCAAAAGGATACGGCTGCTGATACTGAACAACCCCCTCCTACTGCTTAAGCTTTCCCTTTTTTATATCAACTTTTCTTCAGCCTACGTGCCGCTTGTTTTGTATCATTACCCGACCAAGGGGTCGGGGTTTATTGACAATTTTAACTTTTTTGTCAGTCTTCTGGCCGACTGTTTATATGAATCATCTGGCAATTTTGTCGGATTTTCCAATTTGCACTTTGCTTTGAATTTTTGCATTTCATAAATTTTGCTAAGTATAGCTTGTCTTTTTGTATGAATGCTTTGAATAATTTTCAATATGCCGATTGTTTTGGTATACCGACTGTTTTTTCCCCTGGGCGGGTGTGCGCCTGGTTTTCAAAGGCTGATGGATTGACTTGGAATTTTTTGATACTTTAAAGAGTATAGCTAATTTTTAAGTCAATCAATCACTATGGTGATTGCCCCAAACTAGGCGGACATACGACCATTGGACAGACGGTCATACGCTCAGCATGATCCGGCTCTTGGCCTCAATATAGTTCTTTTAGACGAACCACACTAAGCTACTAACTTTTGTACTTAGTTTATTTTATTGATTGTAAACTGTCCGTTTGTTTGGTACCTCTACAGAAACAGGCGCCAAACGCGATGTTTAACCAAAGTAGCAACCGCTTTTTGGGTTACAGGCGGTAGCTTTAATTGTTTTGCTAACCTACATAGGAATAGTGGCCAAATGCCGTATGTTAACAGCAAAAGTACAGGCAGCTTCGTTCGTACCGTTTAGGTTCCATTTTAGGTTATTCAAGTCGAGCGACTATGAGGTAACCTTTGGGATTAATCATTCTTTGTCACCCTGGTTTGCGTAAATTGAAGAAGTAGACGGTCGTTAGCCGCATGTTGTTTCCTCACAAGTGCTAAGCTTTAGACTTAGCTTTTACTCAATTAGCTGCTAAGTGTGGAACTTAGCTTATATCCTTAAATTTTTCCGGCTGTGTTGGCCCTGAGTAACAACAGTCGGTATCCGACTTAGATATTATAGATTACCACATGTTTTTAGAGCAGTCGGTAATCTTTGTTATATGTCTCATTTGATGAGTTCACAGAGCAATGTGCCACCCAAATGGGAGATGCTCTCAGCGACGAATTCATCCAAATGGATGTCGTCAGACGCCTGCTCATGTTAAGGACAGGCGTATTTTTTTAAGAATATCCGGCCATGGGACTTATTTTGATCGTCAGACCATGGGCCTGACTTAGATCATCCGGCCATAGGCATCATTTGTTCTGAGTGGAACAACATATAACTGCTAAGTTTGCTAGACTTAGCTTATTTCTACTTATGTTGGAGTAGTAGGAAAATAATAAAAAGGCCGTTTTCTTATTAGGCAGGTGTCTCCCCTGGGGGGATGCGTACAAATACAAAGTACTGAAAATAAATAGCAACTTTTTATTGATGTGCTTTTACTTACAAAAAATTTACAAGTCTCAGAAGTAGTACTTTTTCAAGTTGTCTACGTTCCAAGTTCTGGCTAACTGCCTGCCGTCTGGTGTTTCCAGGCGGTAGGTTTCACCCCGTACTTCTTCATAGATCCGGTAGGGGCCTTCCCAATTGGGAGTCAGCTTTCCCTACTCATTGGCCCTACCGGTTGCCTCCATTTTTCGCAACACAAAGTCCCCCACTTTCAAGGGCCGCTTATGCACTCTTTTATTGTAGACTCTCGTCATTCTCAGATGATAGATCTCATGGTGCAGGGCAGCATTGCCCCTGCGTTCTGGAAGGGTGTCCAGTGCTAGCAGCATGGCCTCCCAATTAGCCTCCTCATCATATAACATAACTCGAAGAGTCGGCTCATAGTGCTCAATAGGCAAAACAGCTTCCGCCCCATATACAATGAGATATGAAATTTCACCAGTCGCCCCTTTTTCATTCGTCCTGATGGCCCACAGAACATGTGGTAGCTCGTCAGCCCATAGGCTGCCAGCTCTTTCAATTTCTTTTTGATGCCATCAGAGATTAACTTGTTAAAGGCTTCAACCTGGCCGTGTGCTTAGGGACGGCCGACTGATGCAAAATAGTGAGAGATCCCTTGGTCTCCCAACCAGTTCTTGAGAGCAGGCGTCTCAAATTGAGGACCATTGTCAAAAACCATCGACATAGGTACCCCGTACCGAATGATGACGTTTCTCTAGATGAAGGAGATAACATCTTTGGTCTTAATACCTTTGACCGCCTCTGCTTCGACCCATTTGGTGAAGTAGTCGATAGCAACCTGGATATACCTCGGACCGCCTGTAGCAGGCGTATAAGGTCCCAGAATATCCATGCCCCACTTGCCGAATGGTACTAGGCTATGGATGGTCGTCAGATCAGTGGCCGGACGATGTATGAGCTTGCCAAACCTTTGACACTTGTCTTAGTTTTTCACCATCTCCATGGCGTCTACTTCTAGGGTAGGCCAAAAGTAACCTCGCCTGACTTTCTTTGCTAGGGTCCTGCTGCCTATGTGGGAAGCGCAGAAGCCCGAATGCAAGTCTTCAAGGTTTTCAGGATCAGCCGGCCTAGTCATTTCAACAATGAAGTCAGCAAACGCCTGCCCCTTCACAGCTTTCCTTGTCTCAAAAGAAATTTCAAGGCTTTGACTTTCAATCGCCCATTTGATCTGAAAGGAATGGTGTCCTTCCAACAAGTGTATTATTCTGATAGAGGGTTCAGAATTATTACAGAGCTAATTCTTCAGTAAGGTTAAGTGATCGGAATGCCTAGGTGGAGGTCGCTTCCGATCGGTAATATTAAGGTATATTTAATATTACAGCTTAATCTTAACTGAAACCTTCGGGTCGAACCCAATCGAACAACCGATCCGAGACGACGAATCAATCCGAAGGATTTAATGAGTCGTCGGAGTTTTACGAACAAAGACGTCGGATATCTAGCCAAGGGCGTCGAGGCCGAGCTTCGCAAAATCACAAGCAACAAGTATGAGCATAGCCGTAGCTAGGCTAGGCTAGCTCATATCAAGCCTAGGTGCACCATGGTGTGCTAGGCGCGCCATGCGTGCTAGGCGCACTAGGCTGCCCATCGCAGCACCACCTGCGTGTGTGCGTGCCTTCGCATGGCATAGCAGCACAGCAATGTGCGTGCATGGGTGCCTAGGCACTATCGCAGCACCATCGCAGTGCTGGGCACTTGCGTGTGTGCGTGTGCGTGTCTTCCTAGCACCATCGCCAAGCATCAAGCCATCCAACATGCGTGGCTCGCTAGCAGCATGCATGCCGGGCCTTGCGTGTGTGTGTCTCGCACCATCGCACAAGACCATCGCAATGCCAGGCGCTTGCGTGCGTGCGTGTGCATGTGCATCATCGCCCAGCACCAAGCCCCAGCATACGTGGCTCGCTAGCAGCACGCATGCTAGGCCTTGCGTGCGTGAGTGCGTTGGCTGGGGTATGCGTATGATGATCTGGCTGTGCGTAGGCATGCGAGTGGGCGTGCGAGTGCGTGCCAGGGCCAGCACCAGCGCCTAGCACTAGCACGCAGCAGCAGCACAAGCATCGTCCAGCGCCAGCACGCATATGCTGGCTGGGATGCGAGGTTGCTGGCTAGGCTAGCTGGCAGCACCAGCTGGCGTGCTAGCTGGCTGCCAGCCCAGCATGCTTGGTGGTGGTTTGAGGGAGTGGGGACCAAAGGCTTGGAGCATGCCTTGGGGAGCAAGGCAATGGTCCCCCCCAAGGTTCTTGGTCCTCACCTAACTCTCTCTCTTTCCCCTTGACACTTGTTGCATTGTGATTGCATTCAATTAATTATTTAATTTAGAATTAAATAAATTAATGCTTTTGCACATGATCCTACATTGATCATGAAATGGGATTCAAGTTCCCATTCTCTATAAATACCCACTTGGTTGGGATTTTTGAGAACAACACTTGAGTTGAAAAGTAAAGGAAACTCCATTGTTGAGCATACCTTGAAATTCGTAAAACTCTAGTTTATTTTGTCTAGGCCTCGACTAACCTTCGAGGCGTAGGACGCTCGGGTCGGGTTCGAGGGTACGATCCCGTCGGAGGCCTCGTATTTTCGGGGTTCAAGTAAGAGCTCATAGTTGAGCGAAGCATGCGTCAAAGGTATAATCTTTTATCCTTTATTATGATTTTAATTATTTTTTGCTTGTTAATTGCATTTATTATGGGGGCGGGTCTTGGCGGGTTTCTTTCCGTATAGTGTGGGTCACTACGAAACCCTACATGATCATTCTGCCGGATGATTCCACGGTTGTCATTGGCCGCTTGAGTGGTTGGTCTGTGTAAACCACTACCGGATGCGCCAGGAAGTAAGGTTTTAACTTTTTAACTGCCATAAAGAGGGCAAGTCCAAACTTTTCAACCATGGGGTACCTCAGCTCTGCATTCTGTAGAACATGACTAATGAATTAGATCGGGAGCTGGGTGTCGCCTCTTTCAGCAAGGAGAATAACACTGAGCGCATGGTCAGAGACAGCTAGGTACATGTACAACACTTCCTTTGGCAAAGGACTGACCAGCCTTGGCAAAAAGGGCAAGTGTTCCTTCAACTTTTGGAAGGCCGCCTCTGCATCCCTCCCCCATTCAAACATAGTCTTCTTCTTGATTGCTTAGAATAAGTAGAGGCACTTGTCACCCGACCGACTGAGGAATCTCCCCAATGTCGCCAGACAACCTGTTAATTTTTGAACTTCTTTTATAGTGCGGGGCGACTACATGTCTATGACCGCCTGTATTTTTTCCGGGTTGGCCTCTATCCCCCTTTGATCAATCAGAAATCCGAGGAAATTCCCAGACTCAAGGCTAAAAACACACTTCTTGGGATTGAGCATAACCTGGTGCCGCCTGAGTGTGGCGAATGTTTCTCAGAGTCTGTAAGATGATCCGTCTGTAGTTTGGATTTGACTATCATATCATCAATACACGCCTCCACATTCCTTCCAATTTGATTAATTAAAACTGTATTAATCATTCGTTGGAAGGTAGCAGGCGCATTTTTCAACCCAAACGGCATCACAGTATAGCAGAATAACCCCTGATCAGTGACGAATGCCATCTTCTCTTGATCTTTGTTCCACAAGGGTATCTGATGAAAGCCTGAATAGGCGTCCATAAAGCTCATCAACGCATGGTTGGCTGTAGAGTCGACCAGACTGTCTATCTTTGGAAGGGGGTAACTACCCTTCGGACATGCCTTGTTCAGGTCCGTGTAATCAACACACATGTGCCACGTACCATTCGGCTTTTTCACAAGCACAACATTGGCAACCCAATCCGGGAAGTAGCATTGCCGAATGAACCCAGCATCCAACAATTTTTTCACCTTGACGGCTGCCGCCTGGCTTCTTTCTTCACCATGGTTCCTCTTCTTTTTCCTTACCGACTTCTTTTTAGGATCCACAACAAGTTTGTGGACGGCTAGATCCGGGCTGATGCCTGGCATCTCGTCCACTTCAAAGGCAAAGATGTCTTTGAACTCTTTCAATAGGTTGTGTAGGTTTGCACCCAATTTAGCAAAAGCAGCCGTCCCCACCTTAACAGTACGTTCTGGATGAGTGTCATCCAGAACAATATCAATGTGCTCACCAGCCGGCGGGGGAAGGAGTTCATTCGGCCGTTCTCCGGTCAGTGATTACTTTACTTTACTTTTTTCACGGCCACCAACTGGTCGGCCTTTCTCTTTTTGCTGCCTGCTATGGGAGCAGGCGTGGCTTCCTTGATTTTGTTAAGGTCTATAGTTTCTTTACTAGGGCCGGATGCGACCACAGTGGGTTTGACGTCAAAGAGGTAGCACTCCCTATTCGTCTTTTGGTCTCCCCGTAAGGAGCTGACTGTTCCATCATTCCTTTCAAACTTGAGAAGCATAAGAGAGGGAATGATAACAGCTTTGGACTCATTTAGGGTGGGACGTCCCAAAATCATGTTATAGGCGGTCAGCACTTCAACAACTAAGAACCGGACCACCAAGTAGCGTCCCTCTCCTTTTTCTCCCAGCCGAATGGGTAAGTTTATTCGACCTACCGGATGCACAACTCCGTCCCCAAATCCCACTAAGGGATGAGAGACATTGTGCACGCTCTCAGGTCTTGTACTTGAGCTTGGTCAAGCACTTGTGGCTGATGAGATCAGAGGAACTGCCAGTGTCTATGAGGATTCGGCCCACCTTTTGGTTGGCCACTTTGCATTTGATGACAATGGGGTCATCATGCGGCCTCTTAACATTGCCCCTGTCTCCCTCAAAGATGAAGACTTCAGGGAAAGTGTCCTTAGACGCTTGACCATCATCAACTGAGTTGACATCTAGCCGCCAGATGTAATCTTTGGTTCCTTGAATGGTAGGGATGCCTCTAGCATAGCCTCCTGCTATTGTATAGATCTTTTCTTCATCAGTATCAGAACTATAGCAGGTTGAGACTTTTTCTTGGATGACTGCCCAGGGTTTGTTTGCAGGGTAACCTTGGACCTCAAAATGTAGGATTTGAGCACCCCTTTGTAAGCCAGGCAGTCCAGCAGCCTCTTGAGACTATAGCAGTCGTTGGTGTCATGGCCAACATCCTCATGAAAATGACACTACTTATTTTTGTTCCGATTTTTGGCGGAACCTTTCATAGCAGCCGGCTTCTCAATGGTCACCCGGTCTTTGATCTCCATGAGGGTGGAGTGACAATACTTGTTAAATTCATACTTAGGGGTGTATGGTTCAGATTCTTTCTTTTTCTTCTTGGACGGCTGTTCAGAGGTATAGCCACCCAAACTTCTTTTCTTTTCTTTTCTTCTTTCTTAGCCGATTGTGATGATCGACTCTCTCTTTTTTCAGACTTCTTTGAGTCCGACTTTTTACTGACGTGGCAGAGCTTGGTCGCCTGTATATAGGCGTCCGCCTCCATCAATGCTTCTTGGAGGGTAGCAACCCTCTTTCTGAAAAGGTCGAACTTAAAGGCCGACCCATCCTTTAGACATTTGAAAAAGTCTGTATAGGCCACTTCATCAGACAGTCCTTGAATATGAATTCTCATCAGATTAAACCGCCTGATGTATGACCGTAGCCCTTCTTTCTCTCCCTGCTGTATAGCTCCCAAGTCAAGACTTGTTTTCTTAGCAGGGATATTCATTGAGAATTTGGATGCAAACAAGTATGCAAGCGTCTTGAAATTATTGATGCATCCGGCTAGTAGGTTGTCGAACCATTGTTGGGCGACGCCCTTCAATGTGGCCGAGAAGCATCGACACCATGCGGCATCATCCAACCCTTGTAGATACATGAGGTTGGTGTATGCCATAAGGTGATCTTATAGATTGGTGATACTATCATAGGTACCTACCAACACATTTTTCACCTTAGCCGGCTGTGCATCCTCAGTTATTTCCTTGGAAAACGCAAAGGGTTGTTCTCCAAGTCTTAGCAGTCGAAGCTGCCAGTCCAAAGGTTGGACATTATGTGCCGCATGTCCCCCAAAGAGGGTCGGCTGCATGTAAGGTTGTCCATACGGCATGTATGGCAGTTGAGGCGCATATGGGGCTGCATGGACCATCTGAGGACTAGAGTGAGCAGACATGCCGCCTGCCTGGTTCTCTCAGTTTGATTGTGAATACCTCATAGAGGTATCCTGAAAGCTGTCTTGCAAGTTCGACGTTGAAGCCGACTGTGACAGTTGCATGTTCTTCTTCTGCTGGATCAACATCCTGGCATCAGAATAAGTTTTCTTTTAACCATCCGGCTGTACATGCCAGATGGACTTCCTCTTCCCTGGCTCAGGGAATCGGAGTTTTGCCAAATTTATTAAGGGCCTCTGCCCCTCCCTAGGTTTAGGGTAAGGAGTGGCCTCACAGTCTTTGACCGGCTTATTCCTCCCAGAATGGGAGGGCTTCTTGGCCGACTGTTCCCTAGTGGAAATGGTCGTCTGTTTGTTAATCAGGTCCTTAATCATCCCTTTGAAACTTGTTATGAGAATCATGAGCTCGTTTCTGGTGATAGGGACGGAGCCTTCGGCCGCCTAGAGTTGACCGACCGGCTGGACGGCTGGTTCGCTAGGGCTCGCCTGTTCGTCAATTCGTTCCCTCCTTTCGATGGGACGGATGCGCCTAGTTCTTAGGGACCCGTTAGGAGCCGTGTGTGTATCGAGTTCATAGTCGTCATCTGAATCCTGGTCTGTATAAACTTGGACGTCGGCCATAGGCCGTTTCTCATTAAGAGGCGGTACAGGTTCTTGTGAAACCATCTTAGAAGTACTCCCCCCACAGATGGCGCCAAATGTTTCGGGGTTTTTTTGATGTTCTGCGGGAGAGTTACAACACCAAGACTAGCCTCTGGACGCCTGTACCTGCAAAACAACGAAGACTCCCGGGGGTAGGAGTTCCACCTCCGACGATCAAGTTAGAACGTGTTCGGATGTAAAAAGAGCGGAAAGTAAAGGGGATCAGGCTCCTCTTAGGAGAAAAGTGGTCATCCGCCGGCTATCTGAGATAGTCTCGAAATCCGAGTTTTAGCTATCAAGAAGTGCAATTAAAGCTGGAGTTAATGCTCAGCAGTTAATGTACACGTGTGTTTATAATTTTTGAATGATGTACACGTGTCTCGTAATGCGTGCCCAATACTAGGTTTCAGAAACTTAGGACGGACTGGGCTTGCCTAGGAATTTGGGCTGTTTAAGGCCACTTTCCTAGCTGGCAATTTGTCTGCCACGTGTCGTGGCCTGATTGGTCCACCTTGGATCTCTCACGAGGTGACACGTGGCGGACTTTGGTTTGTCCACGAAGGTGACACGTGGCAGAATTCTATTGGTCCACGTGGCGGGGTTGAATCCCCTAATCAGGAGGGATTAATAGTTTATAAATATAATTTTATTCCTGTGAATATCAGACAATTCATATGAATGATACGGATATTAAGATTAAATGAATAATATTGTACAAAAGAAAAACTATGGAAAGGAAATCCTAAATCCTCTCACATGTTAAATATGTTGAAGAGACAAAGTTTAGCTTATATGGATGTTGCGATGTCTTGTATGATCTGAAATTCTGACCTACACTGAAATTGATTATAATACAAATATCTCATTCTGAAAGCATGTGAAAGAATGTATGAACTAACGATTTCTTCATATACGCCGAAATTTTAAAATTCATTCTTTTATCTTTTATACTCTTTCAATAATTCACGGTGGTGATATTTTATTATCCTATATATAAAAATCCATATAAAAAAAATATATTCATTTTGTTCAAATGTAGGTCTTAATATAGAAGATAAATCATCGATTAAAAGTTTATTTAATAAAGAAAGACAATCAATCATGAAAAGCAACGACAACAATTAGTCATTCAGAACTAAACTCCATGTGTTATTCATATGTAAAAGTAAAATAAATTTAAAAATAAAAATATGGTTAAGTTTGAATGAAAATTATCCTAATAATTTGCTTTTCGGTTGTTATTATTAGGAAAAATACACTTTAATAATCCCAACTATTGCCGATTTACTTCTAATAATCCCAATTAAAATTTATTTTTTAATAATCTTAACTATGCCCTTGTTTCGGGGTTTTTTGAATGTCCTGCGGGAGAGTTACAATACCAAGACTGACCTCTGGACGCCTGTACCTGCAAAACAACGGAGACTCCTGTGGGTGGGAGTTCCGCCTCCGATGATCAAGTTAGAACATGTTCGGATGTAAAAAGTGCGGAAAGTAAAGGGGATCAGGCGGACACCAGGACCGAGTGCTCAGACAGCGAATCTAAGCCAAGTACTTCTAGCAAATTCTCAGATGAATCTGAGGAGAGGCACTCTCGGCTAGGGGCCGCGAGAGAGTCCCTCTCAGTAGAATTAGGAGCAGATTGGGTGGAGCTGTCTGCTACCCGCCGAGAGCAATTTTCCGCCTACTACCATCATGTTCGCGCAGGTAGGCGGAAGATGATGGCCGATAAAATTGGGAGCTTCAGAGCAGACCATGTCATGGGACATGATTACATTCTATGCGTGCCGGATGCTGAAGACACCGTAGTCTGGCTAGAGGGGTACAGCTACGGGGATGGGTGTTTTGGCTGCTTTGAGGCGGCTATTAAAGTTGGCCTTAGATTTCCTTTGCATTAGGTTGTGGAGTGAATACTGGACGGATATTAGCTGGGTGTCTGGCAATTGGCCCCAAAATCTTGGTTCATTATATTGGGCTATGTTGCCGGCTACGAAATGCATCAAGCAGAGCCCAGCTTCGAAGAATTCGCCCACATGCATTACCTCAGCCGAACCCCAAAAGCAAGCGGGACTGTTTGGTTTCAGTTGTCTAGCCATAAGGGCTATATGATGACTTTGGGGAAGGAGAGCAAGTGGAAGGACTGGGAAACACTTTCTACATCATCTCATGCCATGACAAAGTGGAATAGGTGGAACAGTAACCCACCTTTCCTTATAGGCGGTTCGGAGATGCCGCCTGTTCCTCGCAAATCAAAAGAATAGATCCTTGACAGAGGACTCTTCAAAGTAGATATTTAGGAGAACCCTGAGACTGAGGCGAGGGAGTTCATTCCCCAAAATTATATTCCCAAGTATAACTGGTTATATGATGGGACATATCTGGCCGCCTGTGGCCTTAGTGAAGAAATGCCGAGAGGTAGTTGACCGCCTGTTCAAGTGTCTTGTAAACTTGATTATTTTTGCGTCAAACTAACCCTGATTTTTCTTTTGCAGACAAAGCTATGGGAAAACTCTCGGCCTCAAAAAGAGCTGCTGCCCAGTTCCGGTCGGCCATCTTAGGCAAGCGGTCAACTGAAGAATCGCCTGCTGCACAGGCGCCTAAGGTGAACTTTCAACTGAACAAATCTCATTTAGCTTTTCTGCCGCCTGCTTCTTACTTATTGTGGTTATTTTGCAGGGCAACTTAGCAAAGCCTTCCTCCTCCTCCCAGTCGGATCCTAAAGTCAGGAAACATACGGCTGGTGACATAACAACCCCTGGGAGAAGCCAGGAAATATGTGGCCTCAAGGCCAGGGGGCAGCCAACCTCGTAAATCTCCAGCCGTCCCTGCGGGTAATCGGACGGAGAAGGAGAAGGAGAAACAGGCGGCTGCTGAAGGTATCAAAGACTTGCTTTCTTTCCCTTACCCTTTGAGGGTCAAATTCATTCAGCAGTTGTCCAGCACTTCTGAAAGCAGTCGGTCTATTGGCCGAATTTACACCAAGTACTTACAGGGTATTGATTGTGCAGATGTCTCTCAAAGGCCGGACCTTGTCCATCTGGCCAAGTCTATGCTGAAAGTCGTCTCCCTTGAAGACAGCGAGACGGTTAGGGGAGTCGGCACCCTCAACCTGGATGCCATCCTCGCTCTTCTCGCTGAGGTATACTTGTAATAATTTTTCGTTTCTTATTTATAACAGTTTTGAGCCACCTGTATCTGACGTCTGTTTTTGGCCGGGTCTAGTCTATGCTGCGAGTACACGGTCTTCGCAGGCCCATAAGTGAGAAGACCAAAGAGGTAAAGGATGCAAAGGCTCGGGCCGCCTCTGTTTCTGATAAAGCTATGTTCCAGATTGCCCAAAATGAACTTTTGACGAATGACATACTGTATTATCAGGCGGCTGCCAACTTGCAGGTCAAAACGGACTTAGAGGCGGCCAAGAAGAGGATCTCAGAGCTGCAATCGTCCGTTTTCAAGGCTGAGCTCGGGCCTCTTAAAGAGGCGGACAGAGAAGCAGCTGGCCTCCGCACTCGGTTAGACAAACTGCAGCAGCGGCTGGCCAACCAGGAGACCCAGCTTGCCAAAAAATACACTTCAAGGGCTAATAAAGAGAAGGAGGCCCTAGTAAAGGACATGATGGACGATTGCAGCGCCATCATGAAGAGGACATGGGGGGTTCTCTTCCCAGAGACCAGTTATGAGAAGTGGGAGAATCAGTTTGCCACCTCCACCAAGGAATACAATGAAAAAATCCTGAACCAAGCCCAAGAGGGCGAGGAAGAGGAGGAGGAGGAGGAGGAGTCGACTGATTCTACTTCTAGGGAGATGGACCAGGAAGAGGAGAAGGAGGGGGAGGATGATGAAAAAGGACAGCGGCCTACTGGGGACCAGACGGATGCGACTTTTGATGCTGATGTACCCTTTCCTGCTACTTAAGCTTTCCTTCTTTTTTTTTTTATCAACTTTTCTTCGGCCTGCGTGCCGTTTGTGTTGTATCATTACCCGACCAAGGGGTTGGGATTTATTAACAATTTCAAAATTTATGTCGGTCTTATGGCCGACTGTTTATATGAAACATCCGGAAGTTTTGTTGGATTTCCCAATTTTGAAACATCCGGCGGTTTTGCCGGATTTTCCAATTTTTACTTTGCTTTGAATTTTTGCATTTCATAATTTTGTCAAGTATAGCTTGCCTTTTTGTATGAATGCTTCGAATATTTTTCAAAATGCTGATTGTTTTGGTATACTGACTGTTCTTGCCCCTGGACGGCTGTGCGCCTGGTTTTCTAAGGCTGATGGATTGACTTAGAAATCTTTGATACTTTAGAGTATGACTGATTTCTAGGTCAATCAATCACTATGGTGATTGCCCAAAACCAGGTGGACAAACAACCATTGGATAGACGGTCATATAGTCAGCATGATCCAGCTCTCGCCCTTAATATAGTTCTTTAGACGAACCACGCTTTGCCACTAAGTTTTGTACTTAGTTTATTTTATGATTGTAAAATGTCCGTTTGTTTGGTACCTGTACAGAACAGGCGCCAAACTGGATGCGTAATCGAAGCGACAACCGCATGTTGGGTTACAGGCGGTAGCTTCTACTATTTTTCCAACTTAAATAGGAATAGTGGCCAAATGCCGACTGTTGATCAAAAGGATAGGCGGCTTCATTCGTACCGTTTAGATCCGTGCTAGGTTGGTTGAGTGACTATGAGTTAACCTTTGTTAATCAGTCCCCGTCACTTGTACTTGAGTGAATAGAAGAAACAGTCGGCTGTGGCCGCATGTTGTTTTTCCATTTGCTAAGTTTGGCTTAGCTTATTACCCAAGTAGCTGCCAAGTTCAGAACTCAGCTTATGCCGACTATATTGTCCCAAGCAATAGCAGGCGGTTTCTGACTTAGATTTTAACTGTCTACCGCTTGTTTAAAGTAAGCGGTACGTTTATCTTCGTCTCATGTCAAACGACTGCGAGGTTGTCTTAGAGACATTCGGTAGGGCCGTTTGTTTTAGGTTTATAGAGAAATGTGCCACCCAAATGGGAGATGCTCTCTGCGATGAATTCACCCGGATGGATGTCGCCGGACGCCTACTCAAGTTTTAGATAGACGTATTAGTTTAATTTTATTAGGATCATCCGGCCTTAGGCCTCATTAGGTTGTTCAGAAAAGAACATAGTTGCTAAGTTGTCTAGACTTAGCATTTTTACTCATGTGAGAGTAGGTTATTAAAAGAAATAAGGCCGAGTGTGTATTGTACAGGCGGCTTGCCCCACTGAGGAGACTTTCAAAAAACTGAAAAATAAATTGCAAATTTTATTGATATGCTTTCATGTACAAATAATTTACAAATCTCAGAAGTAGTACTTTTTCAAGTTGTCTACGTTCCAAGTTCTAGCTAGTTGCCTGCCGTCTGGTGTTTCCAAACGGTAAGTGCTGCCTCTAACTTCTTCATAGATTCGGTAGGGGCCATCCCAATTAGGAGTCAGCTTTCCCTGTTCGTTGGCCCTACCAACTGCTTTCATTTTTCGTAACACAAAGTCCTTACTTTTAGGGGGCGCTTGTGCACTCTTTTATTGTAAGCTCTCGTCATTCTCAGACGGTAGATCTCATGACGCAAGGCCGCATTGCCCCTGCATTCTGGAAGTGAGTCCAATGCTAGCCGCATGGCCTCCCAGTTAGCCTCTTCATCATAAAGCATGACTCGAAGAGTCGGCTTATAGTGCTCAATAGGCAGAACAACCTCTGCCCCATAAACCATGAGTAATGAAGTTTCACCAATCGCCCCTTTTTCAGTCGTCCTGATGGCCCACAGAACATGCGGTAGCTCGTAAGCCCATAGGCCGCAAGCTCTTTCAATTTTCTTTTTGATGCCATTAGACACTAACTTATTGCAGGCTTCAACCTGAGTTGTTTGCTTGGGGGCGGCCGACTGATGCAAAAAAGTGAGAGATCACTTGGTCTCCCAACCAATTCTTGAGAGCAGGCATCTCAAATTGAGGACCATTGTCAAAGACCATAAACATGGGTACCCCTTGCCGGGTGATGACATTTCTCTAAATGAAGGAGATAACATCTTTTGTTTTAATGCCTTTGACTGCCTCCGCCTCTACCCATTTGGTGAAGTAGTCGATAACAACCAAAATATACCTCCGTCTGCCTGTAGCATGCGTATACGGACCCAGAATGTCCATGCCCCATTTGGCAAATGGTACTGGGCTATGGATAGCCGTCAGGTCAGTGGCCGGACAATGGATAAGCTTGCCAAACCTTTGACACTTGTCACATTTTTTCACCATCTCCATGGCGTCTGCTTATAGGGTAGGCTAAAAGTAGCCTTGCCGCCTGTCTCTCTTTGCTAGGGTCCTGTCGCCTATGTGGGAGGCGCAGAAGCCCGAGTGCAAGTCTTTCAGGACCTCTCAGTCCTTCTCTGGTGAGACACATTTCAAAAAAGGTTGGATATAGCCTTTCTTAAAAATCTCTCCATTATCGATTTCAAAATTGACCGCACGTTTTTTCATTGCGACCATCTCTGGGTAAGTATCCGGTAAGGTGCCGTCTGTTAAGTATGCCCGGATGCCATCCATCCAAGTTGAGCTTCGATCTAGGATTCCAATGGGCTCCTCTTCGATGCTCCTTTTTTCCACCACCTACCAGAATAATGATCTTGGTGTGTCAAAAGAGGCAGATGATGCCAATTTGGAGAGAGCATCCGCCTGATTGTTCTCAGACCTGGGCACCTAACTTAGATGAAATTCATCAAGTGTCCCTGCCTCTTCTTTGACCGTTCGTAAATACTGTAAATACTTGATCATAGTCGCGTTTGTGGCTTCATAGTCACCATGCTATTGGCTAACAATCAATTGTGAGTCAGAACAGGCGTCCACTTTCCTTGCCCCGGCCGCCTTACACATGCGCAACTTCCTTGACTTGGTCAAGGTCAGCAGTTTCTCCACTAGGGCCGGATGCGACCACAGTGGGTTTGACATCAGAGAGATAACACTCCCTGGCCATCTTTTGGTCTCCCCTAAGGGAGCCGACTGTTCCATCATCCTTCTCAAACTTAAGAAGCATAAGAGAAGGAATGATAACAACTTTGGATTCATTTAGGGTGGGACGCCCCAAAATCATGTTATAGGCCGTCAGCTCTTGTACAACCAAGAACCAGACCACCATGTGGCGTCCCTTCCCTTTTTCGCCCAGCCGAAAGGGTAGGTCTATTCGACCTACTGGACGTACCACACCACCCCCAAATCCTACTAAGGGATGAGAGACCTAGTGCATGCTCTCGAGCTTGTACCTAAGCTTGGCCAGACACTTGTGACTGATGAGATCAGACGAGCTCCAGTATCAATGAGGATTCGACCAACCCTTTGGTTGGCCACTTTTCATTCAATGACAATAGGGTCATCATGCGGCCTCCTGACTTCTCCCTTGTCACCCTCAGTAATTACAACTTCTGGGAAGGAGTCCTTAGACGCCTGCCCCTCGTCAACCGAGTTGACGTCAAGCCGTCTTATGTAGTCCTTGTTACCCCGGATGGTAGGGCCGCCTCCAGCAAAGCCGCCTGCTATTGTATAGATCGGAGTCTCTTCAGTGTCTGAACTATTAGCAGATGAGGCTTCTTCTTGGACGACTGTCTTGGGTTAGTCTGTAGGGTAACTTTGGACCTCAAAATATAAGATTTGAGAACTCCTTTATCAGCCAGACGATCCAACGGCCGCTTGAGACTAAAGCATTCGTTGGTGTCGTGGCCAACATCCTCATGGTAGTGGCAATATTTATTTTTGTTCCGATTTTTCGCGGAACCCTTCATAGCAGCCGGTTTTTCAATAGAGACCCGGTCCTTTATCTCCATGAGGATGGAGTAACAATCTTTGTTGAATTTGTACTTCGGGGAGTAAGTCTTTGTTTCTTTCTTCTTCTTCTAGGACAACTGTTCAGAAGTATCAGCCACCCAGAATTCTTTTCTTTTCTTTTCTTCTTTCTTAGCCGGCTGAAATGGCCGACTTTCTCTCTTGTCAAACCTCTTTGAATCTAACTGTTTACTGATGTTGCAGAGTTTGTTCGCCTGTATATAGGCGTCCGCCTCCATCAGTGCCTCTTGGAGGGTAGCAACCCTCTTTCTAACAAGATCGAACTTGAAGGCCGATCCGTCCTTCAGACCTTTGAAAAAGTCTATATAGGCCACCTCATCAGACAGTCCTTGAATCTGAATCTTCATTAGATTGAACCGCTTGATATATGAGTGTAGCCCTTCCTTCTCAACCTGCTGTATAGCTCCCAAGTCAAGACTTGTTTTCTTTGTAGGGATATTCATTGAGAAGTTCGACGCAAACAAGTATGCAAGCGTCTTGAAGTTATTGATGCATCCGACTGGCAA
This sequence comes from Chenopodium quinoa, assembly GCF_001683475.1. Taxonomy (NCBI): domain Eukaryota; kingdom Viridiplantae; phylum Streptophyta; class Magnoliopsida; order Caryophyllales; family Amaranthaceae; genus Chenopodium; species Chenopodium quinoa. Next base: position 263,096 of record NW_018744501.1, on the reverse strand, counting down.
GTTGCCGAACCATTGCAGGGCGACGCCCTTCAATGTGGTCGGGAAGCATCTACACCATGCGGCATCATCCAACTCTTGAAGATACATAAGGTTGGTGTATGCCATCAGGTGGTCTTCTGGGTTGGTGGTACCGTCATAGGCACCTACCAACACATTTTTCACCTGAGTCGTTTGCTTGGGGGCGGCCGACTGATGCAAAAAAGTGAGAGATCACTTGGTCTCCCAACCAATTCTTGAGAGCAGGCATCTCAAATTGAGGACCATTGTCAAAGACCATAAACATGGGTACCCCTTGCCGGGTGATGACATTTCTCTAAATGAAGGAGATAACATCTTTTGTTTTAATGCCTTTGACTGCCTCCGCCTCTACCCATTTGGTGAAGTAGTCGATAGCAACCAAAATATACCTCCGTCTGCCTGTAGCATGCGTATACGGACCCAGAATGTCCATGCCCCATTTGGCAAATGGTACTGGGCTATGGATAGCCGTCAGGTCAGTGGCCGGACAATGGATAAGCTTGCCAAACCTTTGACACTTGTCACATTTTTTCACCATCTCCATGGCGTCTGCTTATAGGGTAGGCTAAAAGTAGCCTTGCCGCCTGTCTCTCTTTGCTAGGGTCCTGTCGCCCATGTGGGAGGCGCAGAAGCCCGAGTGCAAGTCTTTCAGGACCTCTCAGTCCTTCTCTGGTGAGACACATTTCAAAAAAGGTTGGATATAGCCTTTCTTAAAAATCTCTCCATTATGGATTTCAAAATTGACCGCACGTTTTTTCATTGCGACCATCTCTGGGTAAGTATCCGGTAAGGTGCCGTCTGTTAAGTATGCCCGGATGCCATCCATCCAAGTTGAGCTTCGATCTAGGATTCCAATGGGCTCCTCTTCGATGCTCCTTTTTTCCACCACCTACCAGAAAAATGATCTTGGTGTGTCAAAAGAGGCAGATGATGCCAATTTGGAGAGAGCATCCGCCTGATTGTTCTCAGACCTGGGCACCTGACTTAGATGAAATTCATCAAGTGTCCCTGCCTCTTCTTTGACCGTTCGTAAATACTGTAAATACTTGATCATAGCCGCGTTTGTGGCTTCATAGTCACCATGCTATTGGCTAACAATCAATTGTGAGTCAGAACAGGCGTCCACTTTCCTTGCCCCGGCCGCCTTACACATGCGGATGCCGGCTAGTAAGGCTTCATATTCTGCCTCATTATTTGAGGCTTGGAACTTAAAACGTATTTCATACTCATACTTGTCTCCTTCAGGAGATTGACATATGACGCCTGCACCACAACCGCTTAGGGTGGAGCTCCCGTCCACATATACCTTCCAAACCTGTTCAAGGTTTTCAAGATCAGTCGGCCTGGTCATTTCAACAATGAAGTCAGCAAACGCTTGTCCCTTCACTGCTTTCCTTGGCTCAAAAGTAATTTCAAGGCTTTGGATTTCAATCGCCCATTTGATCATACGGCCGGATGATTCCATGGTTATCATTGGCCGCTTGATTGGCTGGTCAGTGTAGACCACGACCGAATGCGCCAAGAAGTAAGGTTTTAACTTCTTGACTGCCATGAAGAGGGCAAGTCCAAATTTTTCGACCATGGGGTACCTCAGCTCTGTATTCCGTAGAACATGACTGATGAAGTAGACAGGGAGCTGGGTGCCGCCTCTTTCAGCAAGGCGAACGGCACTAAGCGCATGATCAGAGACGGCTAGGTACATGTACAACACTTCTTTTGGCAAAGGACTGACCAACCTTGGTAGAGAGTGCAAGTGTTCCTTCAACTTTTGGAAAGCCGCCTCTACATCCACCCCCCATTCAAACATAGTCTTCTTCTTAATTGCTTGGAAGAAATAGAGGCACTTTGTCGCCTGACCGACTGAGGAATCTCCCCAGTGTCGCCAGACAGCCTGTTAATTTTTGAACTTCTTTTATAGTGCGGGGCGACTACATGTCTATGACCGCCTGTATTTTTTCCGGGTTGGCCTCTATCCCCCTTTGATCAATCAGAAATCCGAGGAACTTCCCAGACTCAACGCCAAAAACACACTTCTTGGGATTGAGCATAACCTGGTGCCGCCTGAGTGTGGCGAATGTTTCTCGGAGTCTATAAGATGATCCGTCTGTAGTTTGGATTTGACTATCATATCATCAATACACTCCTCCACATTCCTTCCAATTTGATTAATAAAAACTGTATTAATCATTCGTTGGAAGGTAGTAGGTGCATTCTTCAGCCCAAACGGCATCACAGTGTAACCGAATAACCCTTGATCAGTGACGAATGCTATCTTTTCTTGATCTTTCTTCCACAGAGGTATCTGGTGGAAGCCTGAATAAGCGTCCATAAAGCTCATCAAGGCATGGCCGGCTGTAGAGTCGACCAGGCTGTCGATCTTTGGGAGAGGATAGCTATCCTTCGGACATGCCTTGTTCAAGTCTGTGTAGTCAACACACATGCGCCAGGTTCCATTCAGCTTCTTCACAAGCACAATATTGGCAACCCAATCAGGGAAATAGCATTGCCGAATGAACTTAGCATCTAACAATTTTTTTACCTCGGCGGCTGCCACCTGGCTTCTTTCCACACCATGGTTCCTCTTCTTTTGCCTTACTGGCTTCTTTTTAGGATCCACAACAAGCTTGTGGACGGCTAGATCCGGGCTGATGCCTGGCATCTTGTCCACCTCAAAGGCAAAGATGTCTTTGAATTCTCTTAAAAAGTTATGCAAGTCTACACCAAGTTTAGCAAAAGCAGTAGTCCCCACCTTGATAAATCGTTTAAGACGAGAGTCATCCAAAACAATGTTCATGTGCTCACCAGCCGGATGGGGACGGAGTTCATCCGGCCTTTCACCGGTCAATGATTTCTATTGCTTGTCTTTTCTCTCGGCCACCATCTAGTTGGCCTTTCTCTTTTTGCCGGATGCTATGGAAGCAGGCGCAACTTCCTTGACTTGGTCAAGGTCAGCAGTTTCTCCACTGGGGCCGGATGCGACCACAGTGGGTTTGACATCAGAGAGATAACACTCCCTGGCCATCTTTTGGTCTCCCCTAAGGGAGCCGACTGTTCCATCATCCTTCTCAAACTTAAGAAGCATAAGAGAAGGAATGATAACAACTTTGGATTCATTTAGGGTGGGACGCCCCAAAATCATGTTATAGGCCGTCAGCTCTTGTACAACCAAGAACCAGACCACCATGTGGCGTCCCTTCCCTTTTTCGCCCAGCCGGAAGGGTAGGTCTATTCGACCTACTGGACGTACCACACCACCCCCAAATCCTACTAAGGGATGAGAGACCTAGTGCATGCTCTCGAGCTTGTACCTAAGCTTGGCCAGACACTTGTGACTGATGAGATCAGACGAGCTCCAGTATCAATGAGGATTCGACCAACCCTTTGGTTGGCCACTTTTCATTCAATGACAATAGGGTCATCATGCGGCCTCCTGACTTCTCCCTTGTCACCCTCAGTAATTACAACTTCTGGGAAGGAGTCCTTAGACGCCTGCCCCTCGTCAACCGAGTTGACGTCAAGCCGTCTTATGTAGTCCTTGTTACCCCGGATGGTAGGGCCGCCTCCAGCAAAGCCGCCTGCTATTGTATAGATCGGAGTCTCTTCAGTGTCTGAACTATTAGCAGATGAGGCTTCTTCTTGGACGACTGTCTTGGGTTAGTCTGTAGGGTAACTTTGGACCTCAAAATATAAGATTTGAGAACTCCTTTATCAGCCAGACGATCCAACGGCCGCTTGAGACTAAAGAATTCGTTGGTGTCGTGGCCAACATCCTCATGGTAGTGGCAATATTTATTTTTGTTCCGATTTTTCGCGGAACCCTTCATAGCAGCCGGTTTTTCAATAGAGACCCGGTCCTTTATCTCCATGAGGATGGAGTAACAATCTTTGTTGAATTTGTACTTCGGGGAGTAAGTCTTTGTTTCTTTCTTCTTCTTCTAGGACAACTGTTCAGAAGTATCAGCCACCCAGAATTCTTTTCTTTTCTTTTCTTCTTTCTTAGCCGGCTGAAATGGCCGACTTTCTCTCTTGTCAAACCTCTTTGAATCTAACTGTTTACTGATGTTGCAGAGTTCGTTCGCCTGTATATAGGCGTCCGCCTCCATCAGTGCCTCTTGGAGGGTAGCAACCCTCTTTCTAACAAGATCGAACTTGAAGGCCGATCCGTCCTTCAGACCTTTGAAAAAGTCTATATAGGCCACCTCATCAGACAGTCCTTGAATCTGAATCTTCATTAGATTGAACCGCTTGATATATGAGTGTAGCCCTTCCTTCTCAACCTGCTGTATAGCTCCCAAGTCAAGACTTGTTTTCTTTGTAGGGATATTCATTGAGAAGTTCGACGCAAACAAGTATGCAAGCGTCTTGAAGTTATTGATGCATCCGACTGGCAAGTTGCCGAACCATTGCAGGGCGACGCCCTTCAATGTGGTCGGGAAGCATCTACACCATGCGGCATCATCCAACCCTTGAAGATACATAAGTTTGGTGTATGCCATCAGGTGGTCTTCTGGGTTGGTGGTACCGTCATAGGCACCTACCAACACATTTTTCACCTTGGCCGGCTAGGCAGCCTTTGTTATTTCCTTGTAAAAAGTAGAGGGTTGTTCCCCCAGCCTTAGCAGTCGGAGCTGCCAGTCCAAGGGCTGGACATTATGTGTCGCCTGCCCCCCAAAGAGGGTCGGCTGCATGTAATGTTGTCCATACTGCATGTATGGCTGTTGAGGCACATACGGAGCCGCATGGAGCATCTGAGGACTAGAGTGGGAGGACATGCCTCCTGTCTGGTTCTCTTGATTTGATTGTGAATACCTCATTGACGTATTCTGAAATGTGTCTTGCAAGTTCGACGTGGAAGCCGACTCTGACAGTTGCATGTTCTTTTTCTGTTGGATTAACATTCGGGCATATCAGAATAAGTTTTCTTTTAACCATCCGGCTGTACATGCTGGATGGCCTTCCTCTTCCTTGGCTCAGGGAACCGAAGGCTGGCCAAATTTATCAAGGGCTTCTGTCCCTCCCTTGGTTTAGGGTAAGGGGTGGCCTCTCGGTCTTTGACTGGCTTATTCCTCCCAGAATGGGAGGGCTTTTTGGCCGACTGTTCCTTGGTGGGGACAACCATCCGTTTATCGATCAGGTCCTTAATCTCCCCTTTGAAACTTGTCATAAGAATCATGAGCTCGTTTCTGGTGATGGGGACGGAGCCTTCGGCCGCCTGAGGTTGACAGGTCGACTGGTTCACTAGGGCCCGCCTGTTCGACAGTCTGTTCCCTCCTTTCGAGGGCACTGATGCGGCGAATTCTTAGGGACCCGTCAGGGGCCGTGTGTGTGTCGACCTTACAGTCGTCATCTGTATCCTGGTCTGTATAGACCTGGAGATCAGCCATAGGCCGTTTCTCACTAAGAGGCGGTACATGTTCTTGTGAAGTCATCTTAGAAGTACTCTCCCCATAGACTGCGCCAAATGTTTTGGGGTTTTTTGAGTGTCCTGCGAGAGAGTTACAACACCAAGACTGACCTTTGGACACCTGTACCTGCAAAACAACGGAGACTCGTGTGGGTGGGAGTTCCGCCTCCGACGATCAAGTTAGAACGTGTTCGGATGTAAAAAGTGCGGAAAGTAAAGGGGATCAGGCTCTTCTCGGAAGGGGAGTGATCATCCGGCTGCCTGAGACAGTCTCAATATCCGAGCCTTAGCTCTCAAGTAGCGCAATTAAAGCTGGAATTAATGCTCAGCAAGTAATGTACGCGCGTGTTTAATGAATTCTGAATAATGTTCCTTAGAGGGAACACCTCCCTTTTATAGGGTCTTTGAAATGCGGGCCTAGTACTAGGTTTTCAGAAACCTAGAACTGATTGGGCTTGCCTAGGTATTTGGGCCCTTAAAGGCCATTTTCCCAGTTGGCAATCTGCCTGCCACGTGTCGCGGCCTGATTGGTCCACGTGGATGACACGTGGCAGGGTTTCATTGGTCCATGTGGCGGGAGAAATTCCCTAATCAGCCCTGACTTTGCCTCCAACACTCCCAACCGGTCAACACCAAGTCAATGACTTGTTGTAACAGGTAACCAATACACGTGTCAGCACGTGATTGGTCTAAAATAAAAAAAAAAAGAAAAAATAAATAAAAAAAATCTGAAAACCCTAACAGCCACCACCCCCTCCCCTTACGCCATCGCAAACGCCAAGGCCAACCCCGCCCCAGCGGAAAACGGCTGGCCGTTTCCTTTAACCTTCGAAAACGACCGGTCGGCCCCTCCCAAGCCTAGAAAACCAACCTAGGCGGCCCACTCTCGCCGCCAAACTACCCACCCTCCCTCGAAACAACCTCCCTCACCGTTGAAAACGACCCTCCTCCCTTCCCCAACCCCTGAATTTGGCCCCCTGGGCAACTTTGAGGGTGTGGGAGGGTTGGAGGAGTGGCATTGAAGGATTTTTTTCTTTGTTTCGATTTTCCGGCGAATTGAAGGGGGAGGGAAGGGAAGGAAGTGGTTTAGGGGGTGGGTCGGCTGTGTGTGTGTTTGTGGGCCGACCATTTTCAGGGGGTTAGGGAGGTGGTCGGTGGTATCTGGTGGGTTGTGGGTTGATTTGACAATGGGCTGTGGGTTGAGTTCACAGTGGAGGGCTGCTGGATTGTTTTTGTTTTGTTTTTTTTTAATTAATTTTTTTTAATATTAGGCCAATTATGTGCTGACATGTGGCATTTTAAAAACAAACAAAAATTACCCTTTCAGCAGGTAACCGGTTTTTGGGACTGTTGGAGGCAAAGTCAGGGCATAGTTAGGATTATTAAAACACAAACCTTAGTTGGGATTATTAGAAGTAAATCGACAATTTTGGGATTATTAAAGTGTATTTTTCCTTATTATTATACCTAGAAGAGATAATTAAAATAAAAATTTGTTAAAATTTTGGCTAAGAAATAAGGAGAAAAATAAGAATAAAAAAAAACAGGAAGGGAATAGGCGGATTTATAATGTTCTTCTTAGTATAGTAAGTATATATATATGAAAAATTGCAATAAAAAAATTACCATTTAATAGGTTATTGGTTACTTGAGAGTTGAGACCATTAAAAGCATATTCACATTACAGTTGGGATTATCAAGATGAAGTGAATAAGGCCTTATTAGTTTCCAAAAACCTATTACGGAATAGAATTTATTGTACTTGAAATAAGCCAAATGATGAACTTAAATCTCAAATTAGTTTGGGCTTGAGTCACTCACTACTCACTTTGATCGTAGATCCATTAGTTTAGGCCAGTCCAGTGATTTTTCCTTGATCTAAAATTGTAAACGTTATCCTAAAATATTCCCCACCAATTAAAGCCAGGCTGACATACAAATAACACGGCTCTACTCTAAAACACATAAATCTTGTATTTATGTGTAACAAAGTCAGTGTAACAATCAAACACGCTAAAATCTGTCAGAAAAATGGCTGATGTTGAGAAAATTCAACAGGAGATACAACAGCCATTGATAAAGCCTAAGGAAATCAGCTCTTCTGATGGCAGAAATCAGGACAAAAATGATGGAGGTCATCCATGGATGGTCTACCTTAGCACTTTTGTTGCAGTCTGTGGCTCTTATGAGTTTGGAGCTTGTGTAAGTTAATACTGTACATGAGTATCGGAGATAAAATCTTGGTTTATGTAGCACCCCATTTTATTGGATTAATTAAGGTTTATAATAAATTAATTTTGCAGGCAGGTTATTCATCTCCTACTCAGTCTGCTATTACTGCAGAACTTGGTCTTTCTACTGCTGAGGTTTGCGCAATTTCTGCTTTTTTTTTTTTTTTTTTTTTTTTTTTTTTTTTTTTTTAATGTTTAATGTTTAAATTTATGATTTGGGAATTTGCAACTTTTGCTTGCAATTTCGGGTTTATAATTAAATGTTTATTATAGGATGTGTGTTTATGTGATTGACAAAATCATCAGCTGTTGTATTATATTTTTGTTGGTGGTGATTGATGATTTTATTCAAGTCGGATCGAAACATGATCATTTGAATTGTTTACGATTTGAACAAGAACACAGACAGCATAAAAACTGAGTGGAGAAAGAATTATCAAGGTTTAATGAATGTAGATTTATGTTTTGGAATTTTGGGACTTCTGATCTCTAAGATTGAAATTTTTTTAGTTGTTCCCTGTTCTTGTTAAATTTTGTTTTATTTTGTTCCATTACTTTCATAATTAAAGATATTAAGATCTTTTCTTTTCATTTCAAAGGCCAATGATGATTTGCATTGTAGTGGTCACCATAGTAGGACTTCACCCTTGCACATGAGTTAAGATACCCCGGCAAAGGCCAATGGTATTTCGCATTTTAGTGGACATCATAATAGGAAAACATTGTTACTGACCCGTGCACACGAGCAAGACATTATCGCACTAACAAAGGCCAAATATGCTTTGCATTGTAGTGGATGCCTATGCTAGCTATAATTGAAGCATTCTTTTGACATGTTTTTAGCAATCAACAAGATTAACTTGAATTTTCCGGTTTTTATTTGTTCTCCAATTCTATAATTCATTGTTCATTTTCTTGCAGTTTTCACTTTTCGGTTCTATATTGACTTTTGGTGCGATGATTGGAGCTATCACGAGTGGACCTATTGCAGATTTTATTGGGAGGAAATGGGTATGATGTAAAATAACATCAATTAAACATTATTTGGGTGAACGATATGAAGATTATGAACTAACATTTTTCATCTGGTCATTTGAACTCCTGTGAATTGGGAAATATTTGCAGGCAATGAGAGTGTATTCTGCTTTCTGTGTGGGAGGGTGGCTTTCCATTTATTTTTCCGAGGTTCAACTTCAAAGCTTATTCTCTCTAATCCTAAGTAAATTTTGCTATCAGAAAAATAAATTACCAATAAAGTTTTCTTAAATAAACCAGGGTTCTTTAGCATTGGATGTAGGAAGATTATCAGGAGGATACGGAATGGGTGCCTTCTCCTATGTGGTATGTATGTTTTGGAGCTACGTCATCGCACAGAAAGTTGCTGTTCTATATTTACTTGTTTTCAGATATGTATTAATGTGCTAGTCACCATGACATGAAAATATAATAGGTACCTGTTTACATTGCGGAAATAGCACCTGTAAATCTCAGAGGAGCACTCACAACCTTAAACCAGGTACTTTTGCACCTTAGCAAATGAAATTGTGCAATTCTCTCATTTCCAACCATTCAAGATTCATTGGATTATTTGACTACATGTATATGTATTATCTATGTAAAATTTTTAAATATTTACATTAATACAAAGTTTGCATCTACTCACATTTCCTCCCTTTACAGGTCATGATCTGTACTGGAGTCTCAGTGGCTTTTATAGTAGGCATAGTATTACCGTGGAGAGCTTTAGCATTAACCGGTAAAGATTTAGGGGAAAACATAGAGCATATTGCTGAGTTTGGTTCGTAGAGACTCAATTGGGTAATGTAATGCAGGAATTATCCCATGTGCTGTTCTGCTTTCGGGATTATTTTTCATCCCAGAATCTCCTAGATGGTTGGTAAGAATACAAAAGCATATTAAAATTTAGGTATAAAATACAATTGGAATAAGATCATCGATTCTAATTAATTACAGGCAAAAATAGGAGCTAAAAAGGAGTTTGTAGCTGCACTTCAGAAGCTCCGTGGCAAAGATGCAGATATAACCCATGAGGCTGATGAGATTCAAGTACTATATGCTCAGCAACACTTTATTACTTTGACTATAATAATGCTAACTCGCTAAGCATTAAAATTGACAGACTCATTTGCATATTATGTCTTTTAATTGATAGAACTACATAGAAGAACTTGAACAACTGCCAAAAGCTAGTATGTTTGACTTGTTTCAAAAGAGGTATATACGTTCTGTCACGGTAAGACTTCCATCCTTGTTATATTTTGTGAGCTGATAGTTAGTGTCAATTCTGTGAATCCATAAACTAAAAACTGGTTTCAATGTTCTGATGCCAGATAGGAGTCGGATTGATGGTTTTCCAACAGTTTGGGGGAATTAACGGTATCTGCTTCTATGTCAGCAATATTTTTGAGATGGCTGGTAAGCAAATTTTATTTAAAACAATGCAAGCAAGAAGTTTTTATGTTTACTGAATTGCGCAAATTCACTGTCTACCAAAATCTTTCTGATTCATATTTACATAAGTGCAGGATTTTCCCCAAGCATTGGTACTATAATATACGCTTTGCTGCAGGTTTGAAAAGCACAGTTCATGCTGTTTGTTAGATAATTTGTTTGTGTGACTGTTCCAATTATTAGTAAATTTCTGCACTACAGGTTGTGGTTACAACTATTGGAGCGACTTTAATCGACAAAGCAGGAAGAAAACCACTGCTTTTGGTAAATATGTTCTGTGTTATTTCGCATAATTTGTTACCTTCTCTGATTAACCAGGATCTGATCTCTCTTTTTATAGGTTTCTGCAGTTGGGCTGGTTGTAGGTTGCATATTGACTGCTATCGCATTCTACCTCAAGGTAACTTATGGAAAAAATCAAACAGAACCTGCTTCAAGTATTATATAGTGTGTTAAAACTTTTTATTTTATTTTATTTTTTTTACAAATCAGGCTCATGAGCTATCAGAGAAAGCATCGGCAGTACTAGCAGTCACTGGCATACTGGTAGAGCATTTATCGGCTTCAAGAAATATTTTGTAAATCTATCAATTAATGTGGATGAATGGAAGCTAAAGCCGTATGCTATTATCTTAATCTCCATTTAGGTATACATATCAGCCTTTTCAGCAGGCATGGGAGCAGTTCCTTGGGTCGTTATGTCAGAGGTGATGGCATACCACAAAAGCTACTAGTATTTCAAATGCAAAATTTCAGCCTATATATCTAAAATTTTGTTTTTTTGGCAGATTTTCCCTATAAATGTGAAAGGAGTAGCTGGTAGTCTGGCAACACTCGTTAACTGGTTCGGTGCTTGGGCGATTTCCTATACGTTCAATTTTTTGATGGAATGGAGTTCGTGTGGTATATTCCTATGCCTAATTCTGGATTATGTTATTTTGAGTTACATATGTGGTGTTCAAGCTACTACATAACATTTTATGACATGTTTGTGTGATGCTGTATTTCCTCAGGTACCTTTATTCTTTATGCAGCAATTAATGCAGCAGCGATCGTCTTCATTGTCATGGTTGTACCTGAAACAAAAGGAAGAACTCTTGAGCAAATCCAAACGGACATTAATGCTTAAACTAGTGAGGAAACAAGCACACCCCATTTTCTAGTGAATCAGACGAGGAAAATTCTTTCAAGAGAATAAAAAATTGTAGCATAAATTTGTCATCCTTTGTTCTTTGGAAAAAAAAAAAAAAGAAAATCTCTTTATTTATCATTATGGCTTATACATTGGCAACACTTATCATTCTTTTTGACATGTAGATTGATCCATAGAAGTGCATATAAACAGGATGTATCTGATTGCCAAGTGTCAGTCCTTAATTCTCAATTGAGGATTTCACCCATTAGACGTAATACCAATCATTCATTGATTAGTATTTCATCATTGTTGAAGGGTCAACTCAAACAAAAGTTTAAAACTCCTTCACGTAAGACCATAAGAACCTTTTTGGGCTTGAAATATGAATGCAGCATTAGCATAAGTAATTGTACACCCAGCGCTACATATATATGGAATTAAAATCTTGAGAGCCAACCTAAAATGAGAACAAAAAACACAAATTTGGATCATTGAAAGTTCAACTAGCTAGTGACATTCAAAGGACAAAAAAACCTTGCGGTAGTCCCCCTCCTCAACACATTCACCATGAACCTAACTTAATAGTTAGTCTCCAGCTCTAACTCAAAACCCACATTGCAAGATAATACATCATAATAATACTTGTATATTACTTAAAGTTAGAGTTTAACAATAATAAATTTAGGAAGAACTTCCTACTCCCTTTGACCCTGTTTATTTGCTCAATTTGACTTTCAAGTCTTCAAGATGCATTTAAAAACGAACGTATACTTCCTTCGTTGCTAAATTATTGACACGTTTGAACTGTTTTACTATTCATATACTAACTTTGACCATTGTTTTTAATAACATAAAAAACCCAAATTTTATCATAAGTATACGGTTGAATATGTTTTAATATAAAATTTCATAATATCAACTTTTTAATTTTTTTCCTAAGCTAATATTTAATTATATATATCTAAAGTCAAACAAAAGTGTTACCATGAGTGCCAAAATTAATTTTGTCAATTATTTAGGTACGAAGAGAGTATATATCTATTTCCATATTGTTACACCCAAATTAAAATTTTGTTGACTTTGACTTTGACTTTTAAGGGAAGTTTGACTAAAGCTTGACTTAATTAAGAACAAAAGGGTCTGGCGCTGTGTTTGCGGGTTTCACCAGAGGCCACTTAACAAGTGTAATATTAGGCCCAAGTAAAAGGTCCATATCCTAAAAGGAGCGTGGCCTTGTTCAGTAAGACTTATTTTGAAGGAAAGCGTTGGCGTTAAGAGCTAGAAATCCTTAGTGGTTGAAGGAAGACCAAAACCAGATTTACAAGGGGCTTTGCCTACAAATAGGTGAAAAATCACAGATGAAAGTTCATCAACAAATCAACCAACAAAAGCATTTAATTTTCATTACGTTTTCTTCAGCGCTTTCTTAGTTTTCCCTTGATTTAGTAGCCAAGTGATAGTTTAAGATTCATTTATCATGTTTTGAAGATCGTTCGATCATTCCAATTATATAAACATGGAGGTAATCTTCATTCTTCTCTTCTTGTTACGATAGCAAGGTTATCAAAGTATAATCAGTAACATTACGCGCAACCCCTTTATCCTAGAACATGATAGAGTATTTGACTGATTGATAAAGAACAATATTTACGCCAACAAGTTTTTTGTCGGACCACAGTGGGAGAAGCTAAACAAAATCCATTATATTCACTTATTTGGAAGTTATCCCATTGCATAATTCCTAAACGCTCAACACGTAAAGGAACAGTACAAATCAGGAGAATGTTAAATCATCTGAATTCATTCTTGATACCATACGTGAGGATCATCATGATCCAGAAAATCCACTTCAAATTGATAATATCGTACGCTCTTCTGAACAACTCGAGCCTCGCACACAAAGGCAAGAGGAGTTAAACTGTAAGAGAATAGAAAGTTGATGAATTTTGTAATTACTCTAGGTAATGGAATGACTGAAGCAAATCATAGGGAAAACCTTCATTTATAATACCTTAGAGTAGATAACGTGACAAGATCACATGCTTATCCGCCACTCACTTAGTATCAAGAAGCGTCCCTCCTCTTGGTGCTGATGAGGGGTATAGGAGTCAGAGATGAGCAATTAGGTTTGGACCTGGTTCGATCTGAATTAGACTATAACTATAAAGGTTATGAACCATCTTCTTCATCTTGGTCTCCACATGTTCCTTCTTTCCTATTGTCCTTTTCAATGGGAGCAACTCCTCATATAGGGGTTTAGATTAGGTCTGGAAACATCAACTATGGTATTGGTGCCTTACCATATGCAATAGGTGCCACACAAACTACTGCATCTGTTCAAAGGGGTATCCTCTCAGTCTATTGATGTGCCCGCAAGATCCCTAGTCTTATACATTTTCACAACGTATGAAATACCACATTAGATGCCTAATGGCACAGGATGACATATCCTTATCCGCAGATGGGACATGCTCCAACAAATAAGCCTTTACTCAGACAAGTGGAGGACATGATCCAAAGGGTAATGAGACAGAATATTGGTCCTTCAAGGAGAAGAACTTGTAATCCATATTCAGAATGAATTGATAAAATATATCCATTTTTAAGGGGGTTCAAAGTCTCTGAGTTTTCCCCTCTCTTTTCTGGCGATAGTACAGTTGGCAGGGGAGGTGACCTATAATGATTTTCTTAAGCTTAGGATGTTTTCTAGTTCTTTAACCAATACCGCTTTTTCTTGGTTTACTCATCTTCCTCCTAACCCAATTCAAAATTAACATGATATGCAAACTCAATTTCTACGCTACTTTATCAGGGTTGAAGCAGGGGTAATAATAGATGATTTAGCTATCCAGGAAAATTTTATCATTTATACTCCCTTACCTATTGAGCAGTCAATTTAATGTTTTACATCAAATCATTTGTTAAATACTTTTATTTTTTTTATTTTTATTTTTTATTTTTAATTTAATAATCTCACAAAGTTACTAGTTTAATAAGAAATAAATAAAGCACGATTTCTCTTTCCACCGAATACGAAGTACTTAACAATGTTGTCTCATCAATAACAAAATCAAAATTCAAAAGGGAGTAAAAAAAGTTGAACAATGCAATTGAGTTCTCATTTTATTACAAGGAAAAACATTTTCAGGAAGTTTAATTGGTATGGCTACAATATCCTTATTAATTACAATACAATTATGACAGATAATATCCTTAAGTATCAATATGTATAGTTTATAAAAAGTTGATATGCCGAAACTACATATTAAGACGATTTTAAGACATACTAATTTAACATGAATATATCTACTATTATATATTAACAAATATCAGTCAAAGTAAACGTAGTGTATGTAAATAGTTCCAAAGCTAAATTAGGGTACTTAAAACAACAGAGGTAGTATTTAGGAATCAAATTATACTTATTGAAAAAAAAAAAAAAGTAAGATCATGTTAAATTTGTCTAGATATAAACTTTAAAATAACAATATTATATCTATGTTACCTAAGCAAACCCTCAATACTCCCCTCTCATGATGCCAAATCAACAAGTTATCTAAGGAAATTCCACATCATGTCAACAAATTATTAAAATGAAATGCATATTATAATTTAAAAGTAGTTTCAATGAGCGGGGAGCAAACCCTCAATACTACTTCCCTCTTATGATGGATGCCATATTAGCAAGTTATGAAAGGAAATTCCATGCCACCTCAGCAAATCTATACAACTAAATTAAAAGTGGGAGTGGAAAGGACACTTGTCCTATTCTGACTTTTTTAATTTATTTTTTTGTTTCAACTAAATTGTGAATATTAAAAATTTAAAGAAAAAAGGAAAAATTAATTTTTAATAATCCCAACCGATATCTGTTAAAATTAACTACTTCAAAAATACAATGATCAATTTTCATTTATGTTTCTTGGTTCCTTTTAATATCAATATATTTCGTATTATTTTTTAATTACACATAATTTAGTAGTTTATCTTCCCTCTCTCTCACTTATTACTCTTTCTCTATCTTCATTCTCTCTATTATTTCTTTCTAACCTCCTAAATCTATAATTAATCTCAAATAATTTTTTAAGAATAATTTCTGTCAAAATCTATATAAACTTTAAAAAACAATAGCGGTATTAAATTTAAGGGCCAGGAGCTGTCAAAGGTAAATTTTCTCAACTTTATTCACAGTTCATTTTTTTTTTAAAATAAATTTATTTCCAAAATTCATTTTTGTTTTTTTTTTGTTGTTTTTTTAAAAGAAAATATTTCCTTACATTTATGTAGTATTTTATTTTACTAATAAAATGCAATTTATATTTAAGATGTTTTGGTTTACATTTATGTAGTATTTATTTTACTAATAGTTCCCTCTAGGTTTCTCTAAAATGATCATTTTAGATAAACTTTACAACAGACGTACAGTATATTTATTATACACACGATTTTAAAAGTTTGTCTTGATAAAAACATATATATTAGCCAAAAATTAACCCGTGCATTGCCAGGCTAACTACTAGTTATATATTAAAATTTATCCCATCACGATTAAAATCAAATAGGGGAATTGAAAAAAGAATTAAAAAAATTTCTTCTAGATGTCATAATTCTACTATAATCAAGGAAACTATCAATCAACATTCAAAACTTCCAAATTTATTAATTGATAAAATAAAAAAAAAAACCTCTATACTAAATAAAATAAACTGAAAAAGGGAAATTTCTCAATTAGTTTCAAAATTAATCTATGAAATAATTCCTTTATGTATAATTTCGTCTTCTTTTATGTAAAACTTTAAACTTATGTGTGTTGAATTAGATGTACCATATTGTTTCACTCTTTTTTTTTTTTTTTGGGTTTGTTGATAAATACTATTCCATCCGTATCAGAATAATCGATACAATCAAATTTAACACATATGTCAATACAATCGTATGACCTTAAATATATATTTTTAAACACCGAGCAGTATAAATATATTAAAAGTATGATGTTATAAAATTTTAAATTATTAACTATTTAACAACCCAGTTTTAGATTTCATTTATTTTAAATATGTTACCAAAAAATTAAGGTCAACGGATTAATTTGGTTTTCTTTGAATTTATTAGCTCGAGTTTGTATATATTTTCCTTTAATTTCTTTTTTATTAATTTATTTTGTCTCTTGTTTATAATTGTCACTTCATCATGGATGGGAATCATTACAATGATGAATATTGTTATAACTATCATGGGGGCAAGAGTTATTATACTCTTTGGGATTTTCATATTTCTGATTCATTCATCGTATCAAAACTCACAAAGTTTTGCATGAATTCCTATGAATTACCCCATGTTTCCTATGATGAATCTAATGAGAATTTCTCAAAAATCTTTGAATCTATATCGAATATAGATGATAAGTAGGTTCTCATCCTACTATATGTCGATGCTGGGCGTTTTTGTTGTTGATGATTTTATGACGAATTGAAAGTAATTCTTTTATCTAAATTTTTTAATACATTTAGGCACCTTTCTATAATACTTCTCTTATTTTACTGTATCAAATTTTTTCTTACCCCCACTCACATATCCGAAAAGAAGAGCTTACAGTAATAATGGTAATTCAAAAGAAAATGGAGGGTGAATTTCAATTCATATACAAAGTAAAAGTAATCAACTCCCTCTCTTATTCAATCTAAATTTTTGACTCTATTTGTAAGAGAAGTTGTTAGATTTTCTATAAACAAAGCCTAAGCAAGTTCCAAATATATACTAAAACAAATTGCTGGTAGTAGAAGTAACTCATCCGCCATATAAAGTGGTACTATCTCTCCTCTTTCTTTAAAGTAAGACTATAATGGATTTCAACAGACTTAATATACTCTTTCCATATTATACACACTTTTACATGTTACTTTCCGTAGTATATAGGATAGATATTGTAAACATATTAAAAAAAAAAAAAAAAAAAAAGGGTTTAACATAGTTATTGCAGTAATATAATAAGAATGAACATACCTGTACCGGAATCTTTTGTGAGGATCCTAATAAATCACTAGGAGTTACACCAGCATTATTCTTACTTTCAAGAAGTTTCGAAATCGTTCCAGTCTCCATACCTTGAAGAAAATGTTTTGCATGGAAGAAGCGTCCACCTTTAATAGCTAGATGCAATGGCGTGTCTCCCTCGTAGTTTTGAAAAAAGATCTGTTTTTCAAATTTTGAATTTCCATGTGCTTTATAAAGGTACTTAATACAATATGGTTGATGTTGTATTAATAGGTGCAACATTGTCTGGCCGTGTTTTTCATCAGATGTCATTACTGAATCTGAAAAGTACATGAGCAATCTTGAGATTGTGATCACATTACCACTTTGAGCCGCCCTTAAAAGAGGTGTTAGACCATTTTTGTCATGTGTATAGGCCGCATCCTCATATGCCTTCGCCAAATCATCTATGATTACACTATCCACATCTTCACCCGAGTCTAACATAACCAAAAATAACTATTATCAAAGGAAGATGGTAATAATTCAATTCAAACATGCAAATGTTTAATTTACAAATTAATTAATTAACTATCATAATTTTACGTGATAACTATTTAATTTAAACGGAGGTAGTATATAGTAATACAAGATAGTAAAAAGAAAAAAAAAAGAATTAACTATCATAATCTTACATGCAATATGCATGTGTGCAATAATGGCATAATTAATTTCTTTAGGTTATAATGTGTGTGACAAGGAATAAAATGTGCAGAAATTGAGTTTCGGTTAACACAAATTCAAGTAAGGGAAAATAACTCTTTACGTACATTGATCAGTGAAGATCAATAAGCTAAAATTAAATTTGGGCCAAAACTTTTTTTATAAGTTGGTGACTTACAGTTGAATATTTCAGCTGCGAGATGAAGAGGTGTCTCATTAAGGTTGTTTGTTAACCTAGCAACAATATTGATATCGAACTCTAGCAATTTCACCACCACCTCAGGATCTTGATTTTTGATTAGTAGCGCTTCGTGAAGGGGTGTATTGCCTTTCGAGTTTTGCACCAACCACGGCCGATCATAATGAGCTCCTTTCGATCTAGCCTCTTCTTTATATCTTTCAAAATATGTGTAACAAAGCTCTAATAATCTCAACACAAACTTCAATTCTGACAATGATAACACGCAATAATCACTCCACACTGAGACATAACGAATCAAGGTGTTCGGAGAATTTCGCATTAGGATATGTAGCGGAGTGTCCCCGTTAATGTCTACTTGACCTATAAACGTGGGAAAGCTTTCGAGAACTTCTTCAATGAAATCAACAAAATCATTTGGTATGACAGGAGTTCCGTTGCTTATTTGCATTAATTTATGAAGGACATTCCTCCTCTTAGAATCTCTTGAGAAAAGATAATTATTTCCAAAATTATGCAGTTTTTCCCTTAAAAAACTCATGTTTGCCCTGTCTATTGCTTCACAAACTTCCAACGTCATTTGATTTTTCTCCAAGGTTTGCTGCATAACATTTCATAAACTAACGCACATTATTAATAATTCGTAAATTAATTTTTATTAAAATTTGAAATTAGAGTAATCAATTTTCAATAATTTAAAATTAATAACTTAATATTAAAATAGAAATCGGAAATGGCCTATGTCACTTGCTGTTTTTTCACTCCAAATTTACTCTTTTTTTTTTTTTTTTTTTTTTTTATAAAAAAATATAAATTTTAATATCAATACTATGTATACTAATGTCAATTACTATATAAATATTATTACACAAGATTCACATTGTATTTAGAGTATAAATCATGATATGATTTGGACAATTTAATTTACCAAACTATGGAAATAATATTAAGCAATTTCTTTTTTTTTTTTTTTTTTTTTTTTTTGGAATGAATATTGAATAAGTTTCATTATAAATTAAAAAACGAATGAATACTGAATAAGTTTCATTATAAATTAAAAAACAACTTTATCATTTATTAAAAAAAAAAGAAGTTGTGATTTGAACATTGAATTGGTTACAAAAATTTTGTGGATATTGCAAAATTACCCTATAAATATAACTTATACGCGGTATAAGTTTAAATATTTTTAGGAGATACTTCATCCGTTCTTTTTAACTTGACCTGCTTTGACTTTTACACTATTCACCACCTCTCCTTTGACCGTCTTCTGTGAATAATAAGTAAGGAAAAACATATTCATGTGGGGTCTTTTTAAATTCGTCCTAATAAGTACTATCATAGTATAAAACTTTTATAATTTTTACTTAAGAAGAATTAAAGTCGTAGATCGTTAAAGTTTTGCATTGGCAAGCGTGATTAAAGAAACAGGTCAAGTAAAAAAGAACAAAGGAAGTAGTAAACATTCGATGTTTTAAATTGCTAAGAATAATCGAATACAACGCAAAATAGTGTTATTACAATTTTCATAATTTTTTCATTGTGAAGTTAAAGATATATATATATATATATATATATATATATATATATATATATATATAATATATATATATATATATATATATATATATATATATATATATATATATATATATATATATATATATATATATATAGCCAGAAACACACCAATATTATTAGGTTAACTATGAAGTGTGATCCGAACTTATTATTTTTTTATTTAAACTTATTTTTTTCTAATTAGGTCTGAAATAAGTAAATTTGTAAAAATAAGATGAACTAAATTAAACGTAGTCTTACTTAGAAGAAATCTAGCTTTAGACTTTCCATAGTGGTTGTACACGATTGTGACTCTCCAAGTGGAACTAATCTCATAGTCTTTTTCTAATATTGAGGCTTTAAAAAAAAATTAGAAACTTCATAAAAAAATTGTAAAAGCAAAATGTGAAATAACCTCTAATAGTAAGCAATATTTTTTTAAAAAAAAATATATATATTTTACTTATCTTTTTAATCTATAATTTAATTGATTTTATGTATTAAATGTTGTGTTATTTCTCAAATTAGATTAGGTATCAAAGTTTATTTTTTATGTTTGATTTTTGATACATACATATATCAAAATTTGTTTGCTATACATATAAAAGTTAATAAGTTATTGTCATGGACCTATCGTGCATGGCACGGGTGCTAAACTAGTGAATTCCTAAAGGAATTATAATTAATTTAGCATTTAAAGATAATTCAAAAATTATTAAATCACAGTCTTCCAATTTAAAAATTATGGTAGTCAAATGACTACGGTTTAATTTTCAGATAATTGGGGAAGGGTCAGAGAAATCTCTGCCTTAAATTGCACCTAGTGGGGCCGACCCCCAAAAGCTCGATCCTTGCCACTAGGTCAAACTTTGCTTAGTTATAGTTTGATCCAGTCGGTCCCTTTACTCTTTAGGGAAGGTATGTTATGGGGCTACTAGCTAGGCTACAAGGGCATAACTAAAAGAACTACGTGTATCCAAATTCATGTAAATTGCTGTAAAATAATAATACAAGAATTATTGGTAATGATAGACGGCTCTGATCTTACCTCAAACTGTTCTTGAATTAAAGATGCAGCGGAGATTCCATCTTTGTTTCGAATGCTTTGTTTGGCCGAGGAATCCAATAGAACTCGCACCATGTAAAAGTTCAAATTCTTTGCAGCCATATGTAATGGTGTGTTTCCTTCTTTGTCTTGATGATTCCTAAGACCAAATATTTCTTTAACATCAAGCAAGTCTTTGCCTTCTTTGTAGCTCGGTATCGTTTTCAAAAGGTGTAAGATGGTCTTGCTTGAACCATCACGCAACTCCGCAGAATGTGGGCAATGATCAAGTATTAATCTAATAATGAGTAGATTATATAGGCTGATGTAATTGATGCTGCCCTATGTAATGGAGTTGCTCCTTTTGCATCACGCCAACATGCAATATACCTATCTTTCTCTAATAGAAGCTTTATCATGTCAAGATATGGGGTATTTGCAACTTTTCTCTTCTCGATTGGTACATCTATTGATTTGTTATAAATTATCGAGATATCAACTAATTCTACAAATCAGAGGCTAAAAAGATTTCCTTCATAATATTCTAAAAAATTGTCTATAAATTTTATGAAAATACATCAAATAGGCTTCAATTAATTCACTCGTTGAATTACAAAGTGCTACTACATTCACTCACTGATTTACAAAGTGCTACTACATGGTTGTTTGATTTGAAACAATTGTTGTATGATGTTCTTCTTCATACTTTATGCTTTTGTGGTTGAAAATTTTACAGTAGTCGTTTGAAATATGACTACCATAATGTTTTAATGATCATATTTTTTTTTTTTTGAATTTAATGATCATATATTTCATAATTGACATATTTTTTCCATGTAACTAATTTATATTACTTTATTAATGGTATTAAATAGTAACTAATTTATATTTTCTTGGCAATGAAAATTTTGTCTTTTTACACTCCCTTACCTCTGTTTCTTGAGTTGTTAATTCAGGTGCTAAAGTTAAACCAATCTTTATTTTATTAATGGCGTTTTAAATTCTTACAATGTTAGAAGCTTAAGAACTAACACACAGTTTTCGTTCGCCCAAAAGTGTTATATCAATAAAAACTTTGACAATATTGGTTTGAATCTTCCCTAAATTAAAAATTCAGCATTTTTGGAAGCAAATCAACTAATGAAATACCTAATTTCCTCTTTAATTTCCTAATTTTTGTTTTTCGGCAGTAAAACTCTATGAATTTTAATTGCCTAGTTGCAAGGAGTTTTGCTCCACTCAACAAAAGTCGTGAGCAGTGACAAAATGCATGATCAATTGATCATTCTCTTGAAATTATGACCGGAAAATGAAAATGAGTGTCAATTAACAAGCTATTAAAACTTTTGGGCGACAATTTACTTTTTATTTTAAAAAGTTTTAATTGATTAAGTGAGTATTTTAAATGGTTGCATTTGACAAATTTTCCAAATCATTATAGTTAATTATCAATGTCTTAAGATGTCACGTAAGTGACATGAACATATTTTCGCTTATCTAGATGTGTGCAATAATCTTAAAAATTTTAAATTATATTTTAACTATTTATTACAATTATGTGACATATATACAATGAGAAAGAAGTAATGTTAAAAGATAAAATGTTATTATATGAAAATAGTCAATACTAGGGCTTTATACCCCAACTAAAAATGGTAGATCAGATAATGATTGTGGTTTCAGTGTTATTTATTTATATGTTTATCTATCTATCTATTTATTTGTTTATTTATTTATTTATTTATTTATTTATTTATTTATTATTATTATTATTATTATTATAATTATTATTATTTCGCAATATAAACCACTATTAAATTGCGTCTCACTCTTTCTCTCATTTATTAACTACAGTGACATAATCTTGATTATACTTTATTTCATTGGCGGACCTGGGCTTGTGCCTGGTGAGTCAAGTGACTCACCAGGGCCCAAAAAAAAAAATTGTAACTTCTGAGTTAGCCCTAGCCCACTTCGCCAGTTCGCCTCTTCCTCTTCGCAAGTTCGCATCTTCCTCTTCGCCTCTTCCTCAGACCTCAGTTCCTCTTTGCTAGTTCGCTTCATCTTCCTCTTCGCATAATTTCAGGTTAGTCATCTACTCATCTTTCGGCTTTTTATTTATTTATTTAATTAATTGTTGATATTACTTGTTAGTTGTAGTTATGAATTATGATTTAGTAATACTAAATTTGAACCCTAAATCCCTAATTGTTCAATAATCAACTCAATTTCAGAGAATTTTGCATTATCTGAATTGTGAATTTGTGAAATGTTTGAACCCTAAATCCCTAATTGTGAATTTGTGAAATGTTAGTTATCAACTTAATCCCTAATTGACTAATTGTTCATAATCTACTGCTCTTCGCTAGTTTGCTCACGCCTCCAGGTCCGCCACTACTGCTGGCTGCTGCTCGCATGCTCGCCTAGTCGCCTGCTCCAGTGCCTAGTCGCTGACTTGCTGTCTTGCCGAGTGTTGGGCGTGGCCCTGCTGCAGTGCTGCTCCGCTGCTCGCCTCAATCATTCAGCGCCTGCCGCCTCTGCCTAGCAAGGTAGGTAATCATCAATTGATTCTTTTTTTTTTTGTGAATTTTTGATCAAATTTGCATTACTTGTCTCTTAAAATTAGTATATACGGTGAATGTTCATTGAATTTGCATTATTTGTGTAAATTGTGTTTTGACTGTTAAATTCAACTTATTAGTTTATCTGTTTATGTCATTATGTGAAATTGTGAAGCCGGACATTGTATAAGACAACAATTAGACTATTAGTGTAAGGAGGATTATAAATTTATAATTAGATTACAGTGTGGACTGGTTAGTGCTTAGTGGTGCTAGTCGCATATTCGGCTGGAAGTTCTGTATAGACTAGTGGAGATATTAGTTTGTTGATTTTAGTCCTGTCAATTTTAAGCTTGTTAATTATTAGTTAGTATTGTAATCTTGTCAATTTTCTATTTGGATGATCTTTGTAAATAATTTTTCTGGGGAATATTGCTTGATTTAGTTTAATATTGCTTGATTTAGTTGAATATGAACTGTCCAACCAATTATGAATAGGGGTAATTCGCTGTTGGGGTTATTTGCATATGATTTATACTTGTGATTTCATTTGTTTTGTTAACTTTGTGTTTGATTAGGTTGTTGAATTTATATGCAGGGAAGACTCAGCTTATTGTGATCAACAAGAGTTGGTATATTGTTGATTTGCCTGGATATGGGTGAGTCTCTGTAATTTTGGTTTTAATTTGGGTAATTTCTGTAATTCTTGAGTCTATTTCATACTGGGAATATTGTATACTTGTATTGTGAATCAATTGTTATTCGTGTTTATTCCTGATCATATGCTTGAATCATATTGAAGTGCCAAAAAAGGATTGCTTTTACGCCTTGAGGCATTGCTTCAAAATTATTGATCATCCTGTAAAACATGTTGCGGACTGATATGTATTTAGGCTACATCCGCTGTAGTTAATTTGGTCTCCAATCGTGTTGTTTATTTTCAAGTTTAGGAAGTAAATGTCTCCTTACATGTCATTGTGAAATTTTTTTTACATATTTGATTATCGATTGTGACTCACCAGTCGGAAATTCCTGGGTCCGCCACTGCTTTATTTGTATGTATGAAATAATGAATAATTGAAAAATATATACTTTTGTATTACAAGATTGATTACACTGATATACATGAATTAAATAATGTAATTTATTTAGTTTTTCAGACTCCAAATTTAAGTAATTGATTGTTATTATGAAAAGTTTCACTGACGCCTTTTAAATGTACAAGTTTGACAATTTTTTATCTCTAATTATTTTTAGATATGAATCTTGAAATGAAAAGTTGTTAGGTTAAAATATACAATAAGTCGAATTTAAAACAATTTTTATATTAATATTTGATAATTATTATTACATATTAGTAAAAAATGATCAAAGTGAGTTGTGTGAATGTTACTAAAAATCAACTTATACATTTATTTTTGGGGTTGAAGATAGTAATTATAAGGAAATTAAAAATATAAAATTCAATACTATGAAAATTAAAAAAAAAAATAAAAAAATGTAAGGAATCTAATAAGAGCTCGATAAGTTAATATGTTTTTTTTATATATTAATACCTCTATATATTAACATAAAATATGGTAGAATTCATACTTACCAATAGGTTGGTGCATGGTTGCAAGATGAAGGAGAGTCTCTTTATAATTGTTGATAACATTAACCATTTTAGGATGGTTTTCTACCAACAATTTAGCAACCTCAACGTTACCATGGATAAGTGCAACATGTAATGGTATGTTGCCCTCTCCATTCTTCGTTATGAACGCGCTACCCTCCTCTTCGACTGTCTCCTCGTACACATAGTTATGGAGTAGCTTAAAAATGTCCATGTCGCCCACCTCAGCGGCGACATGGACAGGGGTGTTTCCGTCTTCGTTCTTCTGATTCATCAGCTTATCAATGGCTTGTTTAGATACTAAGCCCTTTAAAACAACTTCTTCTACGAACCCGAATTGCTGATATTGAATTCCTAAGTGAAGGATGTTATTTTTGTGATCAGTTTGCTTAAGAAAATATTCCTCACTACCACTCTCTATTTCTTTGTTTCGTGCATCTTTTAGAAAGCTTACATCACCTGATAGTGCAGCATTGTAAAGCTCTATTTCCATTATTTAATTGTCTTTTGTTTTTTTGTTTTTTTTTTTTTTAATTTTTTTTTTAATTTTTTTTAATTTTTTTTAATTTTTAATGTCTATGCTTGTTTATTGTAACTCATGCATGGTTTCATGTACACAATATATAATAAGTAATTTCGTATCTATTACTACTTGTTACATAGCTTTGTTCATAACCTTTTATACTTTTTTAATGAATAAGCTTCTATTTTTGGTTATGTGTTCTGAATGTTGGCTTTAATTTCTTTAACTAAAGTGGAAGAAATAATCTTTTATGTCCTTTACGACACATTAGATGCAATAGACAAGAATAAAACTAGTTCAAAATCATGAAATCATATTTTATTAATACTTTATTCTATAATTGTTTTTGCAGCAACGAATAGTAAAAGAGTTAAAAGGATGCAATGGCAGGCCATGCTAGATCCTTTACAAAATTAAAAAGCCAAGACTTAAATGAGGTTTAACTTTGTTAACTCTAAGAATGTAAGTTTGCATCTATAGATAGCGAAACGAAATTCTTAACGTTTGTAAGGGGAAAAAAAAAACTAAAGAATTCTCTAATTTTTATTATTTGCAATAAAGGGGTATTATTTGTAAAACATAAAAAACCATTTCAATGTCAAAAAAAATAAAATAAAAAAAAATAAAATAATAATAATAATAATAATAATAATAATAATAATAATTACTGCAAATGATAAGAATCGAAGGTAGTTTTTTTTTTTAGGTAAGGAAGATGAATTGCCCTGGAGTCCTAGACCTTAATGGAGCCGAACCTTTTACAGGTCAATCCGGCCAAATTTGCGAGTTATACACTTTTAGAATAGGGGGAAATAGTCCAATCTTTCCACTAGGCTTTTGCTTGTTAAATCAATAAATTGTAGTGTAATTAACAAAAATAATACTCCCTGTTTATATATATATATGTATGTATATATATATATAACTATTACTACTTGTTATTTAGCTTTGTTCATCACCTTTAATTTCTTTTTTAATGAATAAGCTTCTATTGCTTTAACTTCTTTAAACTAAAGTGGTGAAAATAATGTTTTATGCCTTTTATGATACACAAGATGCAATAAACAGAAGAATAAAAAACAAGTTCAAAAATCAAGAAATGTGAGCATTGTGTAGCTATATTCTATAGTTGATTTTGCGGCTACGAATATTAAAAAAGATTAAAGAATGGGTAGCTATATTCTATAGTTGATTTTGCGGCTCGAATATTAAAAAAGATTAAAGAATGGTATGTTGGCCATATCATGCTACTAGAGACTTTAAAAAATAAAGACAAAACTTAACTAAGGCTTAACTTAGTTAACTCCAACTCTCCAAGAATGTAGGGTTGGCATCAATGTGTAGCAAAAAGCAAGGAAGGAAAAAAATTAATTAAGAATAAATGAAGGGTAATGTTATACATAGTCATTATTTAATATCTATTCTAGTTTGGTAAATTCTCTGTTTTTTTTTATTTGACTTATTTCTTTTATCACGCTTGCCTGTGCAAAACTTTAATGTATAATAACCATCATTTTTCATAAGTAAAAATTATAAAAGTTATATATTATAATAGTTCTTATTCAGACGAATTCAAAAAGATCCTACATGAATATGTTTTTCTTCACATATTATTCACAAAAGACGGTCAAAGAAGGGGTGATGAATAGTGTAAAAGTCAAAGCAGGTCAAGTAAAGAAGAACAGAGGAAGTATTAATTGAGGAATACATGACAAAATCACGCGCAAATCAATGTAATTAACGTTATGTTTTCTTTTGTTTTTTTCATTTTTAGCTTCTTTTATGTAGCCATTAGGGCTATGTAATCTACAATAGGTAATAAATAAATAGGTTCTCTATGCGGGCAGGGTTTTTTTTTTTTTTTTTACTCCATTAATTGTTTTAATGTGTTACATCTCCATTTTTGACAAACTATTACATCATAGCTAGTGTATGGCCCGAGTGCTGCACATGTTGCTACTTTATAATATAATGTTAGTAAAAAAGAGGATTGAAAGAGAATAGTTCTCCATTGTCGTAAAATTGTTGAGCCTATTCCAGTTTATTCATTTTTAAGGCTTTATAATTATATTTAATTGTTTTTTTTTATTGTGTTTACTAAAAGATATATTTATTATTATATACAGATGACATGGAATAATGGTTGCATTGCTAATGAGGACGTGGTACAATTCCAGTGCAGATCTACTTCATAGCACATAAATATTTTTAGAAACACTTTTTAATACATAAAATAAAGTATAAATAATACTTCATCCGTTCATTTTTACTTGACCCACTTTGACTTTTACACTATTCACCACCCCTCCTTTGATCGTCTTTTGTGAGTACGTAATATATAAGAAAAAACATATTCATGTGGGATCTTTTTGAATTCGTCTAAATAAGAACTATCATAATATATAACTTTTATAATTTTTACTTATAGAGAATTAAAGTTATTGATCGCTAAAGTTTTGCATTGGCAAGCGTGATAAAAAAACAGGTTAAGTAAAAATAACAGAGGAAGTAGCATGTTAAACTAAGTTAAATCTTGTGCTATGCTCGGTGATAATTTACACTATTTATCATTAAATTAACAACATATATATTTAAAGGTAGAATTTGTCTCAACACCCTAAATTATAGTTTGAGTGCACCCAATATTCCGAACTTTATCTAATACTTGTCACAGACTCATATTATTACATCACCTCTATGGATTGAAGTGCATTACTGCATTATATGTAGTTAGTGTAATTAATTTTAGGATAGAAATGAAAATTAAAATTGGAGCAAAAGTACTAACAGACAACTAAAAGAAAGAGTTGTGATGAAAATTTTGGAACTAATTTTTCCATTGCTTGTAATTTAAGGATTATTGAAAACATTGACAAATTCATAAATTTTTGCAAAAAGAATAATTGAGAAGGCGTTGGTGGGTTAAAATTAAAAATGAGAAACTAAAGTATATAGGAATACAAAAGATTTCAAAATAATTGTGTGGATTGTAAAGAGTGAAAGTAATTAAAGAGGAATAATATAGATTAATTAGAAAGCGTTGTTTCATTCTCGTTGTATAGTAGATATTTTTTTTAGGAAGCTCACCTGATTCACCACATTCGGATTCGACTCATATATGTTGTAGATCTGGTTTATGGTGGATGTATATCCTTACAAGAGTTTCAGTCACTTTCTATATACGATGAGGCTCGAATTTGAAAAGGTGTTTCAGTCACTTTCTACAACTAGCACTACTACAAATCCCTTAGTTTCTAGACGTTGTTTGCTCGACGCCAGGTAACAAGCGTTAGCATAAAATTTAGTTTCCGTGTTTTTTCGACACTTTTCTATGTCACAATTGGGTATTGACATAGAAAAGCGTCGTAAATTAACATGCCTTACTGCACGTGACTAAAATCCATCCCGGGACTTCAAAATTTTAGGGAAAAAATAAGCGGGCTTTTTCATCGGCACAATTCTACAGCGCATAAACTTTAGTTCTCATCAGCACTACTTTCCCACAGCTAAACCCTAACTTTTCTATGCTTACAATCGATCTCATCTGATCTCCTAAACCGCTTGAAATTGTTGAATTGTTGTTCCTCTCTTCAGTATTATCTTCAATTATCGGTAATCCCCCCGCTCTTGTCATCAATTTTCCGTAATCTCCTTGTTATAGGCATCAATTTCGTAGTTTTTGGTTGATATATCACTCAAATTAGGTTGCTTATGAGGCATCAATGTCAGAGTATTGTCCACTCTAAATTTTCCATTGAAGCGGCTTCAAGAGCTTTCTCTCCTCCATTGAAGCAGCTTCTGAGGTATAATGTTTTACTATTAAAATCTCCAAATATCAATTTCACAACTTAAGGGTTTAATTTCACTCTGACATTTACCTTTAAAGTCATTCTCAAACTCTCTCAATCGGTTTCCACCGCCACAGTACACCACTGACATTTGCGACGATTGACTGCGCTCAGGCCATGGTAAACGGTGATGTTAATCTGGCCACGGTGTAAGTTATTCTAATAAATTTGTTTTCGTCTGAATTATGTAATTAGGGTTCTAAATTTTAGTTCGTCTCTAACATTGCTGAAACCGAAAGATGTTTATATTTTTTAAAATGTTAAATTAGCTTGATGTGTAATCTCCTGTGGTCAAAGCAGTAGATCGAAGCAGAAGCAAATGCCTGGCCGCAGAGGTTTTTTCCTCGAATTTTTAGTTATTTTATTTGAATTGTTTTCTGTAATTTTGCTGATTTTTTAGTGTATATTGATTTTGAAATTTTAGTTGAATTTTTTAGGGTTTATGTTTTGGTAATCTAGTAGAAGTTTTCGGGATTATTTTTTTATGTTGAGTATATTTGGTGGTTTTGAAGCATTGTTGTTGCAATTAAGATTTTTCTGGGTTAGATTTTGTGTTTTCATTGATTTTTGTCACAAACTAGTAAATTATGCTTTATTGTTGTGTTGCCAGCTAGGGTTTTGCAGTGAAACTTTTCTATAGTATAGATTGAGGTTTAAACTGTTAATAGATAAAAAAAATATATTTTGGTGATTGGTTGCCATCAAAATTGTAGAAAGAACAAGCATGATGAAATTCTAGTATTTGGATTCAGTGTTGTTTATACACTATATGAATCGTTATCAAAGTCTTTTTTTGGCTGTCAAATTAGAACTAAAGAGAATTATTTTTATCTTTACGAGGACTTTTTCTCACATTTATGTTGTCTGTTGTGGTTTTGTATATACAAATCTGTAAATATTATCGAACAACTTTTTCCATTCTGTTTTGTATTGGTTAATCCATCTCTATTAGCAATGAAAAGTAGGAGCTGCTTTTGTTTCTTTGTTGTTTTGAATGGATGATTTTCTCATGCCTTTTCAGCACATTTGTTTCTATCTCTCATTTGTTTCATTCTTAGTTACACAGTAAAGAAAAAAGAAACTGCTGCTCATTTGCCTTTTTTTTTTTATGTAAAATTATTCGGTTTAACATGTAGATTGCAGCAATGGTGATTCTCAGCATCCCAAACTGGAACTTCCTGGTACTGATTACATGCCCCTGAACCGATAGGTATTTTATTTAATTTTTATAAAATGCAGTTTTCAAAACTCTATCAAAAGGCAAAGAGCTCTAGATATCTTCTAAGATCAAGATATTGTATATATCTTCTCCCAATGTTACCCATTATAGAGCTTTGAACTTATAGTCGAAGTTTTCAGGATAGTGCTAGAAAGGCCCTTAAGCCTTATGGGGAGGAAAATGGATCTGCAAAAGCTCAGTCATCACCAAAATAAATGCTGGTTATAATCTAATAGTTCCTAATACTGAGTATTGCTATATTGGGTGATTAGCAATAGTTTTATTATGTAATAATATGTATTGCAGTTGAACATTTCTATTATAGAATATGGATTATATTTTCTATAAACTATTGGTGTTACATTTAGTTTAACACTAAAATGGTTCTCCTGATTTGAAGGATGAGCTCTTGTGGGCAGCTGCTTGATTGTACCGAGCCACGAATAATGACTACTATTTGCAGTATGCATCTTACAATGCAGCCAATTTAGGTGGAACTGGTAATTCAGTCAAGATGTTCTCTTGGGATAACAAGTATGCTAGTGTACAGATCCTTCTAACAAAGGTAATTACATTGAAAAATTTTGATTTTATATTTTGAAGAAAAACTTAACCATGTCATAATTCTTTGGAGTTTTGCATATTAACGAAATTTCATGGGATCATCATCAGCCTGTTAGGTAATGTTCACTTGCTCATTATATGTAAGAACTGAAAATTAAATGCAGCACAAACTTGTATTTTATAGGTTTTGTTGGATGGAGATGGTCGAGCATATACTGACACTCTAAAGCAATACAAAGCCAAAGCAGATTTCTTTGTTTGCGCTTATTTGCAGAAAAACAATGGTGACAATGTTCCCATGACTCCAGGTCAATCTTCTGTATCTATTCTTATTTGTAATGTTTAAAGTTTTGGTGCATATGCATTGGTGTTTATATTTGTTGGTAACTGTCTATCTTACATACGTCCTAGCTTTTGTGCTGCCACTTGATGATGCTCATGACTTTTGTGTTGGTGTAAAAATACGTGTGTGTATTTGGTTTATGTATGGTAGTGTACGTGTGTCTTAGATTTTTCCATGTGTGGAAAAAGTGTGTTGTGGCAATGTGGCCTTCATTCTAGACTTCAGAGGCCTTTGTGCACTTGCTGCTCGAGTTGTATCTTATTTTTGTGCTTTCTCCATCATCATACTCTATTTTTTATGAAAAAATTTACTTTGCCATTTATTTCATCATTTTTCTTTAAAAATGCTTTGCAAGTACCAAACTCATCAAAAAAAATATACTTATACCATTGCATTCCTTCAGACAATTTTTTTACCCCTGTATTTCTTCTGACAATTA
Source organism: Chenopodium quinoa (assembly GCF_001683475.1). Classification (NCBI taxonomy): domain Eukaryota; kingdom Viridiplantae; phylum Streptophyta; class Magnoliopsida; order Caryophyllales; family Amaranthaceae; genus Chenopodium; species Chenopodium quinoa. Next base: position 231,224 of record NW_018744501.1, on the reverse strand, counting down.
AATATTATATACTTATTGATTTTTTTTTTCTAAGGTTATGAATGCAACAAGAGAACAAAGGAAACCTATTGATGAAATTAGCCTACTATGCACCTTCATTTGTTTATAGTTAGTTAGATAGTAGTTAACTTATGTAGGCTTAAATCTAACTTTTTAATTTAGTTGGCAGTTGATTTATGTAATAATAATGATGATATTTTGGACATGACTAGGCTTTTTGGAACATCAATCAGTGATAGTATGTAGGTCAGGGATTGGATTTCAACTCTTTTTTGTTCGTTAATTTTGACAGAAACTTAAATAAACTAAACCAAACTAACATATCATAACATAAGCACATTCATTTCAAATATTTCAACATATTAAAATATAAATAGAATTGATTGTATATACTACACAGAAAACAATAATAAACTAACATATATCTAAATACATTTATCGACTAACATGTATAAAATAAACATATAATTTTTGGTTTTATATAGTCTCTAACCTGTAGATCTGCACTAATTATTGCCAAAGAACCAAGAAAATCTACAAATCCTACAAAAAAATTCAAATTAAACAATTAGGAATTAAGTATGTGCTGCCTATGTATATTAAAAAAACGAATAAATGCTATAAAGTTATAATGAAAAAAACCAAAAAAAAAAAAAATTTGAAACACAACCTACTGTCGGCGGTGGCTGGGCGTCGCTCTGGTTGCAGACCGGCGGCGGGCTGGTGTCGTGGTTGAGGGGGTGGTGGCTGTTATTAGGCATTCCAAAAAAAAAAGAAAAAATAAATAAAAACATCACCAAAAACCCCAAAACAGTAAATTTTATTTTTTTTAAAAAAAGGGGGCTAAACACTTACCACGGCGGCGCTTTGGGTGAATTCCGGTCAAGCCTTGGTGTTTGTGGTGAAATTCGGCGCCGCTAAAGTGATTTTCGACAAACCTTAGGTGGTGGTGGTGGTGGTTAGGGTTTCCGCAATTTTTTTAAAAAAAAAATTAAAATAAATCCGCAGACTAACCTACACCGGCAGCGACCAAGGGCGGCTGGTGGTGGAGCAGGAGGCGAGGTCTCCTTCTCCCTTTCTCCTTCTCTCTTTCTCTCTCTTCCTCTTTTTCCCTTTCTCTCTCTTATTCTTTGGTGCTGTTTTCTGTCGCAAAAAACGCAGAAAACTGAAACCTTTTTTTTTATTTTGTTGTACGCTTCCAACGGAATTAATTCCCTCGGAATTAACCTGTTCCGGCGGAATATTCCGTCGGAAAAGGTTAATTCCGAGGGAATTAAAATCCGTCAGAAGTATACCTACGGACTTTTCTGTCGGAAAGTCCCGGTTCCGACAGATTTTTCCTACAAAGCCAAATTCCGCCGGAAAGTTTAAAATTACCGAGGGGATTGCAGTCCGCCGGAATTTAACCTATTTCTAGTAGTGTTCTTTGTTTACGCTTATTTGCAGAAAAACAATGGTGACAATGTTCCCATGACTCCAGGTCAATCTTATGTATCTATTCTTATTTGTAATGTTTAAGGTTTTGGTGCATATGCATTGGTGTTTATATTTGTTGGTAATTGTCTATCTTACATACGTCCTAGCTTTTGTGCTGCCACTTGATGATGCTCATGACTTTTGTGTTGGTGTAAAAATATGTGTGTGTATTTGGTTTATGTATGGTAGTGTACGTGTGTCTTAGATTTTTCCATGTGTGGAAAAAGTGTGCAGTGGCAATGTGGCCTTCGTTCTAGACTTCACAGGCCTTTGCGCGCTTGTTGCCCAAGTTGTATCTTATTTTTGTGCTTTCTCCATCATCATACTCTATTTTTTATGAAAAAATTTACTTTGCCATTTATTTCATCATTTTTCTTTAAAAATTCTTTGCAAGTACCAAAACTCATCAAAAAAATATACTTATACCATTGCATTCCTTCAGACAATTTTTTTACCCCTGTATTTCTTCTGGCAATTAAATATTATATACTTATTGATTTTTTTTTCTAAGGTTATGAATGCAACAGGAGAACAAAAGGAAACCTACTGAAGAAATTAGCCTACTATCACTACATGAAAAGAGCAAATTGGCAACGGTTCAAACCCCCCCAAAGGCAACGGTTTTGAACCGTTGCGTATTTGAGTGTTGCCAAATCCCAAATAATTGGCAACGGTTCAAAACAGTTGCCAACTGCAATGGCGCCCTTTTAAAAAAAAAAATTGGCAACGGTTAACCGTTGCCATTGACCTGTATTTTTTTTTTGGCTGCAATAATAATATTTACATGTTAAATAATAATAATTATTAATATTATAATAGTAATAATAATAATTATTATGATAATAGTAACAATAATTAGTATTATTAATAACAAAACATAAATAATAATAACAATCACAAGAGATGATATTAATTAGAAAAATGTGTCATGTTACCTACAAACAATTTTAATTAGTTATAATAATGTATAGTACATAATTAGTAAGCTAAGGCTAGGATTGATGAAGTAGCTAGCTAGTAAACGATATTTACAAAGTAAATGTGATGTAGGTCGCCAACATCTCTCGAATTACATGGAGTTCCTCGCTCGTGTATGGCTGTCCCGTTTGCCCCTTGCAAAACTTAGAATACACAAAACGTGAGTTAGTAGAATGAAGTGAATTAATAATAATTGGGGTTAATTAGTAGGAATGACCCGAACAAAACTTGGAATAATACACAAAACTTAAGTGAACTCATACTTACTAATAATAATAACATGACATTATTACTTAGTTATATGTGACTAAGGAATGAAATTACAAGAAAATAGCAATATGAGGGTTTAGGTCGCATTTTCGATCAAAATAGCCTAAGTAAGGCCATTTTGGCTTCTAGGATGCCTATTTTCTATAATTTTTGTATATTGAAATCATAACTAGTTAAAACATGTCATTATCACTTAGTTATAGGTGACTAATGCTTGAGATTACAAGAAAAGAGCAAGTAAGTGGTTTTGGAACGCAATTTCAACCAAAATGGCTCAAGTAAGGCCATTTTGGCTACTAGGATGCCTATTTTCTATATTTCTTGTCTATTGAACTCATAACTAGTTAAAACATGTCATAATCACTTAGTTATAGGTGACTAATGCTTGAGATTACAAGAAAAGAGCAAGTAAGTGGTGTTGGAACGTAATTTCAACCAAAATGGCTCAAGTAAGGCCATTTTGGCTTCTAGGATGCCTATTTTCAATATTTCTTGTCTATTGAACTCATAATTAGTTAAGACATGTCATAATCACTTAGTTACAGGTGACTAATGCTTGAGATTACAAGAAAAGAGCAAGTAAGTGGTTTTGGAACGCAATTTCAACCAAAATGGCTCAAGTAAGGCCATTTTGGCTTTTAGGATGCCTATTTTCTATATTTCTTGTCTATTGAACTCATAACTAGTTATAACATTTCATAATCACTTAGTTATAGGTGAATAATGCTTGAGATTACAAAAAAAGAGCAAGTAAGTGGTTTTGGAACGCAATTTCAACCAAAATGGCTCAAGTAAGGCCATTTTGGCTTTTATGATGCCTATTTTGTATATTTCTTGTCTATTGAACTCATAACTAGTTAAAACATGTCATAATCACTTAGTTGTAGGTGACTAATGCTTGAGATTACAAGAAAAGAGCAAGTAAGTGGTTTTGGAACGCAATTTCAACCAAAATGGCTCAAGTAAGGCCATTTTGGATACTAGGATGCCTATTTTCTATATTTCTTGTCTATTTAACTCATAACTAGTTAAAACATGTCATAATCACTTAGTTATAGGTGACTAATGCTTGAGATTACAAGAAAGAGCAAGTAAGTGGTTTTGGAACGCAATTTCAACCAAAATAGCTCAAGTAAGGCCATTTTGGCTACTAGGATGCCTATTTTCTATATTTCTTGTCTATTGAACTCATAACTAGTTAAAACATGTCATAATCACTTAGTTATTGGTGACTAATGCTTGAGATTACAAGAAAAGAGCAAGTAAGTGGTGTTGGAACGTAATTTCAACCAAAATGGCTCAAGTAAGGCCATTTTGGCTTCTAGGATGCCTATTTTCAATATTTCTTGTCTATTGAACTCATAATTAGTTAAGACATGTCATAATCACTTAGTTATAGGTGACTAATGCTTGAGATTACAAGAAAAGAGCAAGTAAGTGGTTTTGGAACGCAATTTCAACCAAAATGGCTCAAGTAAGGCCATTTTGGCTTTTAGGATGCCTATTTTCTATATTTCTTGTCTATTGAACTCATAACTAGTTAAAACATGTCATAATCACTTAGTTATAGGTGACTAATGCTTGAGATTACAAGAAAAGAGCAAGTAAGTGGTTTTGGAACGCAATTTCAACCAAAATGGCTCAAGTAAGGCCATTTTGGCTTTTAGGATGCCTATTTTGTATATTTCTTGTCTATTGAACTCATAACTAGTTAAAACATGTCATAATCACTTAGTTATAGGTGACTAATGCTTGAGATTACAAGAAAAGAGCAAGTAAGTGGTTTTGGAACGCAATTTCAACCAAAATGGCTCAAGTAAGGCCATTTTGGCTACTAGGATGCCTATTTTCTATATTTCTTGTCTATTGAACTTATAACTAGTTAAAACATGTCATAATCACTTAGTTATAGGTGACTAATGCTTGAGATTACAAGAAAAGAGCAAGTAAGTGGTTTTGGAACGCAATTTCAACCAAAATGGCTCAAGTAAGGCCATTTTGGCTTTTAGGATGCCTATTTTCTATATTTCTTGTCTATTGAACTCATAACTAGTTAAAACATGTCATAATCACTTAGTTATAGGTGACTAATGCTTGAGATTACAAGAAAAGAGCAAGTAAGTGGTTTTGGAACGCAATTTCAACCAAAATGGCTCAAGTAAGGCCATTTTGGCTACTAGGATGCCTATTTTCTATATTTCTTGTCTATTGAACTCATAAATAGTTAAAAAATGTCATAATTACTTAGTTATAGGTGACTAATGCTTGAGATTACAAGAAAAGAGCAAGTAAGTGGTTTTGGAACGCAATTTCAACCAAAATGGCTCAAGTAAGGCCATTTTGGCTTTTAGGATGCCTATTTTCTATATTTCTTGTTTATTGAACTCATAACTAGTTAAAAAATATCATAATCACTTAGTTATAGGTGACTAATGCTTGAGATTACAAGAAAATAGCAAGTTAGTGATCTTGGAACGCAATTTCAACCAAAATGGCTCAAGTAGGGCCATTTTGGCTTTTAGGATGCCTATTTTGTATATTTCTTGTCTATTGAACTCATAACTAGTTAAAACATGTCATAATCACTTAGTTATAGGTGACTAATTCCTGAGATTACAAGAAAATAGCAAGTAAGTGGTTTTGGAACACAATTTCAACCAAAATGGCTCAAGTAAGGCCATTTTGGCTTTTAAGATGCCTATTTTATATATTTCTTGTCTATTGAACTCATAACTAGTTAAAACATTTCATAATAACTTAGTTATAGGTGACTAATGCTTGAGATTACAAGAAAATAGCAAGTAAGTGGTCTTGGAACGCAATTTCAACCAAAATGGCATACCTCTTCAAGCTGACGTGTGTCTGTACAATGACTCATCACTATGTCATACATTAATCTCATCACGGATAGGCCACAGTCAACGCCGTTTTCCTGTTGTGCGCACTAGCATGAGGAACAAAGAACATGAATCAAAATGCATAGCAAATAAGCAACATCTTAAGTATTGTAAGGTAAGAAAATCACAACATCATGGGTGAATTACCTTGGGTGCTTTCCATGTAGGACCTCGAGGAGATCGAGGATTTATCTTCTTCATGGTACTACAAAAAATCAAAGTAATAAGTTCAAATTTGACTAGTATAATCAATACATATGAGTTAAGATATGAAAATCAATAACAAGAATTGAAAAAACTAGATACTTACTTTTGCAGTATGGACCTCACAAGGCGCTTTCTTACTTGAGGTAACCAAGCAGAATCAAAGTAGAAGATTGTGTTACTGGAAACACAAATCACAAGTAGGGTCAATTGATAACTACACACGAGACAAACAAATCAATAGTTAGCCTACTACAACAAATAAACTAGGAAAACAAATGAACTTGACTAGCATAATCAGACGTACTCCTCATAATATGGGATGAATATAAACTTGTCTCCCGCACTCACTGATTTCCTGATACCCCGTTCAGCATAGTACAACACGTCAGCGGAGTTGCCTAAGATTCTAGCAGTGGACATCTGCTCAGGGCATAACCACCCAACTTGACAAGGAGATTCAAGCTCCCATATTTGCTCCTGGAGTGCTCTGCATGAATGATAACAAAATGTTAATCGAAAACCAAACGACAAACACCACTAAACTGAATAACATAAATTGAGTACCAGTTGAATTACCTCATGGATATTTGAATGAGGGAAATGTTAAGCATTGCACTACTTAGAAATTCCTTCACATCTTCTTTGAATAGCCATGCCGTTGCATCATCATCGTAGTGGAACATTTCCTTAGGAAGTTGAATTCAGATGGGGCTGTCATTAGGAAACACGCAAACACGGTTGTGCAAATAAGCTAACTCCTGAGATAGCGATTGAAGCACCGTGTCTTCAACTAATGGAGTAGCTTGCGTAGCTGAACCTCGTGAAGGGCTCTTCATCGACGCTTTTCCACTCACCGAGCCATGTTCACTCCTCTTCTTTGGCCCCTCCACCCTCTTCTTTGGAGTTTGGCTTTTCCTCGATGGCTAATAAGACAAATCACACAAATGGTTAGAAAAGATTTCCATCCAACTCTTGGGAAGAAAATCAGGTATAGATTAAAGCGTGAAATCTAAATCTTAATTACCTGGTTCATCAGCCGTATCCAAGCAGATGGCCATTGCACAAAACTACCTTTTGCTGTCCAGAGTGTAGTGAACTCATCCTCCTCCACGAGCACAGGTATTAAGATGTCCTCGAACCCGGGAACCACAGAATGGTTCCCGACAGAATAATGCTCAGGCAGAAGAGGTCGCAAATGGACCGTACCTTGTTCGGCCGGTTGTGCACTACCATTAGGCAACAACATTCAAAGGTCCATCATATGATTCGACCGGGTGAAGAAGTTCACAACGGGTCTTTTCCTGCACCAATTAGGAAGATACTTGTAAGAACCAATTATAGTAGAACCAAAAAACAAGTGAAACACAAAAACAAGTAAGGCAACACATCAATAGAAGAAAATCAAAAATAAAATTAAAACCAAAAAAAAAAAAAAAGAAAAAAAAACCCAAAACGTGTGCAAAAAAAAAAAACCGGGCGGGAAGGGCAGCAGCTGCACAGCTGCTGCAAGGCTGCACAACTGATGCAGTGCTGCACAGCTGCTGTAGTGCAGCTGCACCCTCCTCGATGGCTAAGAAGAAGGAGGAGGAGAAGGAGAAGGAGAAAGAGAAGGAGAAGGAGAAGAAAGAGAAGGAGAAGAATAAGAAGTAGGAGGAGAAGGAGAAGGAGAAGGAGAAGGAGAAAGAGAAGGAGGAGCAAACAACAACAACACATCACATCAACAAAGCAACACCAACAACACAACACAACAAACTTCACCATTTCACAGCCAACTTAACCATTTCACAACACAATCCAAAAACCAATATCATTATCCAAACAAGTAAAAAATCACTTGTAGAATAGGAAAGATGAGGTGTCGGAGTATCAAGCCCCCTTGAGTACGCATGTGAAGGAGTACCAATCTGCAATAGTGTATTGATAGTGAAACATTAATTAGAACCGTACCCACGTAACTCAACATATCAAAACTTATAGAGTTGAATTCTAATCATGTACCTCCTCGCGTGCATTTATCTCCTGTTCTCCTTCTCTTCGTGGGTGGCTACTTGAGTCGACCGGTGTTGTCGAGGAAAAGGGCATGGTCGGCAAATTCATTTGCTTCGCCCATGCATTGAACTCTTCGCGCATCTCATTGGGCACTTGTCCTTCAATTGATGCCACCGTGGCATCGAAGTTCTGTGGCGAGTTCACACTTGCTCGGGATCTTCCAGATTTGGTATATTCAGGACCCATTACCTTCTCCCATCCTAGCAAGCTCCCCCCAGCACCTAATACCCGTCCCGGATGGTAGGGCTTTCCCATAGCCAAGGTGAAGGGGTCCTTCTCTACCGTCGGGACGAGCTTGCCTTCAACAAGCTCTCCAGTGTACTCAAGCTGTAGCAAAAACAAAATGGCAACATGAAGTAAGTGTTTATATGAAGTGATATACATGCAAATGAATAATGTAGTTCACTAGTTCATAGTTTCTTACTAGCTTATCTGTCATTTCTTTGGTTTCCGGAGCCTTGATGGACCATTTTCCGATTTTCTTGTCCCGCGAATGCATAGAACAAAAGAAATCCCCAACATGACTCACCAAAGTACTGGTCGTGGAGCCAGATGGCGCTGTGGAGGACCCTAGAAGCGCAGTGGGGTATACTCCTTCACTCACCCACGTATCCCTCCATTCATCATACGTCATTGCTCCCATATGATGGTGGTATTGCTTTTGCAATGCATTCTTGGAATTCTGCTCCCTCATTTCCTACATAAAAAGATATGTTAGTTTCATTACTAATAAAACAGACGATAAATTACAACACAATTTTCATCAGAGTTCTGTAAACTTACAATTTCTTCTTTTTTACATTTTTGAAGAACGAAAGCTTCCCAATCATTCTTCGATATGCTAGGCCATATTTTCCATGGGAGTTTCTCTTCATCGATGACATCATCATCACTGCCACCTCCTTTCTTGTTCTTTGGTTTCCTCACAAGTTTCTTTGTGATAAACCGATGAACTAAGTTACACTTGACGCTTCTGAATCTTGCCGCAAGTAAGGATTCAAACACCCTTCCCTTGGCGTACTCATTTGGAATGTTAAATAGACTCTGCAAGCACAAATAACAAAAATTATTAGTTTGCCCATAACATAACAATAAATTGAAATTGTTTATAAATAATGTGGAATAAAAAAAACTTACCCTGGTATCAGTCCAAAACGTGTCAATCAAGCTTGTAGGTACGTCGCTCATACGAAGCGTAATGGGGATTTTGCGCGCACAAATCCCAACTTGAACAACATACTGACGACGCCATTTACCTGAGGGTTGGCCTACCCTGTCATACTCCAAGACCATAGGATCGACAGGTTTCTTAAAAGCTGTCGTCGGACCCCTCGGCTTTTTCTTCACTGGTGCCTGCACCCCCCCTCCACTTTGATCCTCACAAAACGGCTCCACAATGGCATTATCGATTGGAGGCGCTTGCTAAGCTGCAATTTCAAACTCATCTATCATTCTCTCCAATACATCTTGCGCCTGATCTTCTGGCTCACCCAAATCAGGTTCCTTATTCACATCATACAGCTGGTCCCCATCATTAGATGAATCATCATCATTAGATTCAACATCCTCAACTCGAACACGGTATTGATCGTCCGCCATTAGATGTTAAAACCTGTCATTACAAACATAACACGTTATTAGATGCTGAATTGTAAGGTAAACTTATAATCATATATAAATTGCTGAATTATAATACAAATAAACATAAAAAATGGTGAAGCAAGTTACTTTATTCATTTAAAAGAATATAAGAAAAATGGGCAAGTAATTCAACAATTTCATTCATTTTCACCTAAAATGTGATTTTATAATTCTTTCTACGCCTACAATTCAAACTAACAGAAAATATATAGTACCTCAATCTAATATTCCTTCATCGTGGTCTGATCTCATGTAATTGGCTTGGTCGTCTATCTCATTTGGCACAGCAGGTCTAGGAACAGTGAAAGGTGCCGAGTCATCAAAGGCATCATATTCTTCCTCATCCTCGACATCTCCAACGCCAAGGATTCTTCTTTTTCCGGCTAGCACAATAGACCATTTTGAGTCGGTAGGGTCAGATACGTAAAACACCTGCTTAGCTTGAGATACAAGGATGAATGGTTCCGCACTATCATTCAGGTTGCCAAGATCTACAAGAGTAAAGTCATCAAATTTGACTTTACGCCTGATATTATCAACCCACTTACACCGGAAAAGAGCAATCGTGAAGTCACAATAATCAAGCTCCCATATTTCTTGAATTCGACCGTAGTATGACAACTCTGCATCAATGGGTGATTTATCCTTAGCACTTGCAAACTCCCTTGACGATGCCACAACCGTTACACCACTGTTTTGGGTTGAGGATGATTTCAAATCTTGACGCTCAGTCCAAAATGTGTACCCATTTATGTCATATCCCTCAAATGAGCGAACATCATCCCTAGGACCATAAGCAAGCCACCTTACTATAGCTGTGACACTCTCATCCATTCCACCCATCACTCGATCACAAAACCAACTCACAAACTTCTTATTGTGCAACTACATCAGTGCCCTTTCACCTTTCGACGGAAACTCATCACGAAAACTAGCCATGTGCTCGTCTAAATATGGGTGAACATCTGCAACATGGTGCAACACATATAGGTGTGCTTGTAAGAACTTCTCTCGATCAGGTGACATTCGTTTCGACCCGATTGTGCCATGACCATCAAGTCTACCTTCATGTCGAGAAGTAGGAATACCAATAGGTTCAGCAACGGCTATATAGTCGGCCACAAAATTACCAATCTCCTCGGCCACGGTCCCTTGAATCATACTTCCTTCCGGGTGAGCCCGATTCCTAACTTTATCTTACAATGTACCCATGTGTCTTTCAAAAGGATAGCACCACCTCATGAACACTGGACCGCACAACTTAATCTCACGCACCAAATGAAGAATCAAATGCACCATTATGTCGAAAAACGAGGGCGGGAAGTACATCTCAAATTTGCACAAAGTCACAACCACATCCGCCTGTAAAGCATCAAGTGTACAAGGATCAAGCACTTTGCTACATATTGTATTGAAAAACGAACAGAGGCTTGTAATAGCTTCACTCACGTGCTTTGGCAAAATACCACGTATTGCAATTGGTAGAAAAACTTGCATCAGAACATGACAATTATGGGATTTCATACTTGTCAGCTTCAATTCTCCATTTAAGGATACAAATCTTTTCATGTTAGATGCGTACCCTGATGGAACCTTAATGCCATACAGACATTCACAAAACATCTGTTTTTCTACCCTTGCCAATGTGTAGCAAGCCGGAGGTAAATAGGCCTTCCCTCTTTGGCTTTTCCCTCATTTTTCTTCTTCGACGCATCCGCGGCCTTTCCCTTTCCCTTGCTCTTCCCCTTTCCCTTTTTCGAACCCATTTCTTTTTCCTTTTCTAGTTCCTTTCCCTTACTAACCCTTTGCTGAACCCACAATTCTGGACGCACCCCCATCTTTTCCAAATCTAAACGTCCACCCTTTCCATCCTTTGTCTTGTTTTGAATATTCATCAGCGTTCCCACAAGAGCGTCAACTACATTCTTCTCTATATGCATTACATCAAGACAGTGCCTAACGTCATGTTCTTTCCAGTACGGGAGCAACCAAAAGATTGATTCTTTTTTAAAGAGAGCAACTGATTCCGCCGCTTTTTCAGATTTCCCAAATACTGTTCGTACACCCTTAACCCGAGCGTAAACCTCCTCACCAGTCAGTGGCCTAGGAGCAGTCCCCTCTTCCACCGTCCCATCGAAAACCTTTTTCTGCCGACGGTACGGGTGATCGCGCCTGAGCAACCTTCTTGTCCTCAAATACACCTCTTTGAAAGAATGATCAAAGCGTCTGCTTGGCGTATCATCAATACAAATGGGACATGCCTTTTTCCCTTTATTCTTATACCCAGACAAGTTGCCATATGCAGGAAAATCATTAACGATCCACATAAGAGTTGCACGCAATGTGAACATCTCATTCTTATGAGCATCAAACACGGAAACCCCTTCGTCCCACATCTTTCTCAAATCATCAACCAATGGCGCAAGATACACATCTATGTCGTTTCCAGGTTGCCTTGGCCCCGATATCAAGAGTGAAAGCATTACATATTTCCATTTCATGCACAACCAAGGAGGCAAATTGTAGATCACTAAAAGTACCGGCCATGTGCTGTGCTGGGTACTAAGAGTGCCAAATGGATTCATCCCGTCCGTGCACAAACCAAGCCTTAAATTTCTGACTTCATCACCAAATTCCCCAAACTTCATATCAAGGTTCTTCCGTTGCGGAGAGTCGGCTGGGTGCTTCAGCATTCTGTTTTTCTTTCTTCCCTCTGCATGCCACCTCAAGTTTTTAACGTCTTTTGGTAAAGAGAACATACGCTTAAACCTTGGAATTATGGGAAGATACCACAACACCTTAGCAGGAGGTCCCTTCGTACCAGCATTGCAACTCTTGCGCTTGTAGCGCGACTTCTTGCATCTTGGACACTCCTCCAATTGTTCATATTCATTTCGGTAAAGAATACAATCATTAGGACATGCATGTATCTTCTTATACTCCAAACCAAATGGACACATGAGCTTCTTAGCGTAATAGTAAGACTTAGGAATTTCATTCCCATCGGGCAACATCTCACTTAACACGCTCAACAAGGAAGTAAAACTACTGTCCGTCCACCCATGCTTCGACTTAATGTTAAAAAGTGTTAGCACGGCTGATAGTTTGGAGTATTTTTTGCACCCAGGATACAAAGGCTTTTTAGAAGCCTCTGATAATGACTCAAACACGTCACCTTCAAAACCACGCATCATCTCATCCACACCTTCATCCTCAACCTCATCCACATGATCATCCTCAAATCCCTCCTCAGCACCATCATCAACAATATGTTCATCATTCTTGTATTCCTCGTCCACACAGATATCATTGCTTCTATCATCATGCACATCATATCCAATAACATCCCCACTGTACTCTCCTACTTCACCATGCCAAATCCACACATGATATTTAACCCTAAACCCACGACAAACTACATGATCTCTAATGATATCAACACTATTGACCACCTTCACATTATTACAATCAACACAAGGACAATAGAGGCACTCGAAACCCATTCTGCGCTGATAAGATGAAGCCGTCTCGCAAAACTCTTGAACCCCATTAAAGAATTCCAATGTATCACGTCTACCATACATCCATCCACGATCCTTCTCCATTAAGTAAATTGTCTCTAAACATGGCAACATATTATGAATAATGTATAATTGCTACATCTATTATATATATAAATCAAATTCAAACACACAACATGCATATAACATTCATATAGATACAAAAATGCATATATGCTTCCAAAGGGTCCTTATCACTCCAACCTAACCCATCCTTGAAAGTTTACTCTCACTAGTGAATGTATGTCAGATTTCCAATTTTAAGGAAAATCCGGCAGCATTTCCCCCCAGTTCTCCAAGTACACGACGTAGGTAATTACTTACCCACATATGTACCCAGAGAACATGGTGATCGAGGAAATTCTAAGCCAAGATGTTCCTTAAAATCGAAAAAACTGACATACATTCACCACCTAAGTGAGAGTAAACGTTCAAGAACAGTCCCAACCGGGGACTATTCAAGACTTTCTCCAAATGAGAAAGCCTTGAACGGGTATCTAGGTATATGATGATGCAAACATTTCATATATTTATTGTTGTATTTAGTTTGTCATTATATAATACATACACAAATCTAATAGCTAGCATGAAAAAACGTTTATTAAAACAATAATAGAGAGAAAGAAATATTTATAGCTTAGAGAAGTTTATAATTCATACCAACACAATGGATGTATTCTTTCTAACTTCCCTATGTGTAGTCTTCAAACTTAACTAGTTTCAACTTCAATTCACATATGAACCTATAAAAACGCAAAAAGAAAAAACAAAACAAAAAACAAATTAAAAGTTAGTAAGTATGTATGAGTAATGGATAATAAATACAAATAGGGACATTAATGGGTTTCAAACAACTACCTGAAAGGGCGCCATAGACAAACAGTGAGAGCGAGCTAGAAGGTTGTTGTACGTGGAGGGGGGGCAATGCGCGTCTATATTATTGACAAACCCTAGATTACAGGATCGGAACTTATGATTACTAAATTGTAAAGCATTATTAAAAACCTAAAACCTTAAAACATACAATAAGAGCACATAATATAAGAAATACCAGAAGGAAAGACACTAGAATCCTTTAATTGTGGTCTCTGCTGGATCTGCATATATATAAAAGTTAAGTGGAAATATTAAGCATTCAATTGTGTTTTTGCTATAATCTCCAATAAATGCAACAAGGAACGTGAAAAGTATTAGCAATATTTGCTATAATCTCCAATAAACATCCAAGTTTCAAGTTTCAACTAATAAAACTTGAGACTTACAGAGCTATGTATTATACAGAGCTACATCCAAGTTTCAAGTTTCAACTAATAAAACTTGAGACTTACAGAGCTATGTATTATTCAGAGCTACATCCAAGTTTCAAGTTTCAACTAATTAAACTTTCACCTATTTTAACAGCTAACTATCCAAGACCTATGTATTACACAGAGCTACAACCCCTAGACTGTCGTTGACAATTGTTAACCTTCCACCAACAAAATTTATTTACTTTTAAACTGATTTCATTTACATTTACATGATTTCAATTTACTTTAACACATTTTAGTCACCAAACTATACAATTAGCACCCAAAATTTACATAGAATCTAAACACCAGAACAAGATACCAGAAAATTTGCACAATTCATAAAAATTTAACAACCAAAATCAATTATCCAAAATCAACACAAATTTGAAACATTCACCTTTATCCATGAGAAATTCGCAACAGTCGCTTACAATTTGGAAAATTTAAGCTGGAAATTAATAGGAAAACGATTAAACCATCCCCTCATGTTAGGGTTCATAATCCTTATAAGTGCAAGTAGTGTGGGAAATTTAAGTAAAGCAAAAACCCAGATTATGCAACTCGTATTAAAGGCAAGAACAAAATCCCAACTCGTATTAAAACCTAATTGCTACTTAATTATACCTTAGGTTAAAGCTGTTTCAATGGAGGGAATTTGGCCGGAGTAAGACGCGAGTCTTGTCTTCAACGGACGGACGTGAGAATGCTCGAGCTCGTAGCACTTCAATGGAGGAACAAAGAGGGGAGAAGAAGATGAAGAAGGGAGGAGGGTAAACGCGCCTGTTTTTTTTTTTAAGTATTGAAGAAGAACGTTGCTTGCTTGAATGAAGAAGAACGAGGGAGTATACAGTATACAAATTAAAAACCCGGGTTTTTTTTTTTAAATTGGCAACGGTTTTCAAACTGTAACCATTTTTTTTTTTTTTTTTTTTAAATTAAACAGTTGGCAACGGTTAATCGTTGCCAACTCTGATATTTAAAATGGCGCTCACTTAAGTTGGCAACGGTTTTCATGAACCGTTGTCATAGGGGGGTTACCTATTTCTTTTTATCTAAAAGTGTATGCACCTTCATTTGTTTATAGTTAGTTAGATAGTTGTTAACTTATGTAAGGTTCAATCTAACTTTTTAATTTAGTTGGCAGTTGATATATGTAATAATAATGATGATATTTTGGACATGACTAGGCTTTTCGGAACATCAATCAGTGATAGTATGTAGGTCAAGGATTGGATTTCAACTCTTTTTTGTTCGTTAATTTTGATAGAAACTTTATTAATTTTATACATGTTTTATACCTTGCTGGTAGTGTGCTTGGTGTTGTTCACGTGGCTGAGCCTATTGTACTCAGCATTTCCTTTGCCATTTGGTTGCTGCTGCTATCTTGTTGCTGTTGCCTGGTTCTTTTGCTGCTGCCTTTTAGCAGTGGCTTGGTCTGTTGCTGCCTGCCTGGTGCTAAGCTGCCTGTTAATTTGTTGGCTGATGTGCCCATTTTTCTGAGATTTGCTACTTGCTGACTAGAATATGGGCTGATATTCCTGCTCTTCGCCTGCTTCCTGCCCTTGCTTTGACTGCTAGCTACTGATGCCTGGGTTCTTTTAAAGTTGCTTAGTCTGGGCTGTTGTTCTTCTATTCTGGCTGTTGCTACCTCGTGGTTTTATTGTTGCTGGCTATTCTGGTTGTTGTGCTTGCTGCCTTCCTCGCTGGTTTCTCTGCTTGGGTGTTGCCTTGAAGCCTTACTTCCTGCTTTCAAGTTGTTACTTGGTCTAGCTGCTGCCTTTGTTGCCTTGTTGGTTTTCTTTTTTTGTCAGTTGTTTTGGATACTTGTTGATGTTGGTTTTGGTATATTTTTGCTTTGGTGGCTGGTTTTGTAAGGAAATTTAAACTTTTTTACTGCTTTGCATATTTATTTGGCAATACAAATTAATTTATTTATTTACCAAAAAAAAAAAATATTTGAAAAAACTTTTATTTAAATTATATAAAACAAACAGTAAAAAAAAGTCTAGACGTTTTTTCTCTTGTCAAGAAATTTTGCTTTAAGCAGTTTCAAAATTTCCCGCCACTATTTTTGTGTGGACATAAAAAAGCTTCTTAATTGATTTTGGGACTGAAAACAACGACGACAATGGATGGGAGAAAGCGTCTAGAAATTTGGTGGTGGCGCTTGAATACCGATATGTTCGACGGTTAGCATATTTTATTAGATATTAATAAACGTCGATATTGAAGACAGTTAAAGGCATCACAAAGTATTGGGACATAAAAGGGTGTCAAGATTTGTGACACGAAAAGGCGTCGTGAATTTCTCGACTCACTTTTTGTCGACGCTTTTATACAGCGTCGAGAATAAAAATAGCGACGCTTTTCAATGTCTTAAATAATGGAAAAAAGCGTCTCAAAAGGACATGATTTGTATAGAATAATTGAGAAGGCATTGGTGGGTTAAAATGAGAACGTAAAGTATAAAGTAATACAAAAGGTTTCAAAATAATTGTGTGAATTGGAAAGAGTGAAAAACAAATTAAATAAAAACAAAAAGTGAAAGTAATTAAAGAGGATAATTTGAATTAATTAGAAAGAGTTGTTTCATTCTTGTTGTATATGAAGTAGTAGATATTTTTTTGTAGGAAGTTCACCTGATTCATCACATTCGAATTCGACTCATATATGTTTTAGATCTGGTTTATGGTGGATGGATATCCTTACAAGAGTTTCAGTCACTTTCTACGTATAATGAGGCTCGAATTTAAGACCTCGCTCCCTTACCACTTGAATCAACTTTTGTTGGTTTATAATATAGTTATTGGTAAGTAATAGACTTTATAATAGATTGGAATTGCAAAACATGGAATCACCTCACTACTTCATTCAATACTTGAGTTGTTATCTTTGTACAATGTCGTAGTCATCAACAACTACCTTTAATTTGTTTCTTAAATTACATTGTTGAATATGTCTAAAGAATCATATTCATTATTCATCAAAATGGAAGGACATGTTATGAACTCTTTATTAACATTATAGGTAATGACACTAAAAACCGTTTGAATGGTGTGACCTCAATTATTACATGACCTCTACAACTCAGTTCCTTTAGCTGTTGAAAGTTCAAACTAGCTGTAACACATAATAATAACAATAAATATAACCCCACCCTAAGGCTATGTTCAGTTTAGGCTGTTAAGCTTACTTATATTAAATTTTTTGTTTACTGTTTTAAAATGATTAGACGAAATCAAACCACATCAGATCAAACCATATACTTATCGTTAAATTTATTAAATTTCATAGTAAGAAAATAATTAATGAAGATTTAATATTTATCATGCACTAAGCACCTTTAATTTCGTGATAAAAAATTATGTTTGAGAATATCATATTAGGAATATACACATTAATACGAGTATAATATCAAATTTGAAACATGTAATCTGTTTTAACTTGAGTAAGGATTATAGTCAGGGGCGGAGGGGGAAGGGGACAATAGGCTTACAAGTTTGTTTTTGTTGGTTTGTTTTTTTTTTTTTTTTTTTTTCAGGAAAAATAAAAAAGTTTATTTGATGTTTTTTCATATAAAAAAAATATGAAATTAAAAAACCAACCTAATATGATTTGCATGCAATTTCATACTCTAATTTGCGAGCGGGTCTAATATTTACAATCTTAGTTCATATATTTAATACTTTAGATGTATGTGTGAATGAGTAATACGATTTATCTTATGCCTTTTGTTTTACATTAGATAGCCCGTTGCCTTTTTCAATTGCTATATGTAGTTTCTAATCATGTTATTAGTGAGCGAGCTTCCTTGGTTGTAACAGTATAAACTGATAATGTTGATGAACATAAATGTCCCCTAGTATTGAAATGTTACTTGTCAATTTTGTGCACACTTCCAATCCTTTTGTTTCTTTTTTTTTTTTTTTTTTTTTTTTTTTTTTATTTTGGTTAGATGGTTCATATTTTGCTTTATGACTATTAATTATTTTATCAATGATATATGTTTCGTAATGATACTCTAAGTTAATCGGCTATATATTCTATATTTTATTTATTATTATTATCTAATGTGATTATATTAGATTAGATCATATTGTTGTCGATTAGTATTTGTCGGCACTTCGGTGGTGCCCTATCAACGTTAAATCCTGGTTCCGCCACTGAATGTATTAGTATATATATAAAGTAAAAGTTTATTTCTGTCAAAAAAAAGAAGTGAATCGGAGGAAATTAATCACTTGGGTCTTCCAAAGTTGTGAGATATTGCACTACACACTACACAGGATCTATATCTTTCTTTGCAATCAATTATACCACTATACCAACTAATTAACTTTGAAATGACCCCTAGAATAGCCGTCTGTACTTAGACACACAAGAGTACAAGGTCTAGAAGAATTCAAAAAGATCCTACATGAATATGTTTTTCTTCACATATTATTCATAAAAGACGGTCAAAGAAGGGATGATGAATAGTGTAAAAGTCAAAGCAGGTCAAGTAAAGAACAATAGAGGAAGTATTAATTGAGGAATACATGACAAAATCACGCGCAAATCAATGTAATTAATGTTATGTTTTCTTTTGTTTTTTTCATTTTTAGCTTCTTTTATGTAGCCATTAGGGCTATGTAATCTACAATAGGTAATAAATAAATTGGTTCTCTATGCGGGCAGGGATTTTTTTTTTCCTCTCCATTAATTGTTTTAATGTGTTACATCTCCAGTTTTGACAAACTATTACATCATAGCTAGTGTATGGCCCGAGTGCTGCACATGTTGCTACTTATAATATAATGTTAGTAAAAGAGGATTGAAAGAGAATAGTTCTCCATTGTCGTAAAATTATTGAGCATATTCCACTTTATTCATTTTTAAGGCTTTATAATTATATTTAATTGTTTTTTTTTATTGTGTTTACTAAAAGATATATTTATTATTATATACAGATGACATGGAATAATGGTAGCATTGCTAATGAGGACGTGGTACAATTCCAGTGCAGATCTACTTCATAGCACATAAATATTTTTAGAAACGCTTTTTAATACATAAAATAAAGTATAAATAATACTTCGTCCATTCATTTTTACTTGACCCACTTTGACTTTTACACTATTCACCACCCCTCCTTTGATCGTCTTTTGTGAGTACGTAATATATAAGAAAAAACATATTCATGTGGGATCTTTTTGAATTCGTCTAAATAAGAACTATCATAATATATAACTTTTATAATTTTTACTTATAGAGAATTAAAGTTATTGATCGCTAAAGTTTTGCATTGGCAAGCGTGATAAAAAAACAGGTTAAGTAAAAATAACAGAGGAAGTAGCATGTTAAACTAAGTTAAATCTTGTGCTATGCTCGGTGATAATTTACACTATTTATCATTAAATTAACAACATATATATTTAAAGGTAGAATTTGTCTCAACACCCTAAATTATAGTTTGAGTGCACCCAATATTCCGAACTTTATCTAATACTTGTCACAGACTCATATTATTACATCACCTCTATGGATTGAAGTGCATTACTGCATTATATGTAGTTAGTGTAATTAATTTTAGGATAGAAATGAAAAATTAAATTGGAGCAAAAGTACTAACAGACACCCAAAAGAAAGAGTTGTGATGAAAATTTTGGAACTAATTTTTCCATTGCTTGTAATTTAAGGATTATTGAAAACATTGACAAATTCATAAATTTTTGCAACAGAATAATTGAGAAGGCGTTAGTGGGTTAAAATTAAAAATGAGAAACTAAAGTATATAGGAATACAAAAGATTACAAAATAATTGTGTGGATTGTAAAGAGTGAAAGTAATTAAAGAGGAATAATATAGATTAATTAGAAAGCGTTGTTTCATTCTCGTTGTATAGTAGATATTTTTTTTAGGAAGCTCACCTGATTCACCACATTCGGAATCGACTCATATATGTTGTAGATCTGGTTTATGGTGGATGTATATCCTTACAAGAGTTTCAGTCACTTTCTATATACGATGAGGCTCGAATTTGAAAAGGCATTTCAGTCACTTTCTACAACTAGCACTACTACAAATCCCTTAGTTTCTGGACGTTGTTTGCTCGACGCCAGGTAACAAGCGTTAGCATAAAATTTAGTTTCCGTGTTTTTTCGACACTTTTCTATGTCACAATTGTGTCTTGACACAAGAAAGCGTCGTAAATTAACATGCCTTACTGCACGTGACTAAAATCCATCCCGGGACTTCAAAATTTTAGGGAAAAAATAAGCGGGCTTTTTCATCGGCACAATTCTACAGCGCATAACCTTTAGTTTTCATCAGCACTACTTTCCCACAACTAAACCCTAATTTCTATGCTTACAATCGATCTCATCTGATCTCCTAAACCGCTTGAAATTGTTGAATTGTTGTTCCTCTCTCCTCCATTGAAGCAGCTTCTGAGGTATGATGTTTTAATTTACCATTAAAATAACCGAATATCAATTTCACAACTTAAGAGTTTGATTTCACTCTGACATTTACCTTTAAAGTCATTCTCAAACTCTCTCAATCGGTTTCCACCGCCACAGTACACCACTGACATTTGCGACGTTTGACTGCGCTCGGGCCATGGTAAACGGTGATGTTAATCTGGCCACGGTGTAAGTTATTCTAATAAATTTGTTTTCGTCTGAATTGTGTAATTAGGGTTCTAAATTTTAGTTCGTCTCTAACATTGCTGAAACCGAAAGATGTTTATATTTTTTTTAAATGTTAAATTAGCTTGATGTGTAATCTCCTGTGGTCAAAGCAGTAGATCGAAGCAGAAGCAAATGCCTGGCCGCAGAGGTTTTTTCCTCGAATTTTTAGTTATTTTATTTGAATTGTTTTCTGTAATTTTTCTGATTTTTGAGTGTATATTGAGTTTGAAATTTTAGTTGAATTTTTAGGGTTTATGTTTTGGTTAATCTGGTAGAAGTTTTCAGGATTATTTTTGTTTATGTTGAGTATATTTGGAGGTTTTGAAGCATTGTTGTTGCAATTTAGATTTTTTAGGGTTAGATTTTGCGTTTTCATTGATTTTTGTCACAAACTAGTAAATTATGCTCTATTATTGTTGTTGCCAGCTAGGGTTTTGCAGTGAAACTTTTCTATAGTATAGACTGAGGTTTAAACTGTTAATAGATAAAAAAAAAATATATATTTTGGTGATTGGTTGCCATCAAAATTGTAGAAAGAACAAGCATGATGAAATTCTAGTATTTGGATTCAGTGTTGTTTATACACTATATGAATCGTTATCAAAGTCTTTTTTTGGCTGTCAAATTAGAATTAAAGAGAATTATTTTTATCTTTACGAGGACTTTTTCTCACATTTATGTTGTCTGTTGTGGTTTTGTATATACAAATCTGTAAATATTATCCAACAACTTTTTCCATTCTGTTTTGTATTGGTTAATCTATCTCTATTAGCAATGAAAAGTAAGAGCTGCTTTTGTTTCTTTGTTGTTTTGAATGGATGATTTTCTCCTGCCTTTTCAGCACATTTGTTTCTATCTCTCATTTGTTTCATTCTTAGTTACACAGTAATGAAAAAAAGAAACTTCTGCTCATTTGCCTTTTTTTTTTATGTAAAATTATTCGGTTTAACATGTAGATAAATGCTGGTTATAATCTCAATTCCTAATACTGAGTATTGCTATATTGGGTGATTAGCAATAGTTTTATTATGTAATAATATGTATTGCAGTTGAACATTTCTATTATTGAATATGGATTATATTTTCTATAAACTATTGGTGTTACATTTAGTTTAACACTAAAATGATTCTCCTGATTTGAAGGATGAGCTCTTGCGGGCAGCTGCTTGATTGTACCGAGCCACGAATAATGACTACTATTTGCAGTATGCATCTTACAATGCAGCCAATTTAGGTGGAACTGGTAATCCAGTCAAGATGTTCTCTTGGGATAACAAGTATGCTAGTGTACAGATCCTTCTAACAAAGGTAATTACATTGAAAAAAATTTATTACATATTTTGAAGCAACACTTAACCATGTCATAATTCTTTGGAGTTTTGCATATTAACGAAATTTCATGGGATCATCATCCGCTTGTTAGGTAATGTTCACTTGCTCATTATATGTAAGAACTGAAAATTAAATGCAGCACAAACTTGTATTTTATAGGTTTTGTTGGATGGAGATGGTCGAGCATATACTGACACTCTAAAGCAATACAAAGCCAAAGCAGATTTCTTTGTTTGCGCTTATTTGCAGAAAAACAATGGTGACAATGTTCCCATGACTCCAGGTCAATCTTCTATATCTATTCTTATTTGTAATGTTTAAGGTTTTGGTGCATATGCATTGGTGTTTATATTTGTTGGTAACTTTCTATCTTACATACGTCCTAGCTTTTGTGCTGCCACTTGATGATGCTCATGACTTTTGTGTTGGTGTAAAAATATGTGTGTGTATTTGGTTTATGTATGGTAGTGTACGTGTGTCTTATATTTTTCCATGTGTGGAAAAAGTGTGCAGTGGCAATGTGGCCTTCATTCTAGACTTCACAGGCCTTTGCGCGCTTGCTGCCCAAGTTGTATCTTATTTTTGTGCTTTCTCCATCATCATACTCTATTTTTTATGAAAAAATTTACTTTGCCATTTATTTCATCATTTTTCTTTAAAAATGCTTTGCAAGTACCAAACTCATCAAAAAAAAATATACTTATACCATTGCATTCCTTCAGACAATTTTTTTACCCCTGTATTACTTCTGACAATTAAATACTATATACTTATTGATTTTTTTTTCTAAGGTCATGAATGCAACAGGAGAACAAAGGAAACCTACTGAAGAAATTAGCCTACTATGCACCTTCATTTATTTATAGTTAGTTAGATAGTAGTTAACTTATGTAGGGTTCAATCTAACTTTTTAATTTAGTTGGCAGTTGATATATGTAATAATAATGATGATATTTTGGACATGACTAGGCTTTTTGGAACATCAATCAGTGATAGTATGTAGGTTAGGGATTGGATTTCAACTCTTTTTTGTTCGTTAATTTTGACAGAAACTTTATTAATTTTATATATGTTTTATACCTTGCTGGTAGTGTGCTTGGTGTTGTTCACGTGGCTGAGCCTATTGTACTCAGCATTTCCTTTGCCATTTAGTTGCTGCTGCTATCTTGTTGCTGTTGCCTGGTTCTTTTGCTGCTGCCTTTTGGCAGTGGCTTGGTCTGCTGCTGCCTGCCTGGTGCTAAGCTGCCTGTTAATTTGTTGGCTGATGTGCCCATTTTTCTGAGATTTGCTACTTGCTGACTAGAATATGGGCTGATGTTCCTGCTCTTCGCCTGCTTCCTGCCCTTGCTTTGACTGCTGGCTACTGATGCCTGGGTTCTTCTGTTCTGGTTGTTGTGCTGGCTGCTGACCCTCATGCCTGCTGCCTTCCTCTCTGCTGGTTTGGCTGCTGCTACCCCGTGGTTTTGCTGCTACTGGCTTTTAATGGTGGCTGCTGCTTGTCTTCTTTGCTGGCAACTACCGTCTTGAGCTTGGGTGATTTTTTTCAGCTGCTTCCTCGTTGGTTTCTCTGCTTGGGTGTTGCCTTGAAGCCTTTCTTGCTGCTTTCAAGTTGTTACTTGGTCTAGCTGCTGCCTTTGTTGCCTTGTTGGTTTTTTTTTGTCGGTTGTTTTGGATACTTGTTGATGTTGGTTTTGGTATATTTTTGCTTTGGTGGCTGGTTTTGTAAAGAAATTAAAAAATTTTTACTGCTTTGCAGATTTATTTGGCAATACAAATTTATTTATTTACCAAAAGAAAAATATTTGAAGAAACTTTTATTTAAATTATATAAAACAAACAGTAATAAAAAAAAGTCTAGACGCTTTTTCTCTTGTCAAGAAATTTTGCTTTAATCAGTTTCAAAATTTCCCGCCACTATTTTTGTGTGGACATAAAAAAGCGTCTCAATTGATTTTGGGACTGAAAACAACGACGACAATGGATGGGAAAAAGCGTCTAGAAATTTGGTGGTGGCGCTTGAATACCGATATTTTCGACGGTTAGCATATTTTATTAGATATTAATAAGCATCGATATTGAAGACAGTTAAAGGCATCACAAAGTATTGGGACATAAAAGGGTGTCAAGATTTGTGACACGAAAAGGCGTCGTGAATTTCTCGACTCACTTTTTCTCGACGCTTTTATACAGCGTCGAGAATAAAAATAGCGGCGCTTTTCAATGTTGTAAATAATGGAAAAAAGCGTCTCAAAAGGACGGGAGTTGTAGTAGTGTAGAATAATTGAGAAGGCGTTGGTAGGTTAAAATTAAAAATGAGAAAGTAAAGTATAAAGTAATACAAAAGGTTTCAAAATAATTGTGTGAATTGGAAAGAGTGAAAAAAAAAATTAAGAAAAACAAAAAGTGAAAATAATTAAAGAGGATAATTTGGATTAATTAGAAAGCGTTGTTTCATTCTTGTTGTATATGAAGTAGTAGATATTTTTTTGTAGGAAGTTCACCTGATTCATCACATTTGAATTCGACTCATATATGTTGTAGATCTGGTTTATGGTGGATTGATATCCTTACAAGAGTTTCAGTCACTTTCTACGTACAATGAGGCTCGAATTTAAGACCTCGCTCCCTTACCACTTGAATCAACTTTTGTTGGTTTATAATATAGTTATTGGTAAGTAATAGACTTTATAATAGATTGGAATTGCAAAACATGGAATCACCTCACTACTTCATTCCATAATTGAGTTGTTATCTTTGTACAATGTCATAGTCATCAACAACTACCTTTAATTTGTTTCTTAAATTACATTGTTGAATATGTCTCAAAAAATCATACAATTATTCATCAAAATGGAAGGACATGTTATGAACTCTTTATTAACATTATAGGTAATGACACTAAAAACCGTTTGAATGGTGTGACCTCAATTATTACATGACCTCTACAACTCAGTTCCTTTAGCTTTTGAAAGTTCAAACTAGCTGTAACACATAATAATAACAATAAATATAACCCCACCCTAAGGCTATGTTCAGTTTAGGCTGTTAAGCTTACTTATATAAAATATTTGTTTACTGTTTTAAAATGATTAGACCAAATCAAACCACATCAGATCAAACCATATACTTATCGTTAAATTTATTAAATTTCATAGTAAAAAAATAATTAATGAAGATTTAATATTTATCATGCACTAAGCACCTTTAATTTCGTGATAAAAAATTATGTTTGAGAATATCATATTAGGAATATACACATTAATACGAGTATAATATCAAATTTGAAACATGTAATCTGTTTTTACATGAGTAAGGATTATAGTCAGGGGAGGAGGGAAAAGGGGACAACAGGCTACAAGTTTGTTTTTGTTGGTTTGTTTTTTTTTTTTTTTTTTTTTTTTTTTTTTTTTCAGGAAAAATAAAAAAGTTTATTTGATGCTTTTTCATATAAAAAAATATGAAAATAAAAAACCAACCTAATAAGATTTGCATGCAATTTCATACTCTAATTTGCCAGCGGGTCTAATATTTACAATCTTAGTTCATATATTTAATACTTTAGATGTATGCGTGAATGAGTATTACGATTTATCTTATGCCTTTTGTTTTACATTAGATAGTCCGTTTTGCCTTTTTCAATTGCTATATGTAGTTTCTAATCATGTTATTAGTGAGCGAGCTTCCTTGGTTGTAACAGTATAAACTGATAATGTTGATGAAAATAAATGTCCCCTAGTATTGAAATGTTACTTGTCAATTTTGTGCACACTTCCAATCCTTTTTTTTTTTTTAATTTTTTTTTATATTTTGGTTAGATGGTTCATATTTTGCTTTATGACTATTAATTATTTTATCAATGATATATGTTTCGTAATGATAGTCTAAGTTAATCGGCTATATATTCTATATTTTTTTTTATTATTATTATCTAATGTGATTATATTAGATCAGATCATATTGTGTTCCGCCACTGAGTGTATTAGTATGTATATAAAGTAAAAGTTTATTTCTGTCAAAAAAAAAGAAGTGAATCGGAGGAAATTAATCACTTGGGTCTTCCAAAGTTGTGAGATATTGCACTACACACTACACAGGATCTATATCTTTCTTTGCAATCAATTATACCACTATACCAACTAATTAACTTTGAAATTACCCCTAGAATAGCCGTTTGTACTTAGACACACAAGAGTACAAGGCCTATAAGAATACAAATTATGGGATAGAAGAATTTTCTTCCACCTACAAGGAGTGGTACGCCGCGTCAATTACGTTCGTTCAACTTATGTTCCAATTCATTGAAACATATAATTAATTACGACAGTACAATAATTGAGTTAACAGTGTAAAACGTTGGATAAGTTTCAAGGTCGCAATCAACTACGTACTATCTCACATAATTGTTTGAATCATAACGTGCAACAAAATTCACGGCCATGCACAATTGTACATAATAAATACAGAGGAGGACTTTTCATGTAAATGGTACAATTAGCCACTGAGTGTCGATTGGGCTGTTAATTGTTGTGCCCCCTTTATATGTATGTCACAATACCAAGTACCAACTACAATCTTTAATCTATTGAAGCACATTAGAGATCGAGAGTAAGGACAAACCATGTGGAAAAGGGGGTTGCAAGCATTCATGTCAATAGTATTGCACCTTCAACCACTTGTGGCAGCTTCTAACATTTCATCACAAATAGCGCTTCCTAATTGCCCCGAAAAATGTGGCAACATCACCGTTCCTTACCCATTCGGTATAGGTGATAGATGTCACTACAATCCTAAATCAGGAGACGGAAATTTCTATCAAGTCCATTGTTCTAGCTAAAGATTATGAGGCTTACCAGAATATGCAACTACCTGTAATCTATACTTGGTTAATCGGAACAAAGAAATGTCAAAGCTCTCGATTTTCTAAGGACTACTTGTGTCGCGGAAATAGTTCCTGCCTTGATCAAGACTTTTCAGACAAGCAGGGATACCTCTGCCAATGCAACCCTGGTTTCCATGGTAACCCTTACCTTCATGATTGCCAAGGTACGTACTTCTTTCACCTATTCTTTGTTATGTGTTCTTTCAAAATACCAATTTAATCCAATCTTCTAGTATCTGCTGATGCTGTTTATGTCCAATTAAGCTAATTTTTAATAGTTTCATTCTTAATCTCTCTGACAAAAATGCATATATAATTTGGAAAGCACCTCAGTTCTCCAATTGTTTCTCTATAATCTATATGATCTGTACTTCAAAGTGTTACTATTTAAACAGTAGAAACAGAACCATAAACTAAGTAGAAAAGGAAACCCAACCTCTTTCCACCTAATAAAAAAAAGACAATCACTAATAAGTTAAGAAAGGATTAATAAGGGCAGCAACGTCTACGAAGAGGAGCTAGGGGAATAGCAAATAAAGAGATTAAGAGCCAGGTAAAATTATATGTTTATTAATTTAAAAACATATACATTCTTGTAAATGTAAATAATTACATTATTACCATTACTTGCCTGATATACCAACACATTAGCACCTGTTTGTCCGTAGAATTTGTTATATACACCCGGTGTAGTCATTTGCTCATTTAATCAATAAATGAGCAAATAATTTTGCTTATTTAATAAATGAGCAAAATATTATTTGAATCATCATCATTGTCATCAATGGTATTGCAAATACTCTACGAAACTTGAAGAACCCATCATCACCTTCCTCTTTTTTGTAATTTATTCAACGTCATTATCATCAAATTTGCTACTCCGGCTAACATTTAAACAATTCTCTCATCACAAAATTCCACAAATTACCAAATCAATCAACATCAGCCCAAAAATCACAAATAAAAAAGATAAAAATCGGCAAAAAAATCAATAACCATAGCTTACTAAGGTTTGGTCATCTTTCATAATATGACCTTTGTAGATCAACCTTCGCTGCTCGGCAGGAACATCACAATTTTGCGCAACAAGCTAAGCAATTTGAAAGCGCCGACGTTGGAATCAAGCGTAGTTTTGACGGGAAATTCGAAGCCGTTGGAACATCGATGTTGACGGAAACTTCGCCGACGATATTAGGAACGGCGTCTTGAATCTACTTCAGCGAAGAAAGTCCAGCCAAACATACTGATTAAGAAATTACGAATATGCCCCTGGGTGTACCTAAAAGAAGGTACACCCGGGTGTACAGAACAGGTTTTTGTTTGTTCGTGGGGATTATTGATGGGATAAGGATTTAAAATCTCTCATGTTCCATTATCCCTTGTTTGTTCGAAATGATACAAATTATCTTTTATATAAAAGTTACGGGGATAAAATAAGAGTTTATTCCCTCTATTTCTATAATTAGGGGGGCAGGTATAAGGTTGAAGACAATTTAACCCTTAATAAAAAGGAAGGAAGAGAAAGAGGAGAAAGGTTAGTGAGGATAATTAGGTAATTTACTACTTATCTCAATTTAATTTCCAACTCATACAAAACAAAGGATAACATAATTTTCTTCCCTATTCCACTTACTAATTCTCTATTCTTATCCTCATTATCCTTATTCCTCTTACTAAACGCCTCGTAAATAAATGGGATTTGTTAAACATCGCCCACAAATTACTATATAAAGCCCACAAAATTCACTTGGTTTGACAATATTGCCCTTGACCTAAAAAAAAACACTCACACTCTCATCACTCACACTCTCATCGCTCATCTTCTTTCAACCTCTCTAAAAAAAATATTTCAAACAACGGCAATGTCGAGGCGGCAAGGCAAGGAATTGGCGGCGGCGGCGGAGGGAAGGAGGTCCCAAGGAGGCAAGGTACAATTTGTAAAAAAAAAAAAAAAAAAACAAAGGGAAAACCGCCGTGACGGAGGTGGGGCGCCCTGGCTGGACGCCCAGCCAGCGGTGGTGGCGCTAGCTGCAGACGCCGCCACCAGTAGGCTGGCGCCTGGGCTGGACGCCATAGCCACGGTTGTGGCGTTTATTCAAAGCGTCGCAGCCGTGGCTGTAGCGTCCAGCCCAGGCGCCAGCCCACTGGTGGCGGCGTCTGCAGCTGGCGCCACCACCGCTGGCTGGGTGTCCAGCCAAGGCACCCCCCCCCTTTTTTTTCTTTTTTTTTTATATTTGTTTTAAAATATTGTTTTTATTTTTTTTTTTGTTTTTTTGTGTAATATCTTTTTGAATTATTTTTATATTTTGTTGTTTATATTTATAAATTTTTTCAATTTTGTTGTATTTTTTCTATGTTTATATTTTGTTTACAATTATTTGTTTGTTTTTTTGTACATTTTTATTTTTATTCTCTATTTTGATTTGTTTTATATTTTTTTGTGACATTGATATTGTTTTTGGTTAGTTAATTTATTTTAAATTTTATTATTGATATTGTTTTTGGTTAGTTAATTTATTTTAATTGGGAATGAATTATTTATGTTTATATATATTCTTCTGTGTTGGTTTTATTTCCTTTCTAAGTGTATTTTTTATTCTATTATTTTTATTTAATTGTTTTGTTAATTTCTTTATTATGTTAATTTGTTAGTATGTTTTTAGTTTATTTGATTTGGGTAGTGGTAGCTATTTTTCGTATAAATTTTTGTAAGTTTATATATTTTAAAATTTTGTGTAGAATTCACTGGGTCGTCATGGTGCGGGGAAGAATGTAGAGCTTCTTAGTAGAAGCTATTCAGTGGAGAGGTCGGGGCATAGACATGTCAGATCCCGTGGTATTTCGGCCTCAGCTCGTAGAGAACGGATCCACCGTCGGGATGAGGATGACGATGACGATGATGATGCTGAGGAGGGTGACCAGGAGGAGGAGCAGGAGGAGGGCGCAGATAAGGATGAGGATGTGGACGATGGCAGTGGACCGTATGATGATTACGGTCCATTCAGTCAGAGGGTTGATGACATGTACGAGACACATATGGTGGAGGTGCGTAAGGGTAGGGGTGGTAGGTTTGTTAGTAGATCTGGCACATCATCTGCGTCCACTGTATCTGGGGCAAGCAGGAAACGGTGGAGGGCCGGTAATGATTCTTGGGTTGTTAGGAGTGAGGTGCCCGGTGGGCCTGTTGACGGGAGTGTGATTCCTAGATTTCTAGGACACATAGCTGCCCGTATTTGGGAGGATCAGGAGAGGCCTTCAGTTACGGGGTTGTTGAAATGTCATACCCGGGAAAAGACTTGTAGCTTTTTGCGTACATGGGTTGAGGCTTGGCCGACGGAGAGCGAGATGTTCGAGCGACTGGAGGGCACTGGGGTGAATCACGTTCCTGCCACCATGCACGATAAGATTGACAGTACGCTGATCACGGCTTTCATTGAGCGATGGCAGCCGGATACAAACTCTTTCCACCTTCCGTTCGGTGAGATGACGATCATGTTACATGACGTCGAGGCCATTCTGGGGATTCGTGTTGAGGGTAAACGACTTTGTGCTGTGGCTGATGCGGATCAGGCAGATTTGCTGGCGGAGTTGTTGGCGGTGGACAGGGCTGCACTGTACACCGAGGGGCTAGGTGTTTGGGAACACGGAGGTGTGAAGATCGCATCCGTGTTGCAGCGGTGTTTGTACCCCAGTGCACGTAGGACGCACGACGCACAGCTGAGTGCTTATGTTTTTCTACTCCTCTGATGTACTTTGTTTCCGGATAAGAGCGGCGGAAACAAGCTCAGGCCACGCGACATAGTAGAGGCGTGTGACCCCGACAGTGTAGGCCAGTTTTCCTGGGGATCGGCTACGTTGGCGTATTTGTATCGCCAACTAGGATTTGCGAGTCGGGCTGACGCGGCAGGTATCACTGGGTGTCTGACTCTATTGCAGACCTGAATATACGAGTACTTTCCTGCATTGCGACCACATCGTGACCCAGTTCCTATTGATGAGGGGATGCCGCGTGCTTGTGCGTGGAGTCCGCGCTCGGAGAAGAAGTCCGTTGACCGCCTCCGATCGATACGGTTATTGCTGGACAGGCTGTCCCCCTTAGAGGTAACGTTTATAAATTGTTTCTACATTTTATTATTTGCACATATTATATTCATGTTATTAAATTTTAAAACTATGTGCAGGTGAAGTAGATGCCTTTCGGCCCGAACCCTAGTGTTAGGGTACCCAGGACCCTGTACACAGGACTCATTCAGTATCGTGAGATCGTCGAGGCGTACATGTTGGATTTGTCCAAGTTGTCCCTCCTCCCCCGGCATGCCCGATGAAGGCGGTCCGACCTGCATCGTCGAGGGACTACGTCGTGCAATGGCCGAATATCATGACCGGGACGTGGGACCAGTTTCCGATGGTGGCCCGCTTATGGACTGCGGAGTTGCAGCGGCCGCCCTCTGGGGTTCCTTCCATGTGTGACCATTACTACATGGAATGGTTCAACCGCCTACTGCCATGGAAGCGGTATGTCTTATATTATATTTATCGTTGTCTTTTAATTAAGTTTTATATGTTGTTATTGTATTTCATCTTTTGTTTTTTGTTGTATGCAGTGGATGGGAAAGATAATGCAGGAAGTACAGAAACTCTCTCTTGAGAAGGACAGCATGAGTGCAACAGGGAGAGCTGTTGTTGATAGTCTGGAACAGACCCTTGCGCAGTGGGAGTCGTCATCGAGGAGGGATTACTGATGGTTTTGTCATTTTATTTATAGAGCACTTTAAATATTATCGTTTTAATTTATTAAATTGGACATTATGTTGTAAGTTTGTAACATTTTAGATTGTTCTTTTAGCTTCCAACTTAAACATATTATCATTGCTGTTTTTAAATTTTGATATAACCGTTCGTGGATCCGCGCAACTTACCCATGCAACATATAGAATGCAGTAAGCAATACAATATAAAAGATTAATGTTCTCATTAAAAGAGCAACGTACAAATAAGATTACAAATAAAGAATGTAAACATGAAAAACTAAAATGCAGCTAGGGTGTTCCATTCGTGGATCCGGTCATGATATAGCGCATCCCAACCCTCTACGCTCGCTGTGCGAATGTTGTACCACCGAGGTATAATCGGTGGCACTGGAAAATCGGATGACATGTCTAGTCGGATGAAATGTCTGTATGACGACCCAAGAAACGCAATAGCTAGCTCTCTGATCGGTGTGGTGACAGTCTCACGCGACCGCCAAGGGAGAACCGTGGTACAAGGATAATAAGCTTGACTATGCACTCCCAGGCCGAAATTCATGACTGCGCATTTGTAAATGTTTGCAACGGCAAATGATTTCCGTCTCCACCATAATCCTGCATCAATTATATATTACAATAAATACATTTAACGGATAATACATTTAATTTCTATATTTACACAGAATTAACACAAAAAAAAGCATAATTATATATAATCAAACTTAATTTTTATAAAAACCCAATTCGAATTTTCAAACTAAATTTAAAAATATACCATTTCGAATTTTCAAACTTAATTTTAAAAAAACCTATTTCGAATTTTCAAAATTAATTTAAAAAAAAAAAACCCATTTCGAATTTTTTTAAAAAATCATTTTCGATTTTTTTTTTAAAAAATAAAAAAATAAATAAAAAACAACAACAAAATCAAAAAAGAAAAAAAAAATTAATTTATAAGGGTGGCGTCTGCCAGGGCTGCCACAGCCACTGGACTAGCGCCTGGCAGGGCCGCCTCAGCCAATAGAGTGGCGCCTGGCCAGGACGCCAGTCTGGTGGTCTGGGCGTCTGGGCTGGACGCCACTCTGGTGGTTCTGGCGTATGGCTTGGACGTCCAGGCTACTGTTTGGGCGTCCATCCTAGGCGCCGGAGCCACTCCGACGGTAAACCGTGAATTTTAACGGTGACTTACCTCGTTTTCTGTCGACGACGACGTACCTCCGGCGTCCCCCGCATCTCCGGCATGCCCTCCGGTCTCCCCCGGCGAGCCAGTACGGCTCCACATTTTTTAAATCGAGATTATTTCAATTTTAGAAAATGGGCATAATGGTCACACCAAATCATATTTGTGGGCTTTATATGGTAATTTTGCGGGCGATGTTTAGCGATTCACAAATAAATATGAATGCTTGGAATTTATAATAAACTCATCATTGTTTATAGTAAGTTTAAGAATATATGTACTCAAGTACATCTCATATAGTAGATCTTAAAATTGTTAGAAAAGACTACATAATCTAACCAAGTATGCTCAAAGTTATGAAGTATATAAAATATGAAATTTCGTGACAAAATATGTGTGCACAATCCAACGATGTCAATATTTCTTTATAAGTACAATTGTTACCATTACCTTTTCTTTTCTTTTCTTTTAATTAAAATCATATTTTAACTACTAACACTACTACTTAATTAATTTTGGGATTTGAGAAGAATATCCTAACAATATTATTCTTGGATTATGTCCAGATATTGATGAATGCGCAGACAATAGGTTGAATAATTGTGAAAAACCGGAGTATTGTCATAACCTCGTCGGCAGTTACAATTGTACTTGCCCAGTAGGCTACATTGGCAAGGCCACGAAGGACAGCCCATGTATATTTATTGGAAGCAGTCGGAATAATTTATTACTGGCAACTAAAATCATTGCTGGTAAGTACAATATATTCTAGTCTTTAAGCAACCGCTCTCCCATTTTCTTTTATTGTCACACTATTTGACCAGTACTATAAAGTTTGAGAGATACGAAGTATATAACAAGTATCAACTATCTATATAACAATATTTAATCTTAAGTACTTCGTATAAAACATATAACATACATTGAACTATTGTATATAAATAGTGTAAAAGTCAAATAAAAAAGGAGTATAGTTTTTAACTTATTTTGTTTTTGTTCGTTTCATGTTTATTACATACTAGATACTACCTCTCATCCTATCTTACAACAAAAAATTTCACCGTTATTATTACTATAAGCAAAATCACAAAACTATCTTTCGTTGATGTTATTACACAACTTTTAACCTTCCATGATTGGCTCGATATAAGGAGGATTATTGGCTTGATAATTCAGGAGCAAAACTGATGTTATTTCTGGTCCCAACTCCCAACTACATACCCATATTCGTTGATATTTTTTCTTTCCATTGCATGTTGAATTTTCCCGAATTCCTCCCATGACGTGTCAACAAACTTGCTACTCCCTCAGTATTTTTTTTTAATGTCACACCTTTACCTGAACATATTTTTAGGCAAATTAGTTAAGATATTAACAAAATAATATGAAAAGATAGTGGGTTTTTAATAAGTTATTGAAATGTAAGGGGTTGTTTGGTTCACTTATTTTTGTTGATCTGATCTGATCTAAATGTCAGATTTGACTAAATTTTGACTTTAAATTTACGATAATCTATACGAAAAAAATATATCAAGTGGGGTCTTGTTAGATTCATAATAATGTGTATTTTATTAATATGTGATTTTCATAATTTTTTTCATTACGAAATTAAAGATATTTAGCGATAAAAAACTGCACATAAAACAAAGATCTGATCTGAACTTATTTTTTCTGATCTGATCTGATCTGAACTTATTTTTTCTGAAATAAGCTAAAGTAAGGTGAATTAAACAAGGCCTAAGAGATTTGAAAAGCTAAGGAAAAAGGTAATAAAAAATTAGCAGTAGACTTGGATGAGGAACTTGAATGGAGAGTAATTAATATATAAATTGAGTAGGTTGTTAAAAAATGGAAGTGTAATGCTACGAAAAAAACGTTTACAAAAAAAACGTGTAACACTTCAAAAAAAAAACCCAGAGAAACTCAAACTTGGATGACATGGTTACTTGGTTTGCGGTGGATCTAGATGATATATTAGTAATTATTTTTATGATATCCCTAAGTGTCTAGGCTGGATGATATGATTAATTGGTTACATAATATAATTAATTGTCTGAATGATATTAATATCTATTTGAAGAATGATATTTGTAATGTTTGGTTGGATTAAATATGATTAATTAGCTGGATGATATCATTATGATTGATTTAGAGTATCTTTAAAGGCTAGTCTTTACTTATTTTATGTTTGTATCACAAAGCCATTGTTGAGGCAAGTCTTACCCATTATATAGCTTCTCTAAAAGTTATCAAATAGTAAAAATGTAAATAAACCAACAACTTTTTCTTAAATATATGAGCCCCGAAGTCGTTGATTTATTTATAAAATTGACATGCTAGTGTAAGAAAGAATTGTTGACTTATTTACGACTTAACAAAATTTGTTTATGCAAGAGATAAATTGGGGTTTCCACAAATTTAAATGCATTTGTTGGTTGGTGAAAAGGTATGTACAAATAAAAAAAAAATGTAGAGGAAGTACATACATTACAAGATATGCTTGCTTTAAATTTACTCTAACCCCTAAATCGTTATAAGGTGTTGGTGGCGGCATCATTGCTTCGTTGTTAGTTGGGTTTTGGTGCTATTGGCAACATGGACAAAAGAAGCTTCAGAAACTAAGGGAGACATGCTTTCTCCAAAATGGTGGTCACATTTTACAACAAAAACTATCAGAGCGAGATGTATCAGTTGGCACCATTGTTAAAGTGTTCTGCCACCGTTGAAATCATGTGTCTCACCAAGTAAAGGGTAATTCTCTCTCTGCTTGGAGTAGCACTCTGTTGTTCGACGACCATGGATGAGTAGTCATACCTCTGATCCCTTCTAGCTCTCTTGCAACCTCCTTCATTGTTGGGCGATCCTCTCCTTTAAGTTTCAAGCACCTCCTTGCAAGATTAGCAACTTCCTTAAGCTGCTTTATTGCACCATCACTTACTATTTTTTCATCAAGGATCTAAAACAAACGATCTTCCTTAAGTTGCCGATGTATTGGCTTATTTGCATACTACAATTTCTATACCAATAATTCACAGAGATATGAAGTCTGCAAACATACTCTTGGATGATAATTACACAGCAAAAGTCGCTGATTTTGGAGCTTCTAAGCTAACCCCGGTAGATCAAGAGCAGTTAGGAACAATGGTTCAAGGAACATGTAGTTTTCTTGATCCAGAGTACATGCAAACTGGTGAGCTAACTGATAAGAGCGATGTTTATAGTTTTGGTGTTGTTCTTGTCAAGCTACTAACTAGAGAGAAGGTCATTTGTTACGCTAAGTTGGAGAGTGAGAGATGCCTTGCTATACATTTTCTTAGGAAGCTTAGGGAAGATCGTTTGTTTTAGATCCTTGATGAAAAAATAGTAAGTTATGGTGCAATAAAGCAGCTTAAGGAAGTTGCTAATCTTGCAAGGAGGTGCTTAAAACTTAAAGGAGAGGATCGCCCAACAATGAAGGAGGTTGCAAGAGAGCTAGAAGGGATCAGAGGTATGACTACTCATCCATGGTCGTTGAACAACAGAGTGCTACTCCAAGAAGAGAGTGAATATTTACTTGGTGCGGTACATGATTTCAACGGTGGCTATGTGAATGACAATATGAACTACTCCTCGAGCAGCCAAAGTAGAGTTGTGCAGTTGGTGCCTTTGAATGATGGGAGATGATAACATACCTAAGGATTGCGATTTCATGTTCGAAAAAGTTTGAGCTAAATCTGTATATTTGTAACATATTAAATTATCAGTAAAAGACGCATTGATATCTCTCTATCTTTTGCCATGTCCTAAATTTGTAATATTCCATTGCAGCAATGGTGATTCTCAGCATCCCAAACTGGAACTTCCTGGTACTGATTACATGCCCCTGAATCGATAGTTATTTTATTTAATTTTTATAAAATGCAGTTTTCAAAACTCTATCAAAAGGCAAAGAGCTCTAGATATCTTCTAAGATCAAGATATTGTATATATCTTCTCCCAATGTTACTCATTATAGAGCTTTAAACTTATAGTCGAAGTTTTCAGGATAGTGCTAGAAAGGCCCTTAAGCCTTATGGGGAGGAAAATGGATCTGCAAAAGCTCAGTCATCACCAATAATATCAAAGTACATGGAAAAAAATTAGGCCATGTTTCTTGCTTAACTAGCTATGTATTGTTTGAATGGTGTTTACAACTTACAAGCTCTTCTTTTGTGCTTATATAGTCTCTCGTTTTTTATTTTTTTTATATTTTTTTTTTATTTTTTTTTTCTTTTTTGTACAACATAAAGCAATCTGAAATGGATTGTCTGGAGCTTAAACGAGCTAGATCAAAAGTTAACATTTATATGAAAGAAGTATCGATGGAGAATAAAAAAAAAAATAAAAAATAATAAAATGATAAAAAAAAGCCAAGAAAATTATGATTTTTGAAAATGTGTGTCTTAACTTCTAAGTTATGAAATATCATATAAGTGTAGGCATGAAGTTCAATGAAGTTGTAGCATGAAGTTCAATGAAGTTGTCTAACTGTAGGTTAGATATATACAGTGGCTAAAGCCATGATTTTTTATTATTTTTTTTATAATTGTAGGGCACCATTCCATCCTGAAATCCTTTTATCAAGCCCCAAAAATCTATCTCCTTAAACTTTTCAATTAAGAAGGAAAAAAAACAAAAAAATCAAGACACAACTACGTACTGCAAATGTTCTTAATATCAAGATTCAAATTTAATTTATGTAGTACTCCAGGCCAAAATCTATCAATAATGCTATCCCGGCCTATTCAAGGTTTAAAACAATAATCCATATTTAAAAAGCTTCTTCTTATGAGTTCGGAATTACTTATTCGTATCAAATAGTATATATCGATATGATCCAAAATATCAATTATAACTAATAATTCGAGTTTGCATATGTTAAAGAAATATTAAATAAGTTACAATCAAACAAGGGAAAACAACAAATATTGCATGTTAGGCAATAAGGCAAGAGAATTGAACTCAATGCACTAACCACTAAGCTACAAGTAATCGTGCTAACATTTGTGCACTTTATGTTTATTTAACTAAAAAAACACAAATTTAAAGTTTTTTTTTTAATTTTTTTTTATTATTATGGTAGAAATCGTGCCCTACCAGGTCCTTAATTGGCTCCACCAATGGTTAGATATATCATCTCTTCAGTTTAACCAATAAATAAAAATAATAAAAAATAAATAAAAATCTACGTGACTACGTCAATGCGAGGTCTTCGGCGGTCTTTCGAAAGGAATAGTACAATAAGTGAATAGTGCATTTCTTGTTATTTTCTGTTAGTGTATTGTAGTGTTTAGCACAACTCAATATTTAAAAGACAATGAATGATGAATCAAAGTCAACGTCAACCTTTCTATATCGTACGAGCTTGAATACTGCTATATTGTCTTTTACTTGAACAAACATAAGTGGGATCTACATGAACATATATTTCATCTGTTTATTAAATTTCTCAGCTCATATTACAGAGTACTTGTAATACCTATGTTTAGTTCTAGATGAATATTGTAAGCTGGATGAGAAATTGAGAATTGTGATTAATTATAACATGTTGAAGGTGAAAATATATATATATATATATATATATATATATATATATATATATATATAAAATAAAAATAAAAAATAAAAAAAAACCATATATTTCATCTGTTTATTAAGTTTTACACTCATTTTCATACAATATTTTTTTTTTAATTTTTACTCTTAATTTTTTAATTTTTAGTAACCTATTTTATATAAATATTAATTTTCTTTTCTTTCATGGTCCCTATTCAAACTCACTAATACTTATATTATTAATAACTTTTGTCCATTTTACATTCCTTACTTTAGTATAAAATGGTAATCCCGCTGTAGTTTCATACATTCTCTATGCTATAATAAGTGTTTCACTTTTTAAATGCAGCCTTGTTTCAATAAGTGTTACACCTTTTTTATTTCTTTTTTTGCAAAAAACTATATTTTAATATTATATCAGTCTACTTTGATGGTTCCCACCAAACCCCCTATTACTGTTTTTATTAATTCTTTCCTCATACATTCATCACTTTTCAATAAAATATAAACTGTAACCCAATATCTTTCTTTTACAAGTTTTTTAATACACCAACTACACCACTTATCTCTTATTTTATTCAAGTCAATTAAATTGTCTAAAATTATGTGCTAGTTAAAGTGTAATACTTATTAAAATACGGAAGGAGTATTATGTTAGTATCAGCCTTCTCTTTAGTCCTGAGGAGAGGTAATGCATGTTAGAAATTTATAGTGTGGTAGAAGAGAGCCCTCTCCTTTATGTGGAGAGGCCGCGGGTGGGAAGCCACGGAAAGCCGCGCCCGTTGCCTTATAAGCGGCGCCTGCGGCATGATGGTCGCGCCCGCGGCATGGGCGCGGCCAGGCATCTCCAGAAAGTTGGGTGAAATATGCAATTTCCCTGTTCGCGCCCGTGGGGTTGTGAGGAGCGCCCGCTCCTAAAAGTAGGAGCGCCCGCTCCTCTGGTGGAGCCCCCACTCCTCCTGGTGGAACGCCCGCTCCTCCTGGCAGTTGCGGTTTCGTTTATTCTTTTAATTGCCAAATTAAAAGAAAAACGAGAGTCTGGTTTTTGCTCTCTCTGTTTTTCCTCTCCAAGTATTCTTCTTCTTCACATTTTTCTCTAAGAAACTTACAATCTCTTATAAAACTCTATCAATTAAGTTAAATCTTTGAGAATTTGATCATCTTACTACAAATCTTAGTGCAAAGATTGTAGTGTTGTCTATTGTATCTCAAAGTGAATTTTCAGTTTCAACCTAAGCACCGTGGTGGGGGAAATAATCACTTTGGGAAAGTGTTTACACGCCTTAGACAAGTATCCGGTATTGAAGGTTTACGTGGTCCTTGGTATTCTCATGGTTCTTGGTGATTTCTTTGGCTTGGAGTAGAGGCAAGTTTAGTATCTTTCATATTAGTGTTTTTCCTTGTAATTTCTGATTACATTGATATATTGGTGTTTGGTTTGTAATACTTTGATTAGTATTGTTTGTTGTATAATTAGATTGATATTATACACTATTTTAGGTTTTGTTCCACCATCATTAAGTAATTCCTATTGTGTAGAATTACTGAAAACCTAACAATTTAAAGTGATTAGTTAGAATCATGTCTAGTGTGAAAGAACTAACCACTAATTTTGTCAAACTTAAGAAGTTTGATGGAGTGGAATTTCGACGTTGGAAGAAGAAGATGTATTTTCTTCTTACTTCGTTGAAGGTTGCCTATGTCATTAGTACTCCTAGGCCAGTAGAACATGAGAATGAAACCATGGAAGATATTCGTGAGAAATCAAAATGGGATAATGATGACTTTATTTGTCGGGGTCATATTCTCAATGGGATGGAGGATGATTTGTTTGATGTGTATCAACATGTTGAGTCTGCTAAGGAATTATGGGAGTCTTTGGAGAGCAAATATATGGCGGAGGATGCTTCTAGCAAGAAGTTCCTTGTAAGTAATTTTAATAATTTCAAATTTATTGATAGTAGGTCCATCATGGATCAATTTCATGAGATACAACGTATTTATGGTAATTTGAAACAACATGGAATTAGTGTTGATGAACTATTTGTTGTTTCAAGTATCATTGATAAGCTACCTAATAGTTGGAAAGATGTTAAACATGAATTAAAACACAAAAAGTAGGACATATCATTGTCTGATTTGGCTACCCATCTTCAAGTTGATAAAGGGATTAAGGCCATGGAAAACGCTAAGGATGGGAATCCTAGCACTTCCACCATTAATGTGGTGGAAGAAGGTAAATCTAGTGCTTTAACTAGTGGAAATAGAAAGAATGTTAATTCTTCCAAAGGAAAGTCCAAGAAGAAGAAGGACAACAACAAGTTTGCTTGTTGGGAATGCGGTAAAACTGGACACCGCAAGAAGGACTGCTACATTTTCAAGAAGAAAATGGAGTAATCCAAGGAGGGCCATGCTTCTAGTAGCAAGGACCCAACTGTCAAAGGTAATCCCTTACATGAGGTTGAATTTAATTCTGGTATGGATTTAAATGCAACGGATCCTAACATTTTTATGGTACAGGATGATGACTCATGGTGGATGGATTCGGGGGCTTCAAGGCATGTATGCAAGGTGAAACATTGGTTCAAAACCTTTCACAAGGTTGTTGATGGTGAAGAGCTCTATATGGGGAACAACTCTTCCATCATGGTCCAAGGAAGAGAACAAGTTGAGCTAATGTTCAGTTCGGGCAATGGTATCATTCTTAAGGATGTACTATATGCTCCGGATATCTCTAGAAATCTTGTATCAGGCCCTACCCTGAATCAATTTGGATATAAACTAGTGTTTGAAGTAGATAGATGTATTATTACTAGAGGTAGCACTTTCATTGGACGTTGTTATTTAACTCATGGATTGTTTAAACTCTCATTAAGAGAGAAGTTTGTAATGATGGATGATGTTTATTTTAATGTTGATAATGACAATGGTGTGAATTTGTTTTATTTATGGCATTCTAGATTAGGTCATGTCAATTTCAATAAGTTGAATTTCATGTCTAAACTAGAGTTAATTCCACCTTGTGATATTTCCTCTAATAAATGTTCTACTTGTATGTTGAACAAGATCACTAGAACTCCTTTTAAGAGAGTTGAGAGAAGTTCTAATATTTTAGAACTGATCCATAGTGACTTGTGTGTTTTCATAGTACTCCTTCTTTGGGGAACAAAAGATACATGATTACTTTTATAGATGATTTTTCTAGGTTTTGTTATGTGTATCTTTTGCATTCCAAAGATGAAGCTTTGACAAAGTTTGATATTTATAAAAGAGAAGTAGAACTACAAGTAGAATCATTTATTAAGAAGATTAGAACTAATAAGGGAGGGGAATATTATGATCCTGCTTATTTCCAATCATTGGGTATAATTTATGAGACTACAGCTGGTTATGCACCACAATCAAATGGTGTAGCTGAAAGGAAAAACAGAACTCTTGAAGAAATGGTTAATTCCATGTTATCTTACTCTGGTTTGAGTGAAGGGTTCTGGGGTGAAGCAATGTTGACTGCTTGTCACATTCTTAACCGGGTTCCCACTAAGGAAAAAGAATTTACTCCTTATGAACTTTGGTACAAAAGAAAGCCAAACTTGAAGTATCTCAAGGTTTGGGGTTGTAGGATCGTAAGAGTGCCTGGGAACAAGAAAAGAAAGCTCGGTGAAAGGGGCTTAGATTGCATATTTATAGGTTATGCTGAGCATAGAAAAACCTATAGGTTCTATGTAATAGAACAAAATGACTATATATCGAT
This sequence comes from Chenopodium quinoa, assembly GCF_001683475.1. Taxonomy (NCBI): domain Eukaryota; kingdom Viridiplantae; phylum Streptophyta; class Magnoliopsida; order Caryophyllales; family Amaranthaceae; genus Chenopodium; species Chenopodium quinoa. Next base: position 188,719 of record NW_018744501.1, on the reverse strand, counting down.
TCATTCGGTTATTGAGTCAAGAGATGCAATTTTTGATAAAAACCGTTTTTCATCAATGAGTAGACCTAAGGATCTACAGGTTAGTGCCAAAGGGAAGGAGATTGTTGATTTTGATGATCAACTTGAATCTCATGAATGTTCTCCTAATAATGAGGATGAGGTTCCTCATGTTAGAAGAAGTAAGAGACAAAGGAAACCTAGGAACCCTCTTGATGACTTTATAATTTATTTAGTTGAAGGGTCTAGGGATGTCCTTAGTTCCACTACTCCATATTGTTTCAATGAGGATAGTGACCCAAAGACTTATAGCGAGGCCATATCTTCCCAAGATAGTGCATTTAGGAAGGAAGCTATAAATGATAAGATGGATTCCATCATGGGAAATAATGCTTGGGTCATAGAGGATTTACCTCTCGGTTGCAAACCTCTTGGTTGCAAGTGGATTTTCACTAGGAAAAGGAGGTCGGATGACTCCATAGTGAAATTTAAAGCCAGATTGGTTATCCAAGGCTTTAAGCAAAAGCATGGTGTTGATTATTTCGATACCTATGCACCGGTTGCAAGAATTACCTCCATAAGGTTATTGATTGCAATGGTTTCTGTATATAATCTAGTGATTCATCAAATGGATGTCAAAACGGCATTCCTTTATGGAGATCTAGAGGAAGAGGTGTACATGAAACAACCCGAAGGGTTTGTTTTGGAAGGACGGGAAAATAAGGTGTGTAAATTGGTTAAGTCATTGTATGGACTTAAACAAGCACCTAAGTAGTGGCATCGGAAATTTGATGACACAATATTGTCCTTTGGATTCAAAGTGAATCAAGCTGATAAGTGTATATATAGCAAATTTGATGACAAAGGTCATGGTGTCATCATTTGTCTATATGTTGATGATATGCTTATCTTTGGTACAAGTCTACAACAAGTAGAATTGACCTTAACCTCATCTTTTCAGATGAAGGATTTGGAGGAGGCGGATGTCATTTTGGGCATCAAGATAATTAGGGACAATGGAAGACTTATTCTAAGTCAATCTCATTACATTGAGAAGATGATCAAACGGTTTAATATGTTTGATAAGTGTCCCGTGAACACCCCCATGGAACCTAATGTTAAATTAGTTAAGAATTCGGGGAAAACAATTTCCCAATTGGAATATTCAAGGATAATTGGATCCTTGATGTATGCCATGACAAGTACAAGACCTGATATTGCATTGGCTGTGGGAAAACTTAGTAGATTTACTAGTAACCCGGGTGCACAACATTGGTTTGCAATTCGGAGGGTCTTGAGGTACCTTAAGGGTACGTTGGATTATGGTTTGTCTTATAGTGGATTTCCTTCGGTTTTCGAAGGATATTCTGATGCAAGCTGGATCACTTACAAAGAGGATGACTCTTCTGCAAGTGGTTGGGTATTCATGTTTGAGGGAGGTGCCATTTCATGGTTTTCTAGGAAACAAACTTGCATTGCCGATTCCACTATGGCAACAGAGTTTATTGCTCTTGCCTCAGCTAGTAAGGAAGCTGAGTGGTTGAGAAATCTGATGTTAGAGTTGCCTTTATTGCCTAAGCCAATGTCACCGGCGGCAATCCATTGTGATTCGAATTCGGCTTTAATAAATACAAATAGTCAAGTGTATAATGGTAAGTCTTGGCATATTTCACTTAGGCATAGCCTAGTGAAAGAGCTTATAAATGATGGGGTCATAAGTCTTGACTATGTTCCTACAAAATTGAACTTGGCAGATTGCTTTAGTAAAGCAATGCCAAGGCATTCCATCAATTTTGCTTTGAATGGAATGGGTTTATGTCCAAAAACACAAATTTGTGAAACCCAATCTAACACTTGAAGAAACATCAAGTCTTAGATTCAATGTGGTTGATTCGCATTTTTGATGTTTGTTAGCAATGTTATGTGACCCATATTGCTATATTACTTGTGATGTGTTAGGTAGCGTCTATTCAAAGTTCTCAAAGATCTAGAGTTGAGAAGATTTAAATGAAGGTGTATTGTCACAAGGGCAATATTACGTATATGAGAACCTACCTATATAAGTTCGAAGTTTAGCCACTTCAAGAAGTCTAGATGGACATATAGACATTGATGAACTTATGAAAGATACGGACACATGGCTATTTAAAAGTGTCAAGTGATGATAAATTCAATTTGTCTTGTGTGTACTTCACCTTCGAATGGTTGGATATATTCGTGTGATTCAATCCATATGGAAATCACGGAATATGATCATCGTTAAGTGTGTTGTACTAGGTGTCAATTCAATCCGAAGGGACATTGGCATTGATGCATGAGATGTGGCTTAATTGTTAGAAGTAGAGAAAGTTTTAAATGACACACTCTAAATGGGGGAGGATTGTTAGAAATTTAGAGTGTGGTAGAAGAGAGCCCTCTCCTTTATGTGGAGAGGCAGTGGCTGGGAAGCCACGGAAAGCCGCGCCCGCGGCCTTATGAGCTGCGCCCGCGGCATGGGCGCGGCCAGGCATCTCTAGAAAGTTGGGTGAAATCTGCGATTTCCCTTTCCGCGCTCGTGGGTTGAATTGCCGCGCCTGCTCCTCCTGGTGGAACGCCCGCTCCTCCTGGAAGTTGCGGTTTCGTTTATTCTTTTAGTTGCGAAATTAAAAGAAAAACGAGAGTCTTGTTTTTGCTCTCTCTGTTTTTCCTCTCCAAGTATTCTTCTTCTTCACATTTTTCTCTAAGAAACTTGCAATCTCTTATAAAAAACTCTATCAATTAAGTTAAATCTTTGAGAATTTGATCATCTTACTACAAATCTTAGTGCAAAGATTGTAGTGTTGTCTATTGTATCTCAAAGTGAATTTCCAGTTTCAACCTAAGCACCGTGGTGGGGGAAATAATCACTTTAGGAAAGTGTTTACACGCCTTAGACAAGTATTTGGTATTGAAGACTTACGTGGTCCTTGGTATTCTCATGGTTCTTGGTGATTTATTTGGCTTGGAGTAGAGGCAAGTTTAGTATCTTTCATGTTAGTGTTTTTCCTTGTAATTTCTGATTACATTGATGTATGGGTGTTTGGTTTGTAATACTTTGATTAGTATTGTTTGTTGTATAATTAGATTGAGATTATACACTATTTTAGGTTTTGTTCCATCATCATTAAGTAATTCCTATTGTGTAGAATTAGTGAAAACCTAACAATGCATAACGATGAACGAAAAATAATCATAACATAATTCCTAAATTTTTAGGAAAATGATAATTTGGCACATTTTTATTATTATTTTCATATTTACTCTTTCTATTCTACTATAGCGAGCTAGCTAGAGAGGCTTGCATAGGCCTGGAAAACTAGCATGAACTTAATCACCCACCCTAAAATAAGAGCCTTGCTTGAGATCTTCTTACCCAAGTTTTGGCCCGACCCAATTTGAACCATTTAAACATCTGTTTTTTTTTTTTTTTTGAGGGAAAAATGACAATCAATGTATTGTTAAAAGAATTTACCGATAGAAAGATTTTGATCAATGAAAGGAAGAGTAAAGAAGAAGTGAAAGAAGATGGGTGAAAATGTCGTAGTTTTACTACTACATCAAGTCTCAATTTATAGTAAAATTTTACAATAAAATATTATACATTATTGTACTTTTGAGTATATAATTGAGAGCATATGATTGATCTAAATACCACATGTGAACTTTCACATTTGTATTTTTTTCTCAACACTCCCCCTTGAATGTTCACATGAAATGGGGTGTGAGTTGCCTTATTAAAACCCTTGCTAGGTAAAAACCCTATGGGATAAAAACCATAGCTAGGGAAAAGGAATACAACGATATTATTGTATTATATGCTTTGGTATACTGCCTCGTTAAAAACATTGTCAGGAAAAATCCAGTGGGATAAAAACCTGATCGAAGGAAAATAGAGTGCAGTGCGCTCCCCCTGATTTCAGCATAGTTCACGAAAATTTCGCATCCCAATTTTTTGAACTAATAGCTCAAATTTCTTGGAAGGAATTGATTTCGTGAACAGGTCGGCAAGGTTGTCACAAGACTGAATTTGCTGGATATCTATTTCCTCATCCTTTTGCGGATCATGTGTGAAGAATAGTTTTAGGGATATATGTTTTGTCCTATCTCCCTTAATATATCCTTCAGTTAATTGAGAGATACATGCTGTATTATCTTCAATGATTGTGGTTTGATTTTCTGTTATTGCTTTCATTCCACACTCTTCTTGGATATTACTAAGCATCGACCTCAGCCATACACATTCTCGTCCTGCTTCATAAAGGGCTATCAACTTTGCATGATTTGAGGATGTCGCAGTCAATGTCTGCTTTGTTGATTTCCATGAAATTGCAGTGCCGCCATAAGTGAACAGATATCCATTTTGTGACTTGGTATTTTGAGGATCCAATAAATATCCAGCGTCGGCATACCCAATGAGGGCAGCATCTTGTTTTAGTTGATAATATAGACCAAGGTCTTGTGTCCCTCGTAGGTACTGAAGTAGGTGTCGGACTCCCTTCCAATGCCTATATGTTGGTGCATTGCTGTGTCTGGCTAACAAGTTCACAGAGAAAGCTATGTCGGGTCTAGTGTTGTTAGCTAAATACATTAAGGCTCCAATTGCACTTAAGTATGGTACTTCTGGACCAAGAATTTTTTCATTTTCTTCTCGTGGTCTGAATGGATCGTTTTTCATACTCAAAGAACGAACAACCATTGGGAAGTTGATTGGAGTTGCTTTGTCCATGAAGAATCTTTTCAAAACTTTTTGTGTATAGTTTGATTGATGGACAAAAATACCATGACTCAAGTTCATTCGGGGTTCCGATGATATTCAAATCATCAACATAAACTGCAATAATAGCAATTCCTGATTGTGATCGCTTTATGAAAACACAGGGACTAATTTGGTTGTTCTTGAACCCTTCTCTCAGAAGGTATTCACTAAGACGATTATACCACATCCTTCCAGATTGCTTCAATCCACAAAGTAACCTTTTTAGTTTTATGGAAAGTAATTGTTTATGGTTTTCTGGTAGTTTTAGTCCTTCGGGGACTTTCTTGTAAATGTCTGTATCGAGTGACCCATACAAATACGCAGTCACTACATCTTTTAATCGTATTTACAGTCCTTTTGTGACTGTCAAACTTACCAGAAATCTTAATATAGTTGCATCAACTACTGGAGAATATGTTTCTTCATAATCAATCCCTGGAATTTGAGAAAATCCTTGGGCTACAAGCCTTGCCTTGTATCTAACTATCTCATTTTTCTCATTACGTTTTCTCACAAATACCCATTTGTATCCAACGGGTTTTACACCTGCTGGTGTAAGAGTTATTTTTTCGAAAACTTCTCGTTTTTCAAGTGACTTCAACTCAGCCAGCATTGCCTCCTTCCACTTTGGCCAATCACTCGTGTGTCGACATTCTTCCACTGTTCTTGGTTCAACATCATTTTCATCAGATACAATGTCGATTGCGATGGAATTTGCAAATATTTCATCCACGATAACATCTTTCCTATACACCGAGTCTTGGTAGAGATGTAATTCATTGAAATTTCATTGTTATCGATGTTTTGAAATCTTGTTCATTCCCCGTAGGATTGTTTTCTTGTTCGTCCCCTTTTGGATTATCATCATTTTCTTCATCCACATTTGGTCTTTCTTGACCTTCTGACGGGGGAACATCATTAGTCTCATTTTCTATTCCATCCAATCTTTTCAATTTCCTTGGTTTAGAATCTTTTGGACCAAGTGGTCTCCCACACTTTCTGCGTGCTTGAGATTCATTCTCAATGGCCTTATTATCAGTTGGGATTTTAATACGTGCTGGGGCATTTTCTGTTGGTATATGCGATTTGTCACCTTCTTTATGTCTCCAAATGCATCAGGAAATTGATTTGTAACACTTTGTAAATGAACAATTTTCTTAAATTTTTGTTCACACATATTTGTTCGTGGGTCTAACATCAACAGTTATGTTGCATTCCAAATAAGTTCTATTTCTTTCTTGCGTGGGTCCACTTTATCTCCCCCCTAAGGCTGGGAGTACTGCTTCATTAAAGTGGCAGTCAGCAAATCTAGCCGTAAATAAGTCAACAGTCAATGGTTCAAGATATTTAATTATAGAGGGGGATTCAAACCCGACATAAATTCCCAGCCTTCTTTGTGGACCTATTTTTGTTCATTGGGGTGGAGCAATGGGAACATATACAACACAACCAAAGATTTTTAGATGTGAGATACTTGGTTCTCTACCACAAACAAGTTGAAGTGGTGAGAATTTATGATAAGCTGTAGGTCTTAATCTAATTAGGGCTGCTGCATGTATTATAGCATGTCCCCAAGCAGATGATGGCAATTTTGATCTCATTAATAATGGTCTTGCAATCAATTGTAATCTCTTAATTAGTGATTCAGCTAGACCATTTTGTGTATGAACATGAGCTACTGGGTGTTCAACATCAATTTCGATTAACATACAATAATCATTAAATGTTTGGGATATAAATTTCCCAACATTGTCGAGTCTTATTTTCTTTATTGTATGATCTGGGAATTGTGCTCTTAATTTGATAATTTGGGCAAGTAATTTTGCAAAGGCAACATTCCTACTTGAAAGCAAACTAACATGTGACCATTGTGTAGAAGCATTAATTAAAACCATGAAATATCGAAATGGTCCACATGCCGGGTTAATTGGCCCACAAATATCTCTATGAATTATTTCCAAGAATTTTGGGGATTCAGTAGAAATTTTATTCATAGATGGCCTCATTATTAATTTGTCGAGTGAAAATGCAGAGCATGTTAATTCATCTGATCAAGGAATTTTGACATTTCTTATTGAATGTCCAACTGAATTCGCTATTATTCTTTGCTCATCCTAGTTGCTGGATGTCCCAAACGATCAAGTCATAAAATAATCAAATCTTTGTCATCTAACTTCTGGTTAGATATCATATTGATTTCCACGGGTCGTATGTTTATACGATATAACCCCGAAGAATATGCTGGCAATTTCTCATAAATGTGTTTCTTGCCATATTCTCCTGCCGTGAGGCATAAATACTCCTTTTGACCCGTTGTCATTGTTTCTAAATGATAGCCATTTTGGCGTACATCTTTAAAACTTATGAGATTTCTTCGAGATTTAGTCAAGTATAAAGCATTATTGATCATCAATTTTGTTCCATTTGGAAGCATTATACAAGCCTTTCCAGATCCTTCAATTAATTTTGCTGACTCGGAAATAGTGTTTACATTTGCCTGAAACAACTTTAGTTGTGAAAAATATTTCCTATCCTTCAAGATAGTGTGTGTTGTTCCACTGTCCAAAAGGCACTGATATTCGGAACCAACTTCAGGCATATCCATATCTTCATAAATATGAGATTAGTTTAGAATAATATCATACAAACCTTTTATTGATGATAGAAATTAAAAATACACGAGTAGACATTTAAAATACAGTACATAACAGAAAATACATTAAAACATAGTATATATTACATTAGTAGGTGGGTTATCTAAGCATTGTTATTTTCTCCAAAGATTAAATCATTTCCAATTTCAGCATTGTCCATGAAAAAATCAGACACATCAAGGGTAGGACATGGAGCATTTTCTTTATTAACATAATTTGCTTCTGCATTTTTCTCTTTGCCTTTTACAGAAGTCTGGTAAAGGTCTACCAAATGTTTGGCCAAACGACAAGTACGTCCCCAACGTCCTGTCATGCCATATTTGTAACATGTGTTTTTTCCTCTTGAATGTGTGTGTTTGTGGCTTCCAGATGACTGTCCCTTCTGTTTTTCAGAATTTTTGAAAATACTGTTTCTTTGAAAATTATTTCTACCACGTCCTCGGTCTCGTCCGCGATAATTTCCACGGCCTCTTCCACGGCCATTGTAATATCCACGTCCACCTTTTCGTGTAGCATTTGTCTCGGGTGGATAAGAACTTGTTGCATTTGCCTCATGATGAGTGGCCAAAGACCCAGTTGGTCTAAGATTATGATTTTTCAACAAAAGATCACTATTTTGTTCCGTAACAAGCAGTACACTCATTAATTCATCAAACATTTTGAAATCTCTTTCACGATATTGTTCTTGCAACAGTATGGTGCTTGCATGAAAGGTAGTCAATGTTTTTTCAATCATCTGTTTATCGATGACTGGATGATCACAGTATCCCAATATAGATACTATCTCATGTATGGTTGAATTGTAATCAATTACAGATTTAAAATCCTGGAACCGTAAATTTGTCCAATCAAATAATTCCTTAGGAAGGAGCACCCTTTTGTGGTGTCCAAATCTTTCATTAAGACAATCCCATAATTCTTTGAGATCTTCAACCATCATGTACTCAGTTTTAAGGCCTTCATGTAAATGATGTCTTAGTAACCCTAAGGCTTTTGCCTTTTCTTGTTCAGTAACCGGTTTTACAACCGTCATTGTAGAATTGGTAGTATCAGTTGTTTGACTAGAGGGACTTTTATTATCTTTAACAGTGTGCTCCAACCCTTGATCTTTTAAATTCATCATGGCATCCACTTTCCATTCCAAAAATTTCTTTCCAGATAAATCTAAGATGTTGAATTGTCTTTTCATAAGATCACCCATTTTAACTACAGCAAATTACGTGATAATTAGTTTATAATAATAAATCATACGTACAGCACATATATTTAATTCTTCCATATTTATGGTTTGTTAATGAAACACATGATAATTAAATTTATTTAACAATAATAAATCATAAGTAATATAGTTCTTTTCTCCCCCTTGGTTTATTATTGTGAGTAATAATTTAATTAGGCAAAGATAAATCATATTAGTTGCATAAACAACAAAACGACAACAACAACAGTAGTAACAATATTTATAATAATAATGGTACTATTATACAATGATTAATAACAACAAAACAACACAATAGAACAAAAACATGCTTTTAATCTACTAATACGACAACATAAACAAACTTCACTTGTACATCATGACAAAAATTAATATTGCTACTAACGGAACTATAAGCGCCATAATTAGAAGAAAATATTGTTTTATCTTCCTTAAATCTTCCTCAAAGGTGAAGGTGTGAGTGTTTTGGTTGCCGTCATCGGGGAACATATCGAAGAAGAAGGGGTAAAAAATTTTGGGTGATTTTTGGATAAAAAAAAATGGGAAGGGATAAGGGATTTGTGGTGAAAATCGAAAGAAAATCTGCCTTTTATAGAGGTAGGTTTATCGTTACTATTTTGTACAACTGTAAAAATATCATATAATAGTCTAATGTACTGGCAAAATTATGATCCAAATATAAATATTTATAATTGTAAAAGGTTATCACACTAGGAATGCAAGTCATAGTGGTCCGAGAGCCCTAATATCTATAAAATATCATGGGTTCAAAAACTGAAAGAAACACAAAAAGTACGTAAATGAAAGAAAAATAATAAGTATAAAAAGTCTGCATCTTTTTGTCAATTTAGTTAATAATATGTATGCAAAGTTACTACTAAGCAATTATAATAACTAAAATTAAATTTTACATAAAAGGTGAGTATGTAATATCAACATGTATGAATAAAAAAAACCAAGATACCAACATGAATAAACAAGGGAGGATAGTAATGAATTCATAAGTAAGAGAATATTTTTCACCGATGTTTTTTTTTTTGTGACACATGATACAGTAAATATTTGAGTTTCTGGTATAGAGGTTCCCAAAATATGGGCAATTATAGAGCATACTCCTCAAAACATTTAGAAGTAGATAATATTTATTTGTTATAATTTTGAGAAGTAGGTATAAATATACCTGACTAGGAATTGGTGCTGATAACGTGTTAAAAGAATTTACCGATATAAAGGTTTTGATTAGTGAAAGGAGGAGTAAAGAAGAAGTGAAAGAAGATGGGTGAAAATGTCATAGTTTTACTACTACATCAAGTCTCAATTTATAGTAAAATTTTACAATAAAATATTAGACATTATTGTACTTTTGAGTATATAATTGAGAGCATATAATTGATCTAAATACCACATGTGAACTTTCACATTTGTATTTTTTTTCTCAACATGGATCAATTAATGATTTTTTTTTATTTTATATATATATATATATATATATATATATATATATATATATATATATTTATATTGTTTAGAGAGCCACAAGGGCGAGTGATGAGAATCAATCTCAGGATCACCTGAAACCGGAAAGGGAGCTCTAACCACTTGAGATTTGAGCTATCCCTCACTCTCATTAATGATCTATTGTAAATACTTTCGATCCTCCGCTTTTCTTTTCTTTTTCTTTTTTTTAATAATTGGATCACTTCGCAAATTACAGATTTTAAGACAAGTTTTGGAGATGAGAGAGATAGAGAGAAAAAAAAAATGAACCCATGTGATATGAGAGGGATAGAGAGAGCTTATTAACTAAAAAGAAAGTGATGCAACATCTGAAACTTTCATTTTAAGAAAGTAATACAATTAAAAAGAAACAAAGAAAATATAATAAGCTTATATATTAACAATTGGATGTGATTTGATCCAAAACCGAAATCAATAATATCTTTGTCTGAAAATAACCCATCATATAACCTAACCCGACCCGACGTGATAGTCACTCTAGCTATATACTTCCTCCGTTCCTAATTTGAAAACACGTTTCTTTTATCACGTTTGCCAACGCACAATTTTAACGATTTATATCTCCCATTGTCAACATTGTAAAATTATAAAAAGTGAATATTAATAAAATATACATTAAGACGATTCAAACAAGATCCCACATGATTATATTTTATCGTAGCTACAAATCACAAAAGCTAGTCAAAGTGTTGTTTGTGAATAGGGCAAAAGTCAAACTGGGTCATCTAAAAAGGAAAGGAAGAAGTATGCAATTGTAAATTTGTAACACCTTTTATAAACATTGGAGTGCACATTCGCTATAATACTAGAGTGCAGTAGAATGATTTATGAAGATTGAAAAATTTAGAATGTTTTGTTAGAAACTACTTAATAAAATCCACATTTTGTAAAAAACTACCTAATAAAAAAAATGTTTTAAGAAACTACCTAATAAAAGGTAAAATGTTGTAAGAAACTACCTTATAAAAGGTAATGTGTTATAAAATACTACTTTGGTCAGATTTCTACCATTGACCCACCTCAAAACACCCTCAAAACTACCGTTTTCATCCCCAAAACTAACACAACTTGCTTGAAATAGCCTCCACCACGCCGAAACCATCCTCCAACCCCAAAAGCTGGCCACCACCTCTAACTCCAAAAACCACCACCCCAAAGCATGAAACTATCGTCACCAACTCGCAATATCTCCAACCACACAGAATAAACTTAACCGCCTAGTAAACCAACCCCCGCAATGGTTTCGAGGGTGTTATGAAGTGGGTCAACGCCGAAAAACTAGGTTAATGGTGGAAATTTTGCCAAATAAAAGTAGTGTCTTACAATATTTTATCTCTTATTGGGTAGTTTTTTTTTTTAAGGTATTTTCCCATAAAATTTAGGTTTTATTAAGTAGTTTTTGAAAAAAAAATCCAAACAGTTATTTTTTCATGATAATTTTGGTTAATTTGGAATAACTAGCATGTGGCATTTCTTTGCTCACAAGTATTTGACTTGTCCTACGCTACTTCTCCTAAGTAATATTTCTGGTCTGAAATAAATGTAATGTCTTACGCCACAATTTGACTACCAACTACGTAATACTTCTATTTTTTGGGAAAATTTTACATTATCAGAAAAAATAAAAATAGTTATCTTTAATTGTAAGTTGTGCTAATTTGTATAGATTTTTGTTCGGATTTTTCCAATTACACAGTATTCTCACATTAGAGAAAGAAGTGGTTGAGTAATAGTATGAATTAAAGTAGTTAAACATATTATTACCAATAAATTTTAGTACTCCGTATGTGTTAAAGAATGAACTCAAGTTAACTTAATGTGTTAAACCTATTATTGTATGGTTAACAATTCTCCATTTATTTCTGTATTAACAAAAGTGTGTGTATATATATATATATATATATAGTGAGAGATTAGGGTTGTTAGCCTTGGCCCATTAACTATACAATAATAAGATACTAATAGAGTTCCATATACGTAGTATATGATAGCATTTATCTATGACCAATATAAAACCTTACTTAGACTTGTAAGGGGACTAAACCGTCCTCTTGTTGGTTATATAAGTTGATGATAAACGTAATTTTTACGCCAATAGCAAAAGTGTAAATTACATTACGTATTAAAAGTTTGAAGAATTTTTTTTTTTTTAAGACAAGAATTTTCAAAAGTTCTGTATCTATATATAAGTTGTAGAATCCTGTAGACGCTAAACACACAACAAAACAGGTTTATATTTTTTATTTTGCCATTTAAAGCGCCCTCTTATTTCAAATTCAATGCAATTCTTGATCAAAGTATAGCTTACATAAATTCTATCGATTTCATACTTTGATAGAAACTAAACTACCTTCATTTATCCAAGAACTCCTTTTAGGCATGGGTGATTCAAGTTCCGTGCTTCTTATGATCATGGTGGTGTTTCTGAGTTCGACACCGATCATGGTCATGGGGGATGATTTACAATCACGCATGGTAATCGGTCCGCACTGTTCCGATAAGTGTGGAAACATTAGCATTCCATACCCTTTTGGCATTGAAGAGGGTTGTTATTATGACGACCAGCACAATAATAACTCTATACATTCCAAGTTTTCCAGCTTTAAAATCCATTGTAATCCCAGCAATAGTAGTACTGGTTCCCCTACACCAATTTTTGGTACCAACTTGGAGGTATTAAAAATTTCAGTATTAGAGGGCGAGTTACGCTCAAAATGGAATGTTTCTTACAATTATTATTATTATAACAAGAGTAGGTTTTATAACCATTATAGGTGGGAATCCATCAACTTGGTTTCATTTACCCTATCTAGCACCAAAAACGTATTAGTTGCTATAGGGTGTGACACATATGCATGGTTTTACGGGTTTGGAGGTGGCAAGATATATCAAACAGGATGCATGTCCATATGCACGACGGACATAGAAGATGTGATTGATGGCGAATGTACCGGTGTTGGTTGTTGTCAAGCCTCCATTGCCGATGGAGTTCACGACGTTATTGTGAACGCACATAGTTTTTACAACTGTTTCGGGTGAAAACAATGTGACCTGGCCGAAGGTCCGATGAAGCGGTGAAGACTAGATTCGATCCAAGTAATGTTGGGCCGAAGGTTTCCTGCACAGTAAACACACGTAAACTAGCCTCGGGGGTGTTGCCGAGGAAGGCCCCTCCGATGCTAAAGTCAGTACAATATGTAGAAAGAGAACACTATGCAAGAGAATTAGTTGCTTGAGGCTTTTCTTGAATGAATGTAAAAATGCAATATTGATGGCTTTTATACCTCTTCATACATGGAGAAGTTGGGCCTTAGCTCAATTGGTTTGCCTTGAGGATTGATCTTTGACTTTAGCACAATTGGAGAGATGAACCTTGACCTTGGACTTTTAATTGGATCATTTAATGCCTAAGCCCAATTGGACTAAATTGGACCCAAACAACTTGCCCCCCAGACCCGATTTGGAAGGATGACGGGTCGGGTTTGATTTAATTCAGAAAAGGAGGGAAGTGAATGAATTAATTAATCCAAAAATTTGAATTTAAACCGTAATTAATGAGATAACAACGGTTAAGGCGGATGATTGTGGAAGTTGGACGGATAATGGGCAGTTTAATCGCAAGGTCGTGTGTTTAACGGTTACTTAGTGGGGTATTTAAGAGAAATTGAAACGCGGACTCCCCGTATTCCCATTTCTGGAGATATAATCAGAGGCGCGTCATCTCTCCTCACTTATTCACCAACACAAACCCAGAATTCTCGAGAGAACCCAAGAACCCGCATCAAAACTTCGCAAATTCCCCGAGCATTAAGCTTAGAAACTGAGACTTGCCACTACGAACTCGTAAATCGGCAACTTTCGCTTCAGATTAAGGTAAATTCCTTTGATTTTAGTTTATTTTTCTTCGAATTCGAACTCCTTCCCTCTTTTTTCGACTTTTTTCTTCGAAATTATCAATGGCAAGAGGAGTTAGGGGTAGAGCCCGTGCTCCAAGAAGAGCAAGACCAATTCCCAATCCTAGGAACAGGATTAGGACCTGGAATGGACAAAGAGCAGAGTCTGACCCTGCTGAAGGGATTAGGGCAACTCCAATTTCCTCGGCTCCTCCTCAGAGAACGGAGGGGCCGAGCGCTTCTGGGCGGGACGATGAAGTTCCCGCTGTCCTTTGGGATATCCTCCCCGGGTTTTCAGAGTGGGAGGATGCCGAAGTAGCTTCAGCCATGATAAAGAACCGCCCCTACTCATGGTGGGTGGAGAATGCCGAACAGTATCGGTTTGTCGAACAAATTGAGTTGCATTATGGCATCCTTGAAGCTGATGGGTATTGGTGCCGAATGCCCGTGGCATCCGATAGAATCCATCGTCCACCCCCGGGGTATGTGGGGGTGTACACAAGACAACTTCAGTATGGGCTGAGGTTCCCTTTGGACGTATTCGTCCGAGACTTGCTGATCCATTACAATATTTCCCTATGTCAGCTAACTCCTACTAGCATCCGAAGGGTGATGACATACTTATGGGTCTGCAAGTTCTTCAAGTATGTGCCGAACCTGCACTGCTTCAAAAAGCTTCATCGGCTAGTGCCAAATATTCAAAGTGGGCACGAAAGTCATGGTTCCGGGTGGTACCGGATTGAGTCTCGGCCCCAGAACCTAACCATGTGGCCGAACGACTCTTCAGACAAGGACTGGAGAGGTCAATGGATTTGGGTTAGGGCACCCACGGACCCGGGCCACCCTTGCGTCTTCAGCGCTCCCCGGTACCTTGCTGAGCCTGATCCCGACATGGGAAGTCTAGGTCCCCCCGCAGATAACGGCCCAGATCCGAACCTTAATCAACAGAACATCTTCGGCAAGCTGCCGAACCGAAGGGCAGCGGCCGAATGCAGCATATCCCGGAGACTTAGCTCCCCGATACGCATTATGTTTTCCAAGAGAACATACTAGCAGCTGTCGGCCTCAGCCGAAAGTTTAAGGATGGTAAGCTTCTTCGGCTGGGGCCGAGGCTTTTTAATTATCTCTTTTTCTCCTCTCACTTCGCTTTTTTCTGCTGTGCCAACCTAACTGAACTGACCTTTCCCCTTTTCTTTTTCAGAGCGGGACGAGACCAACGTCGGCATTAACTACGCTCGTCTTGGCGTCAACCGAGAACGAGTTGTAACTGATCGGGCCCCCTCTATCACTGAACCGAGGCATAGGGAAGTTCATCTAGACTCTTCCCACTTCCAAATTGAGGTTGTTGCTCTGTATCAGAGGCAGAAGCCTTGGTGGAAGAAGAGAGATCCCTGGTTTCAGCTGCTGGATGAAGAAGCTGAAGCTTCCCGTATGGCCGAAGAGGTTGCACGGGTTATTGAAGCTTGTGAAGGAGGAGAAGGGTCCTCCAGGGCTGCTGAAGAGGAAGCTACAGCTAGGGCAGCTGAAGAAGACGAGGCTTTGCTGAAGACCTCGGTGAGCTTTCAGACTTAACTTTGTCTGTTTCTGTTTTTTTTTTTTTTTTTTTTTGTACTCACTTTCTTCCTCCCCCCTGTCTTTTACAGTCAGAAGAGAGTAACAGACACAAAGAAGGGAAAGCCCATGTTCGTCCCGAAGACCAGATACAAGAAGAGTCTTCAGACTCAGACATGGACGAGCAGCCGCTTCAGAAAAGGCGCCGAAGAATGGCCATCATCGGCCCGCATGACTTTCAGCGGAGGCCGATGACCATCGGCGTTGAAATAAGGGAACCCGAGGAAGGCAATGGATCGCCGAGGGTTCCCCGGCCACCACCTCAATCACCTCAAAAGACCCCTCCGCCACCTCCTGAGATGGAGGTGGATCAAAAAACTCCCGAATCTAAGGGAGGGGTCCAAGAAGAAGTTCAGGAGAGTGCTGCTGAGCACAAGAATAAGGATGTCGTGATGCCCAGTGCTGAGGGTTTCACGGTAGACATTGCAAGAGAGGTTGAGGCTTTCGTCCTCACTCCTGAAGAAGAAGAGGTTATAATAATTGACTCTTCTGAGAAGGAGGATGCTAAGCCATCCAAAGTTAAAGAGGCTCCGTCATCATCCTTTCCTTCCTTCCAGACTCTGCAATCTGGAGAAATGGGTTTCTCGGCCCCCCGAATTCCAATCCCAGATCACATCTGGGACCTCATATGGGGTCAGAACCGAGAAGGTGCTGCAGCCTACTTCGGCGATTTTGCTGGCACGTCCGAAGTAGATAGGGCAAGAATCTGGTCGCTGAAGGCCACTGCTGGGATGGGCGAATCCAGCAGATCAGTTCCTGACCCAGCCAGGTCTAACCAACTGCTGATGATGCAGGTGATTTTCCTTGCCTTTATTTCCTCTAAAATTCAGCTCTATTTTTATTTTTATTTATTTTAACTTGTGCTCCTGTTTTCAATTCGTGCACAATCAGACTCTCACTGTAGAGCTGATAGATACCCTACAAGATAGGGTAGACGCTGCCGAGCACGACAAGAAGGTAGCCGAAGAGGAGTTAAAGCTTGCTAAGCTGAAGCAAGCAGCAGCTGAAGAGAAGCAGCAGAAGGGTGAGGAATACGAGAAAAAAGCTGCTGAAGCCTTCAAAACCTTCTGCGACGCTATGGAGAAGGAAGTTTTTCCCCCACTGATGGAAGGGGAAAAATTCCTCCAAGAGCACATGGGAGTGGACATCTCCAAATTCAAGGCTACCATTGAGAGTCGAATCCAGGAAGGAGCTGCTGCACAAGCTGAAGTGCAGCAACGGCTAGAAGCTCTTGAAGCCAGCAGAATGGCTGCTGAAGAGATGCTCCAAGCCAGGGATGTCCAACTCTCAGAAGCTGCTGCTGCTGCTGAAGCTCAGAGAGCTAAGCTCCAAGAAGCTGAGGATCAGCTGACGGCCAAAAAGGAAGAAGTGGCCCAGGCTCAGACAGAGGCTTCCCAAGTTCAGCAGGAGCTGAATGAGCTGAAAGGTTCCTCCTCCAAGCACGCCGATGAGCTGAAGAAATCTAAGGAGGACTTGGAGGAGACCCAGAAGAAGTTGGATGATGCTGAGGCTCTACTCAAAGTCCGCGTCTATACCCATGAAGAATATGAAATGGGTTTCAAAAACGGATTCAGAGTGTGTCGAAGAGTCTGCCTTCATGCTGAGCCGAAGCTGGACTGGTCCAAATGTGCTGAATGGGTCCAGAATCCCGAAGACCCTCATATGAAGTATGCAACTCCAGTCGAAGCTGAAATTCTTAAGGCTGAGAAAGCCGAAGAAGAAGCTGAGAGAATGGAGTTGGAGGCTGAATAGAGGGAAAGGGAGGCTCGGCAGAGTGCAAAGCCTGCTTCTTCTGCTGCTGGGGCTGAGACCACCATGGGGCTCAACAATGCTGACCAGTCTGATCCTTGGGCTGAAGCATAGGAACTCGGGCAGTCGTCTTCAGAATCTTGCGGTTCATCATGCGCTCAACTTTAGACTTGCCGCTTTCTGAATTTTTTTGCCTTGTTTGTTTTTTGCTTCAGCTTGCCTTGTCGTACAAAACAGTTTATTTTTTTGCTTATGTACGTATTTCGACAGCTGTTATTTTCCGCTTGTGGGCGGCTGCCGATACAGTTTATTTGAACTTGTAGCTCAATTTATGAGCATAAATTATTAATTTGATGTTCTTTTCTTCAGCTGCTTTGTTTTTGAATGCTTTACTATTTCTTCAATTCTGCTGAACATAAACTTGCACTGGTAGTGCTTCTTGCCCCCCCAGAAATTGAAGTATGGCTCCATCTGAATAAACAATTTCTTTATTTTTCTAAAAATGGGTATTCGAAACACAGGGCCAACTGAAGGCAATGCTTCGGATAATGGCTTTCTGGGATAGGCAATATCCCAGAATTGTCCACGGACTCACGCCTTTGGAGAACAAATCTTACTGAAGCTTGACTTCAGCTGAAAGACTAGAGTTCTTTTAAAAAATGGATATCCGAAACACAGGGCCAACTGAAGGCATTGTTTCGGATAATGGCTTTCTGGGATACAAGGCTCAGTTAAGGAAATATCCCAAAATTGTCCATGGACTCACGCCTTTGGAGAACAAATCTTACTGAAGCTTGACTTCATCTGAAAGACTAGAGTTCTTTAAAAAAATGGATATCCGAAACACAGGGCCAACTGAAGGCAATATTTCGGATAATGGCTTTCTGGGATACAAGGCTCAGTTAAGGCAATATCCCAGAATTGTCCATGGACTCATGTCTTTGGAGAACAAGTCTTACTGAAGTTTGACTTCAGCTGAAAGACTAGTGTTCTTTAAAAAGACGAGTTTTGTCAACAATCTGAAACCCAGTTACCCGAAGGCGAAGGTTTCAGACGAGGCTGAATAAACAATTTCCAACTGTCGCTGTTATCCTTGATTTTCTGTCTATCATTGAAAAATGGATATCCGAAACACAGGGCCAACTGAAGGCAATGTTTCGGATAATGGCTTTCTGGGATACAAGGCTCAGTTAAGGCAATATCCTAGAATTGTCCATGGACTCATGTCTTTGGAGAACAAGTCTTACTGAAGTTTGACTTCAGCTGAAAGACCAGTGTTCTTTAAAAAGACGAGTTTTGTCAGCAATCTGAAACCCAGTTACCTGAAGGCGAAGGTTTCAGACGAGGCTGAATAAACAATTTCCAACTGTCGCTGTTATCCTTGATTTTCTGTCTATCATTGAAAAATGGATATCCAAAACACAGGGCCAACTGAAGGCAATGTTTCGGATAATGGCTTTCTGGGATACAAGGCTCAGTTAAGGCGAAGGTTTCAGACGAGGCTGAATAAAAAACCCTTAAAGAGTAGATAGAACCAAGAAAACTTTGAAAGGATAAAAAGTTGCAAACATTTATATAAATGGCGGCTCCAAGGCCTTTCATTAGTTCAAAATGTACTTACAAAGATTGTTCTGCCCCGAAGGGTTTACACATGATATTTTTTCAGTACATCAGCGTTCCAGTGATTTTTCAACTCAGTTCCATCCAACTGCCGAAGTCGGTATGTCCCTGGTTGAAGCTCATCACAGATTTCATAAGGCCCTTCCCATGCAGCTGAGAGTTTCCCATGGATTCGGCCTTTCTGAACTGCAGTAGCATTTCGAAGGACAAGGTCTCCAATTTTAAGAGGCCTTGCATGGAACCTTCGGTTATAAAATTTGCTGATTCTCTGCTTATAAGCGGCCATTCTGTCTCGGGCTGAGTCTCTTACTTCGTCGAGGAAATCGAGAGATTCCCTCATCAGTCTCTCATTCTCAGCCGAGAAGTGGTGCACTCGTAGGCTCTCAGAGCCAATTTCCACTGGAAGGACGGCTTCGGCACCATACACCAGTTCAAAAGGTGAATAGCCCGTTACCTCTTTTTCAGTTGTCCGAAGGGACCAAAGGGTTCCAGGGAGCTCCTCCAGCCACTTGGACTTTTGATCTTCCACCCTCTTCTTGAGGGCATTTAGGATCTGTTTATTTGCAGCTTCGGCTTGTCCGTTACATTGCGGGTGGCATACCGCTGAATATGCCAGTTTGATGCCGAACTGATCTGTATACCGCTTCAACGGTAAGTTATCAAATTGCCTCCCATGATCGAAGACAAATACTCTGGGGATGCCAAAGCGAGTGATGATAACTTGCCAGACAAATTTTCTGAAAGTTTGCTCTGTAATGTTCGAGGCTGCTTCGGCCTCGATCCATTTACTGAAGTAGTCAACACCAACTATCAGCCATTTTTTCTGGTACACAGCCTCTGGAAATGGTCCTAGTATATCCAGTCCCCATTGGGCAAACGGGAGTGGATTAAGGATCGGCTGAAGATCCCTTGCTGGCTGGTGGATAACTGGAGCGTATTTTTGACATTTTTCGCATTTCCGGACCAGCTCCTTAGCATCTGCGATCATGGTGGGCCAGTAATATCCAGCCCTCAATGCCTTGTGGGCTAAGGTCCTTCCCCCAATGTGGTTCCCACAGATGCCGAGGTGAATCTCCCGTTGGATATAATCTGCATCTGTTGGTCCCACGCATTTCAGCAATGGGGCTGAGAAGGACTTTTTCAGAAGTTCCCCCCTGAAGACAATGAACCTTGAGATGGTTCTCTTCATCTTGGAGGCCAAAGCTTTATCTTCGGGAGTTTCTCCCCGAAGCTTGAAAGCTAGGATGGGGTCCATCCAACTAGGCTCTGGGTCAGCGCAGCACACTTCAGGTGCTTCGTCGACACTTCTATCTCGACGCACTTCTACATATACAGATCTGTTCAGCTCGGTAAGAGATGAACTGGCAAGTTTGGAGAGTGCATCGGCTTGAGTATTCTAACCCCTTGGGATCAGCTGAACCTCAAAAGTTTTCAGCTCTGCAATGACTGACTTGGTCTTGGCAAGATAAGCTATCATGGAGGGCTCTTTGGCCTCGTAGCTGCCGCTAATCTGATATGCAACTAGCTGAGAGTCTGTTTTCAGGCAGACATGATCGGCTTCCAGGGAGATGCACAATTCTAGGCCGGCGATTGCTGCCTCATATTCGGCTTCGTTGTTCGAGGCCTTAAAAGAAAATTTTAGTGCATACTCAAAGGATTTGCCTTCGGGAGAAGTTATCACTACTCCTGCCCCCGAACCGTTTTCGGTGGAAGATCCATCCGTAAACACGGTCCAGACTTTCTTTTCATTGTCTAGCGCTTCTTGGTATGAGCATTCGGCCAAGAAATCCGCTAGAGCTTGAGCCTTAATGGCAGCCCTCGGACGGTAGCTGATGCTGAATTCGGTGAGCTCAAAAGCCCACTTGGCTAGCCTACCAGATTTTTCAACCTTGCCGAGAACTTTTTCCAACCGCTGATCAGTTAAGATCACTATCTGATGGCAATCAAAATAGGGCCTCAGCTTCCGAGCAGCTACTACTACCGCGAAAGCGACTTTCTCGAGTAGAGGGTAGCGAGTCTCGGCATCCGTTAGTGTATGACTGACAAAGTAGATCGGTTGCTGACTTTTACTTTCTTCCTTCAGCAGTACTGCACTGATGGTGGCTGGGCTAACGGCCACATACATGTACAAAGTTTCTCCTTCAGCTGGGCTAGCCAGCGTTGGGAGTTGAGCCAGATGCTCCCGAAGCTGTTTAAAGGCGTCTTTTTGCTCTTCCTCCCAAACGAGCTCTTTTGTTTTTGGGAGTTTCAGGGCTTTGAAGAAAGGTAACCCCTTATCTGAAGCTCTGGAAATGAACCTCGAGAGGGCTGCCATTCTTCCGGTGAGCCGCTGAACATCCCGCTTTGTTTTCGGCTCAGGAAGGTCGAGCGCCGCTTTAACTTTGGAGGGATTGGCATCAATCCCCCTTTTGCTGACTATGAACCCAAGGAATTTCCCTGACTTCACGCCGAAGACGCACTTCTTCGGATTCAGCTTCATTTGATGCTTTCTTAAGGTGGCGAAAGTTTCAGCCAAGTCCTTAACATGGTCCTCAGGTTTTTTGCTTTTGACGATCGAATCGTCGACATAGACTTCCATGTTTCGGCCCTTTTGATCAGAAAAAACTTGATCCACCAGCCTTTGATAGGTTGCCCCCGCATTTTTCAATCCGAAGGGCATCATTTTGTAATTGTACACCCCAGCGTTCGTGACGAATGTTGTCTTTGCTCGATCGTCGGGGTGCATGAAGATCTGATGATACCCCGAGAATGCGTCCATGAAACTAAGCAAGGCATGGCCACTTGTCGAATCGACTAGCTGATCGATCCTCGGCAAGGGATAAAAATCCTTCGGACAAGCCTTATTTAGGTCCGTGAAGTCAACGCACATCCTCCAGGTACCATTGGCCTTCTGAACCATCACTACATTTGCCAGCCATTCTGGATATTGGCAAGGCTCGATGAAGCCCGCCTCCAGCAATTTTTTGACCTCGGCTGCGATGTCTCGGTTCTTATTAGCGGAGTAATTCCGCTTCTTTTGCTTAATTGGTCGACACGTTGGGTCAACATTAAGCTTATGGGAAATGAGGTCTGACTTATCCCGGGCATATCAGTTGCCGAGAAAGCAAACACATCTCTGTTGTCCCAAAGGAGCTGAATAAGTTCACAACGGGTGTTCGGATCAAGGTCCATCCCGATTGTTACACATTTCTCAACGTCTCCTTCGGCCAACTCAACTGTTTCAGTCTGTTAGTCTATGTCCATTGCTGATGGACTGGACTCTTCATAATCTGGCCTGCTGCCTATGTCAGCAGGTGTCCTAGTCTTTTTGTTCTTCGGCTGGCTCTCTGAGTCTTGCGGTTCAGCTGAAGAGCTAGCCTTTTCCCTTTCGGGCCCTTTACCTCTGGGTACAGATCCTTGGGCCGAAGCACTTAGGCCTTTCGGATTTTTTGTGCTTGGCTCTCTTTCTTTTTCTTTCTCCTCCTCATCCTTGTCGTCATCTGGGCGACTACTGGATGGCTTGAGGTAGTTGCACCTTCGGGCGTCCTTTTGGTTTCCTTGTATCCTTTCGGGGAAGCCGGCGTCTGAGACGTAAATCATCAGCTGATGATAAGTTGAAACGACCCCTTGGATCTCATGAATTATGGGTCTCCCCAAAATCACGTTGTACACTAAAGGAGCGTCAATGACCAAAAATTCAATCATGACGTTCCTGGCTGCCTCATCGCAGCCGATGGTGATAGGAAGTGTCACCTTCCCATCTGGATAAGTTGAAGCCCCGTTGAACCCGGATACCGGGTAGGGTACCGGCGTAAGGTGCTTGGGCTTCAGCTTGATTTGATTGTAGGCCTTTCGGAACAGAATGTTTGCTCCGCTGCCACCGTCAACAAGGACCTTACTGACGTCGTGGTTGGCCACCGTGGCGATGATCACCAACGGATCCTCGTGAGGGAACGTTATCCCCCGGCAGTCGGCGGCTGTGAACGTCATGTTCGTCACCGGCGACTGGGGAGACTGAATGTCAGCGTTGTTCACCTGGTGAGTCAAAGCCCTAAGGTGTTGCTTGTGCTCCCTCCGAGAGCATATTCCTCCCGAGATAACATTGATCGGAGAGAATTTCCCCTCCGGCTTTTTACTGTTCTTCCGGGGGAAGTCGAGGTCTTGCCGAGAGTCCTTTGCTGACTTCTCGGATTCTTTTTTCTCGCGGTGATCCGCGATGTATTTTTTCAAGTATCCCTTCCGGACCATGTCCTCTATCTGGTCCTTCAGTTGGATACACTCCTCAGTGTTGTGTCCCGGAGACTCGTGGAACTCGCACCACTGATTTTTATTTTTCCGCTGATACCACTCTGGGAGTGGTCTCGGCTTTCGGTAACTCTGCTCCTCCTTCGTCACGCTGTAAATTTTGGCGCGTGGAAGAGAGAGCGGAGTGTAGGACTCGTATCTGCCTGTGTATGAGGCAGATTTTTCCTTCTTTGGGTCGCTGGCCGAAGATTGCTCCGAGGCCTTTGACTTTCCCTTTGCCTTATGGCCTTGGCCTTCAGACAAGGGTATTTGTCTTTGTTTCCCTCCCCCGAATTGAGGTTGGGTTTTCGCTTTGTTCCATTCTTCGGCTCGGATGAACTTATCCGAGGCATTCAGAGCTTCCTCCAAGGTCTGCGGGGTATGCATGACCATGAAGTCTAGGAACTTCCCGGGCTGAAGGCCATTCTGCATTGCAAAAACGGCTAGCCCCTGGTCCAGCTGAGAGACGCTGGATGACTCGTTACTGAAACGGGTCAGATAGTCTCGGAGGCTTTCGGTTTCCCCGTGTTGCAGACTCATGAGTTCTGCAGTAGTCTTCTCTCGGCGGTTTGCCGTGGAAAACTTGCTCCTAAATTTGGAGGACAGATCATCCCACCCTGTTATGGAGCCTTGCTTTACTCCCTTGGAGATCCACGCTTGCGCGACCCCCTTGAGAGTGGTTGGGAAATATTTGCACCAAGTCGCTTCGGATCTGGGGCAAAGATGCATATGAGTCTCATACGAGGCCACGTGATCCTTCGGATCCGAGGTCCCGTCATATGTGATGTGCGACGGTATTTTAACCGTGGGCACGTGCTCTTCCAGTATTCATTGCTCGAATGGCGAACTGGCGGGTAGCATAACGGCCTTGCCCTTGTTCCTGGCCGAAGGGACCGCGCTCCGCCCTCTTAGAGAGGTAGGAGTGGTTTTCGTCCCTGGCTGGGAAGTCTGGGCCTCGGCCGCAGGGAACGAGAGGCGACTGCGCACGCTCGGTTCCTTGCCGCCGAGTCGGTCGAGGACGCTTCGGCGAACAGTCTCAGGTTCTCGGTGAGTAGATTCTGGCCGAGAAGCTGAGCTGCTGCTCTTATGCGTTTCAGGTCGGGAGGATGAGGATCCTTTTAAAAATTGAGGGTTCTTTTTCCTCTCTTTTTCATTTTTCCAGGTATCCTCTTCCCACTCTTCCAGTTCCCGGGAGGAAGGAAGCTTCCCACCATCATGGTCTAGCTTCCTCCGCTGATGCCGGGTATGCGGAGGAGTTCGATCACGAGGTGGTGGCATATTTTGTGCCCTCATCGCCTCCATGAGCACTGCCAGCGCTCTTGCCACCTCCTCCGAGCTGGGCCCCGTCAAAGGGGTCCTCGGCCGAGTATGGGAATGAGGGCGCACAGTCGATGGTTGGCTTTGGGGCACTGAATGTGTCCTATGATCGGACTCACCCCTGCCAGACCGAGAGTGACTCGGCCTATGATGAGAGTCATGAATTACGGGAGAAAGGGAATCCTCCTTGTATGATCCTCCCCCCGAGCTGGCACCCTTGGGAGAGTTCCGGTCCAGCGAGGGTGATGGTGTAGGGGTTTTAGGCTTTTCGCCCGCTCCTTGACGGAGGCCTTTGCTCTTGCGGTTCTTAGCCATTGCTACTAAGATAATTGCAAGATGATCTTGGTTAGAAATTTGGCTTAAAGATTTTTGAAAGTCCTCCCCACAGACGGCGCCAAATTGTTTCGGGTGAAAACAATGGGACCTGGCCGAAGGTCCGATGAAGCGGAGAAGACTAGATTCGATCCAAGTAATGTTGGGCCGAAGGTTTCCTGCACAGTAAACACACGTAAACTAGCCTCGGGGGTGTTGCCGAGGAAGGCCCCTCCGATGCTAAAGTCAGTACAATGTGTAGAAAGAGAACACTATGCAAGAGAATTAGTTGCTTGAGGCTTTTCTTGAATGAATGTAAAAATGTAATATTGATGGCTTTTATACCTCTTCATACATGGAGAAGTTGGGCCTTAGCCCAATTGGTTTGCCTTGAGGATTGATCGTTGACTTTAGCACAATTAGAGAGATGAACCTTGACCTTGGGCTTTTAATTGGATCATTTAATGCCTAAGCCCAATTGGACTAAATTGGACCCAAACAACAACCATAGTTATGTGTATAGATTTAACCCATGTAGTGTGGCATTTCCGGTGGCAAGAGATGCGTTTAGATTTAACATAACCTATTTAAATCGAAACTTGGAGTACTACGCTGACTTGGAGGTACCTGTTGTATTCAGTTGGACCATTGGACAAGACAATTGTTCTGTGGCGAAAGCGAATGGAAGCTGCTTGTGTAAAGAAAACGCAGTTTGCATTGATCCGGAGCATGAATTGGGGTATCGTTGCATATGCAAACAGGGCTATTCTGGCAACCCTTATCTTCCTCGTGGATGCAGAGGTACGTATTAAAAAATTTGTCCTTTTTATTGTTTTATTACAAATACTCCCTCCGCCCCTTTTTATAGTTCCATTTTAACTGGGCACGTTTGCCAAGGTAACATTTTGACCATAAATATCGTTAGTTGTTTATTACTAAAAAAATATAACAATTTATTATTAATAATCTATTCATTGAGACGAATCAAATTAGACCCAACATGACTATGTTATGTCTTATATATTAAGAGTAATTTTGAAGATTCTCTCACATTATCAATAGTGTCAAAATTCCAAATGGGAACTATTAAAAGGGACGGAGGGAGTATACTCATGACTAACCAACACGCCTTGTGATGCAGCTCGCCACATTATGTGGCCTCTTGTAAAAGAACAAATTAATCCTTAAACACTGACTGAGTAATCCCTGTAATTCTAACCGAGTAACCCCTTTAACACTAACTAGGTAACCCTATAACACTCACGAAATAATCCCTGTAACATTGACGAAATAACCCCTATAACACTAACGAAGTAACCTCCATAATACTTTGCTTTCTGACCACATGGTGTGACCAACCACATATAAGAATTTATTATGACTAAATAGTTTACACAAAATTTTTCTAAATAATTTTACTTTTTATAAAATGGATCATGATCTAGAAAGATACTATTATAAACTAAACTAATTTTCTTACAATTGTATATTTGTATAACGTGTGTTTCAATACGGCTTTGGATCATTAGACATTGATGAGTGCAAGGGAAAGAATGATTGTGAGAAAGCAAAGTATTGTATCAACACAGTTGGAAGTTATTATTGCAAGTGTCCAAGGCACTACCACGGGAATGGGACTGCATCCGATCCTTGCATTTCTAATAGAAAGCCTTGGCTCACACCTGTTTTGGCTACCGCTGGTAAGAAACAAAATGCTCATACAAATATTTTTCCTAATTTGATTTTATTTTATTTTTTTTTAACTGCGATTGATAGTAAATTGCAAGGGTGATACCTGCAAAAGTTTATTACTTGTTTGTTGACTTGTTATAGTTACCTTGAGTCTAATAACCCCCTCCGGACAACTATCATATATTCATATGGTCTTTTGTCTAGTTAACGAGTTGGAGTTGCACATGGGATTTATGGATTTAAAACAAAACATAAAATATAAAATAAGTGTGTATTGAATTTGTTACCTACTCTATCCCAGAATAACTAACATAATAAATTTTGTACACATGTGAATGCACTAATTTAACTTTATTTTATATAATTAAATATCAATTAAAATCATTTTTTAAAAAAATATAAAACTTTATATTAATACCTATCTAACAATAAATACTATAATAAAATATGTTTTTTTTATTATATTAGTAAAAAATTATAGTTAAACATAATACATAATAAAAAGAAAAAGTGCTATTCAAAAAACAAATTAAAAAGTAAAAGTCCAACGTAGTACCTATCAGTGTCCCACCAACGTAATAACCTAAATTTGCCTTCATAGGGGTTGAAGGGCGCGACATGGCCTCTGGGACAATGCCTCTAAAACCACGGTATCTATTACGAAGTATATTGGGTTTCAGTTTCCTTTTTTATTTGGGTTTACATTGAGTCATGTTTTATGTTTGGGAGTAAAATATAAACTACAGTATATCCATTGGTTTAAGTTTTGTCGCAGTTGTTTAGTTTGATTTCAATCTTTTTTAGGGAAATCAATATGCCATACCATGGACCATAGTTTGGAATAATTCTCAACCGAACCAAACCAGTAAAATGCGATATAGTTTGCAATTTGATAGGATTCATATCAAATTCTTTTTCATCTATCTATTTTTTTTATTATTTTATTATTGTTATATTTGTGAGCTTACCCTCCTTCCTTATTAATCCACTTAAATTGGTACTACTGTTGTGTCAAATTTCAAATGAAAAATTGATGAAAATAATTTCAACTTTAAGCATTCCGCTTAAAATAATCCTTACTTTGGATTAACTAGATATAATCCCAACGAACAGCACTAAATCTGCTCAAAATAGTCCATAACTTGTTAGCAGCATACCGTAACCTGTATATTAGGTTTTTTAAACATGTGTTTAATTATGATTGATTCAAATTTCATTAATCAAAGTTTTTATAATTATGCTATGCAGTATGATTTTAGGATTTGCTTCACCACACACACCACGGCTACACACCACCATTGTTCCACCATAAAACCACCACAATCTTACCGCCTCTGCCATGACCAACCGGTCCAACCCACATTAATGCAAAACGGTATTATCAACTAATCAGACGACACAACGCAGCCCCATAAACCACCACAATCCGAAGAAGTCGCGGCAGAATGTCGTCGACGAAAGTGGCGGCTGTGCATCAAATTCTCTCTTCACACCCTCCGTTGCAACCCGTCCGCTCCTCGCCCTCCTCCTGACCCAAACTCTCGGCGTCTCCCCGACATCCTAGCCACAACCCACCCAAAACTACAACCAATTAACTAAAGAAAATTTATTTAAAAAATAAAAGAGAATTAAAGAAGAGAAACGTCTATGATGACTCAGGTGGCGACGACGTGATACAGCGGCGAGAAATGGATTAGAGTTGGTGATGATGATGATGTGTGTGAAAATTAGGTAAAAAAAAAAAGGGGGAAATTTTAGCATTTCTAACCTGTTTGGTTGGTAACCTATAAATGGGAGCATTTTGAGAATTTTAGTTAAAGTTGGGATTATACCTAGTTAATCTAAAGTAGGGATTATTTTGAGGAGAATGCTCATAGTTGGGATTATTCCCATCAATTTTTCCAATTTCAAATAGGAGTGAGTGAGTGAGTCTTCCTTAATCCAAACTCTGACCAAACTATAGACAACTTTGTTTCATAATTCGTATATAATAAGTGACATTTTTTTTAACTGGTAGGTATTGGTGGTGGCATCATAACTTTTCTCATGATTGGATTTCTCTTGCATTTTATACACGGTAAAAGAAAAATCAGAATAATGAGAGAGAGTTTTTTTCGACAAAATGGTGGTTTTCTTCTACATGAAAAGCTCTCTGGACGTGCGGATACATTAAAGATCTTTACTATGCAAGATCTTGAAGTTGCGTGCAACAATTATAGCGACACAAACATAATTGGAAGAGGAGGTTTTGGAATTGTTTACAAGGGATTTTTGCCTGATAACCAAGTTGTGGCAATAAAAAAATCACTCAAAGTGGATCCAAGTCAAGTTGATCAATTCATCAATGAAGTTGTTGTTCTATCACAAATTAACAACAAAAATATTGTAAGGCTAATAGGTTGTTGCTTGGAGAGTGGAGTGCCATTGTTAGTGTACGAATTCATTAACAATGGGACGTTGTATGATCACTTGCACGATGCAATGAAAGCGTCCATTCTTAAATGGCCATTGCGGTTGAAGATTGCATCAGAGGTTGCCAATGTACTATCATATCTACACAACACTATCTCAACAACGATAATTCATAGAGATATGAAATCGATGAACATACTCTTGGATGAAAGTTACACTGCTAAGGTTGTTTCGGGGTTTTCTGATGTCCTGCGGGAGAGTTACAATTCCGAGACTGGAACCGGACGCCTGTACCTGCAAAACAAACGGATGCTCCGGATGATTGGAGATCCGCCTCCGACGGTCAAGTTAGTACTTGATTAAGGAGTAATTAATGCGGAAATTAAAGTGGTTGGGTCTCTCTAGGTGAGAGTGTTTAATGTGCGTAATCCCCGTTAATGAGGATTAAGGGAGGTATTTATAACCTTGGGAAACATGCCAATCCTAGGTTTAGGTTAACCTTGGGCTGATTGGGCTTCCCTCGAAAGTTGGGCCTAGGTGGCCGGTTTCTCCATTAGGCATGGAGTATGCCACGTGTCATGACATAATAGGTCCAGGGTGGACGAATAGGCGTCTGGCGCATTCCGATTGGTGGGAGCAAAATCCCCTAATCATTTGCCCCTCACAGGTGGCACGTGACTGGTCACGTGTTACCTGTGACAGGTGTCGCACTGTAACAGGCGACGGCCTGCTACAGGTGCCACTCGGCGAAAGGCCGAGAGATTCTCCCGCCCAAATTTTGAATTTTGGAAGTGACCCTTCGCCTTCTCACTTAGCCTATATAAGGGAGTGTTGTCCTCAGTCATTTTCACACTTGAGAACTTTTTGAGAGAACATTTGGACCCCTGAACTTGCTCTGACAATTTGGACCCTTTCTACCTACCGCCTGCTCTGACAAGTCGACTGCACAGGATTTTCAGAACTCCATCAACATCACTCGTTCAGGTAACCGTCGGTTCTCTTACTCTTAATTTTCTCTTTATTTTATTCTTTTTTGAAATGGCACCACGGAAGCACACGACACGACCTAGGTTAGTGATCAGCCGGTCACCGGGGACGGCTAAATCTAGGACTAGGAGTGCCGCCTGCCCTTTTCCGGATCCATCTTTGCCCTTTATACAAAGTCCGACTGTCTCTGTGTCTATGCAGAACATGATGGCCAGAACAAAAAGAACTGCTAGGATTTCGAACTCAGACGGCTCCTCCCACAGGGTGCCGATTAGTGAAACATCTGACCAGGCGCCAGATGTGGAAGTGAACCAAAGCGGCTTGAAAGCCGACAGTTCTGAGGGAGGAGTCAAAGTGACCCCTTCCAATTTTACAGTTGACAAGTCTACATTCTCTCCTGCTCCTTTTAAAGGAGAGGAGGCGGGCCCCTCTGGGAGAGGGGAGGAGTCGTCCTCTTCGGACTCGTTAGAGGACGAATCCGAGTCTAGCTCTTCTGGCCATGCTTCTCTGGACACAGAAGAGAAAAACAGTCGCCTACAAGAGGCGAGGCTTTCTCACGCAGTTGAGAAGGGGGACAATTGGGCGGAGCCATCCGCCTCTTACCGAGAGCAAAATACCCCCTACTACTGCACTGTCCCTCGGGGCCGGATCACGACCATGCAAGAGAAAGTGGGGAGCTTTATTGCAAACCACACAATGGGCCCCGGCTTTTTAGTGTTCGTGCCGGATCCAGAAGACACAGTCGTCTGGCCGGCTGGTACTAGCTATGATGGCGCCTGCTTTGGCTGCTACGAGGCGGCGATCAAGGCTGGGCTGCGCTTCCCACTACATCCGGCTATTCAGCGGATCTTGGATGGGTATGAGTTGGGGTTATGGCAGTTAGCCCCGAACTCTTGGGTCAACGTACTCGGCTATGTGGCCGGGTGCGAACTGCACGGGGTGGAGCCAAACTTCGAGGCTTTCGCCCACATGAATTACCTCAGCCGGACCCCTAAGGCAGGCGGTACCGGCTGGTATCAATTGACAAGCCACAGAGGCTACCTCATGACAAGGGGTAAAGCAAACAAGTGGAAGGACTGTCGAAGCACCTTCCTTATCATTGAGAGTTCAGACACAAAGCTGAACAAGCGCTTCAACAGGTGGAATAGGAATCCGCCTCTTCTTGCAGGCGGTCGCAGCATGCCGCCTGTTCCCCCCAAAGCTAAGAAAGAGATCCTGGATAAAGGACTCTTTAAAGTAGAGTCGAGGGTTGATTCTACTTCAGGGGTACGAGAGCAAGTACCCCTGCACTGCGTCCCGAGCTTCAAATGGCTCTATGACGAGTACTTTTTGGCCGCCTGTGGCCTCAGCAGTCGGTGCTCAAGAGGTAGCCGACCTGTCGAATACTCTGTTTTTTCATGCATTACTGTTGTGACTTTTTATTAACTTTGCTATTTGTTTTTGCAGCGGACGCCATGAGCAAAATTACCGCCTCCAAGACTCCGGCGGCCATGTTGCGGGCCTCCGTCATGCAACAGTCCTCAACCGACTCCCCCAACAAGGGGGCACCCTTGGTGAGCTTCGAACCTTTCACTCTCTTTTTTGAGTTGGGTTTATGCATATACTGACCGAGTGTTTTTTTTTTTTTTTTTTTTTTTTTTTTAGACGGGCGCTCCAAGAGCTTCTTCTTCCCAACAGCCGGACTCCAAGACCATGAGGATGACTGTTGCGAGCTCTCCTGGTTCAGCCAGGAAACATGCGGCGGCTGAGAAACAGCCGGCCACTCCTTCTAAAAATCCAATTGGGCCGCCTAGAAGTATGAAGTTGTCTTTGTGAATTTAGACTTGCTCCCTTCTTTACTAGGTCTAACTCGTTTGTTTATGGTTGATGCAGCCGGCCCTCAGGAACCTGACTTGGTCGAGGTGGCCAAGTCTATGATCAAGGCCGTTCCTCCAGCTGAAATGGAGGCGGTTAGGGGTGTTGGCACCCTTGACCTAGACGGGATTGCAGGGGTCCTTGCTGAGGTATACTTAGCATATTTTTGGTTATTTGAATTCCAGGACGCCTGTTTTTTTGTTTGGAAACTGACGCCTGTTCCCTTTTTACTTAGGCCCTGCTCCGAGTGAACGGCCTCCGTAACCCGCTTGACAGGAAGAACAAAGAGGTAAAGGCTGCAAAAGCTATGGCCGCCTCTGACTGTGATAAGGCAATGTTTCAAATTGCCCAAAATGAGGTTCTGACAATTGACATTCTTTATTATCAGGCGCAGGCTACTTCTGTCATCCGGGCTCAGTTAGAGGCGGCCCAGAAGAAAAATAGCGAGCTGGAGGCGACCATCAACAATCTCAAGGCCGAGCTGAGACCTCTTCGCCAAAAAATGTCCTCATACGACACCTTGGAGAAATCCTTGGCGCACGTTAAGGAACGCCTGGTGACCCAGGAGAAGAGTCTTACTCAGGAGCTCTCGGCAAAGGCCGAGCAAGAAAAGAAAGAGCTGGTCCGGGAGATGATGGAAGACTCTGCTCAAATCCAGTGCATGACCTGGGGCCGCCTCTTCCCCAATGCCGACTATTCCTCCTGGGAAAAAACGTACCGCCAGTGTTCTGATAGATATAATCAAGAGATCCTGGCGGCTGCTGAGGACGAGGCGTTGGAGGAGGAGGAGCCGGTAGTGGCGCTTGTGCCGCTTGGGGGTAATGCATCGAAGAAGGATGCACCTGAAGCCGAGTCCAGCAAAAAGAGTGCTGACCAGGCGGCAGCTGCTAATATTGAAGATCTGCCCCCTTCTTAAGCTTTATGTCTTCTTTTCACGGCCTGCGTGCCGTTTGTTTCTATTTACCCGGCTAGGGGGCCGGGGTTCTGAATATTTGGCCGGTCTTTAATGACCGGCTTCTTTTTATGCCAAAATATTTCATTTTTGTTTTGTTTCAAATTTGTTTAAGTATCGAATATTCTGATACCCAATTGCATACTATACCGACTGTTTTGCATGGCCGATAGTTGCGGACGGGTACAAGATAGTTAGTCACGCCACTTATGCCCCTGGACGACTGGTTGTCTGTTTCCAGTCTAAGCGATCAGTCGGCCACTTTAAAGAATGGTTTTCCTTCAACCTAGTAGGAAGATGGTTTCCTACCTGCCTTGTTTGTTTTTTAAGCTAGACTCTAGTCGGTCCAGGCCGACTGTTCCCCGCCACTTTTAATCTAGTGTGAACAGGCGCTGTATGAACACCATTTTAGCTTCATACTAAATTTTTTAAGGAGTGACCATGGAAACATAATTGTTACCTAGTCGCCAAGTGACTAAGTAGTAGAGGTATCAAGCGGTGGGTACCGGTTGTTCCCCTTTATTCGCCAATGTTTGTTGGCTATTAACTCATAAGATACCAACTGTTCTTATCCCAAGTAATTCAGTCGGTCGGTTGACACGGATGGTTACTGCAAACACTTGTTTGACCTGATTAGTCATTTAAGTGAGAGGTATCCTTGCCCGGGAAACGGCTACGTGGTTGTCTGGGTTAGACAGTCGTATAGGTGTCGTGTAATGATTTTATAAAACAATGTTCCACCCAAAAGGGAGCTGCTCTCTGCGACGAATTTCATCCGGATGGATGCCGCCGGACGCCTGCTATAATGTTGGGACAGGTCGAATTGAATTTATATTTGGATCAGTTGGCTTGGCGCCTGGTCTGATCATTTTAGCCATGAGCCTTTGATAGTTCTTAATGAACTGTGTTATGGGAGAGTAACCGGTTGTGTGGAACAAGCGGCGTGCCCCTCTTAAGTAAGAATAAAAATTAAACATGGAGAGTAGCCGACTGTTTGTTAGTAGGCATGCCCCTCTTAGGTAAAAATGAAAATTAAACATGGAGAGTAGTCGACTGTTTGTCAGTAGGCATGCCCCTCTTAGTACAGAATTGAATGAAACGTCAAACTTTTATTAAGTAGCCCTCGACTATTTACATCATTCAAAAGAAATATTTCTTAAGATTATCTACATTCCAGGTTCGAGGCAACGGTTGGTCGTCTGGTGTTTCCAGACGGTAGGTACCGTCCCTGACCTCTTCATAGATTCGGTAGGGTCCTTCCCAGTTGGGAGTTAGTTTGCCAGACTCATTAGCCCTACCAACTGCTTCCATTTTTCTAAGTACAAAGTCCCCCACTTTGAGTGGACGCCTGTGCACTTTTTTGTTGTATGATCTAGTCATTCTCAAGCGGTATATTTCATGGCGCAAGACAGCATTGCCCCTCCTTTCTGGGAGTGAGTCTAATGCCAGGCGCATGGCTTCCCAATTTGCCTCTTCGTCATATAGCATTACTCGAAGAGTCGGCTCGTAGTGTTCTATTGGAAGAACAGCTTCCGCACCATAAGTTAGGAGGAATGGAGTTTCTCCAGTCACCCCTTTTTTAGTCGTCCTAACGGCCCAGAGAACATGTGGCAATTCATCCGCCCATAGGCCGCCTGCTTGTTCAATCTTTTTCTTGAGACCGTCTGAGATGATTTTATTAAAAGCTTCTACCTGGTCGTTTGCTTGTGGACGGCCGACTGATGCAAAGTGGTGTGCAATTCCTTGGTCACCCAACCAGCTTTTGAGAACAGGCGTCTCAAATTGGGGACCATTATCAAAGACCATAGACATGGGAACCCCGAACCGAGTGATGACATTTTTCCAGATGAATGAAATTACATCCTTCGTCTTGATTCCCTTTACAGCCTCCGCCTCCACCCATTTAGTGAAGTAGTCGACTGCAACAAGTATGTACCTCCTTCCGCCTGTAGCAGGTGTATAGGGACCCAGAATATCCATGCCCCACTTAGCAAACGGTAGTGGGACTATGAATGGTAATGAGGTCAGTAGCCGGACGGTGAATTAGTTTGCCAAACCTTTGGCACTTGTCACATTTTTTCACCATCTCCATTGCATCTGCTTCTAAAGTAGGCCAAAAGTAGCCCTGCCACCTTGTCCGTTGAGCAAGCGTCCTACCACCTATATGGGAAGCGCAGTAACCAGAGTGAAGATCGTCTAGTATCTCTCGTCCCTTTTCTGGAGTAACACACTTTAAGTAGGTTGAAAGTACCCTCTTTTGTGAAGTTCTCCCTTTATCATTTCAAAACTGGCTGCTCGTTTTTTCAGCGCAGCCGCCTGGTGATGATCATCCGGCAGGGAACCGTCTGTCAGATATTCCCTGATTGGATCCATCCTGGTTGAGCTTATGTCTAGGATTCCAATAGGGTCTTCCTCGATGCTTCTCTTCTCCATTACTTCCCAAAAAACAGTTCGAGGAGTATCACAAGAGGCGGATGATGCACAAGAGTGCATCGCCTGTTGTTTTCTGATCTCGGCACTTGAGTCAGATGGAAATCTTCAAGGGAACCGACTGCCTGTCGTACCGCCTGTAAATACTTGATCATGGCCGGATGGGTTGCTTTGTATTCGCCATTATACTGACTCACTATCAATTGTGAATCGGAAAAGGAGTTTATCTTTCGTGCCCCTGCCGCCTTGCACATGCGTATTCCGGCTAGTAAAGCTTCATATTCTGCCTCATTGTTTGAAGCCTTAAAACTGAAGCGTAGAGCATATTCGTATCTGTCGCTTTCTGGCGACTGACATATGACGCCTGCTCCACAACCATTTGAAGTAGAGCTTCCATCCACATATACCTTCCAGACTTGGTCTGGATCTCGAGAATCAGGGGGACGAGTCATCTCAACAATAAAGTCAGCAAAGGCTTGCCCCTTCACTGCTTTTCTAGGCTCGAAAGTAACTTCGAGGCTCTGTATTTCTATGGCCCATTTGATCATCCGGCCTGACGACTCCATGGTGGTCAGTGACCGCTTGATAGGTTGATCTGTATACACGACGACTGCATATGCCAAAAATTAGGGCTTCAATTTTTTAACAGCCATGAAGAGTGCAAGACCAAATTTCTCCACTAAGGGATACCTCAACTCAGCATTTTTCAATACATGACTGACAAAGTAGACCGGGAGCTGACAGCCGTCTCATTCAGCAAGAAGAACAGCGCTTAACGCATGATCAAAGACGGCCAGGTACATGTAGAGTACTTCTTTGGGCAAAGGGCTGACCAGCCTTGGCAAGGAATGCAAGTGAACTTTCAATTTCTGGAAGGCCGCCTCAGCATCCGGCCCCCATTCAAACCTTGCCTTCTTCTTAATGGCCTGGAAGAAGTATAAGCATTTGTCGCCTGATCGGCTTAGAAATCTTCCCAAGGCCGCCAGACAACCTGTTAACTTCTGAACCTCTCGGACGGTACGAGGCGACTGCATATCGATGACCGCCTGCACCTTCTCAGGGTTCGCCTCTATTCCTCTCTGATTGATAAGGAATCCGAGAAATTTCCCAGACTCAACTCCAAATACACATTTCTTGGGATTGAGCACGACATGGTGCCGCCTGAGTGTGGCGAAAGTTTCTCGGAGGTCCGACAGATGATCTGTCTGAAGCTTAGACTTGACAATCATATCATCAATGTATTCCTCGACGTTTCTCCCGATTTGATTAAAGAACACAGTGTTTATCATTCGCTGGAAGGTGGCCGGGGCATTCTTAAGACCGAACGGCATAACCGTGTAACAGTATAACCCTTGATCAGTGACGAAGGCCGTCTTCTCCTGATCTTTCTTCCATAAAGGAATTTGATGGAAACCAGAGTAGGCGTCCATAAAGCTCATCAAAGCATGGTCGGCTGTTGAGTCGACCAGGTTATCAATTTTAGGCAGAGGGTAACTGTCTTTGGGGCACGCTTTGTTTAAGTCTGTGTATTCTACACACATTCGCCAGGTGCCATTCGGCTTTTTAACAAACACCACATTTGCAACCCAGTCTGGGAAGTAACATTGCCGAATGAACCCTGCATCAAGTAGTTTTTTGACTTCGGCGGCTGCCGCCTGACTTCTTTCTTCGCCATGGTTCCGCTTTTTCTGCCTTACCGGCTTCTTTTTCGGATCTACAGCCAGTTTATGTACCGCCAGGTCAGGACTAATGCCTGGCATTTCGTGGACTTCGAATGCAAAGATGTCCTTGTATTCTTTCAATAGTTTGTGCAAATCGTCACCCAGGACTCTTAGAGCAGTCGTCCCAACTTTGACTGTTCGGTCAGGACGTGAGTCGTCTAAGATCAGGTCCGTATGCTCACCAGCCGGCTGAGGGCGGAATTCGTCCGACCGCTCCTCTGCCAATGATTGCTATTTTCTGTCTTTTCTTGCGGCCCCCGTCTGGGCTGCCTTTCTCTTCTTGCCGCCTGCTTCTTGAACAGGCGCACTCTCCTTGACATTGTCAAGGTCTGTTTTTCCACCACTTGATCCGCCGGTCATAACAGTGGGCTTGATATCCGAGAGATAGCACTCTCGGGCCATCCTCTGATCTCCCCTTAGGGACCCGACTGTTCCATTATCCCTCTCAAACTTGAGCAACATAAGAGATGGGATTATAACAGCCTTGGAATTATTCAGG